>NW_027189293.1:0-321573 GCF_040958095.1 Procambarus clarkii | reverse complement strand
TAATTCAAGTTAATTATCTATACAGCCCATTAATTATTTAAGTGATTATACTTCCGAATATTTAACCATAGACACTGGTTCTCACTGGATTTTCTAATGATCACTTTTTATTAGTTTCCCTCTTTTCTATAAAAACGGGTGGTCCTTCGTAATTGATTTCATTACTTTAATAATTAAATAAATAGAGTCAAGCCCCAAATGTCCCACAAGGGGGAAGCTTTACACAACCACACTACAGGCAGGGCCCAACTAACACAAAACGTTGTAGCAACCTCCAGTAACGTTTTAACAGAGATGTGGGGAAAGACAAGTTGCACGTGTGTTTCAACAGGCATATGAGCAACCTTTAATCCAAGAATGGTAAAAGTATATAATTATGTAATAAGGTAAATGCTGCCTAGTCTAACACTAGATTCACCTTTATATATTAAAAAAATATTTTGTTCATGTTTAATATTAAATTTATGTACATTATACATAAATTGAGAATGCTGTGTCTTAGTTGTATGAAATGTTTGCAAAACATTTACATTTTAATATGATTTTCCTAAAAATTGCTTTTATAACCCAATTTGCTAAATGATATATCAAATAATACTGTTTTTATGTTTATATTATATATATATGTGTTACGGCCCTAATGGGACGCAACCGGGTTCTTCTCTGATGGTATTAGAGTTTGGGTATCCGGCCCCAAATTAGTATAGGCTTTCAAGGTGTGAGCTCCGTAATGCAAGTAAAATCAACAAGGAAGGTACAATAAATATACAAGATTAGCACTTTCCTCTATATAAATTCCCACCACCATATATAAATAAAAAGTCATACACGGGAAATATTACTACACAATATATATATATCTTCATCTCCCTCTGAAGACGCTGAACACTTGGCGACGCTCACTTCATACAGTCTTTCCTGGTTTCCTCTTCCGTGGCCCAGAACCCACGATGAATCCACCCTTGCCACAGGCCAGCCAAATCGCAATCTCACTGGGTGCCTCGTCGTGATGGCCTACAACCATAGTCCAGCCTGTAGCTGGCAGGAACCAATCAGCCTCGCTGTTAGGCCACTCCACGACTAATACTAGGGTTGCGAGCCCTAGGCAGGAGCCTCGTGTGACTCGCTGGTCACTCTCCTCGGTCGGCACTGTAGTGGGTAGTCTCTTCCACCAGCCAGCCCCGGATACGGCGATTCCCGTCACTGCCATACCTCAGGCAGGCAATTACACACTCAGCAGAGTTCGTCCAGGGTGGCTCACAGCTTCTACAAAACAGACTGGTGTAGAGACCTTGGCTGCCTTGGTAGACTGACTGCTCGTACCTCGCAGCAGTCCTAGGTTGACTCTGAAAGCAGACACGTCAGCAGTACTAGGACACTGCATGGGACCACTAGGACATACTACTTATTGGCTTAGACACAGATGTACACCCTGTCGCTCAATACATGGTGCTGCTTTTCTAAACATCACCTCACCAGAGGTCAGCACCAGCTACCTCACGAGCCAACTAGGACAGGAATCTAGCCTGTCTAGCTGGTATATCCTCGGCACAACTAGATGGCGTCATCCGTTTGGAGGGGGTTTCGTGAGCGGACTCACAGATGATGTTGACGTCACTGCTCCGTGTTCCGACGATGGACTCGGGTTCGTAACAATATGTATTTTATTTATTCCATTAACATAATTGGAAAATGTTGTTGCATTGGTTATCTTGAGATCTTGAGGTTATCTTGAGATGATTTTGAGGCTTAGCATCCTCGTGGACCAGTCCTCGATCAGGCCTTCTTTTCATTACACACCCCCAGGAAGGAGCCCATAACAGCTGTCTAACTAACAGGTACCTATTTTTACTGCTAGGTAACAGGGGCATCAGGGGGAAAGAAACTCTGCCCATTTCTTTCTGCCTCCACTGGGGATCGAACCCGGATCAATTAGAGCGCATCAAACTATCTCTTTATCACATGCATCTGTATTATTGTAGATTTTACATTAAATATTATTGAAGTACAAATGGGTGAGTAAACTAGGTTAGAACAACGACATGAGTGCAACTAGATGAGTACATGTAAGTGAGTACAAGTTGGTGAGCACTGATAGGTTACCTTACCTTGAGGTTACCTTGAGGTGCTTCCGGGGCTTAGTGTCCCCGCGGCCCGGTCGTCGACCAGGCCTCCTGGTTGCTGGACTGATCAACCAGGCTGTTAGACGCGGCTGCTCGCAGCCTGACGTATGAGTCACAGCCTGGTTCATCAGGTATCCTTTGGAGGTGCTTATCCAGTTCTCTCTTGAACACTGTGAGGGGTCGGCCAGTTATGCCCCTTATGTGTAGTGGAAGCGTATTGAACAGTCTCGGGCCTCTGATGTTGATTGAGTTCTCTCTCAGAGTACCTGTTGCACCTCTGTTTTTCAACGGGGTATTCTGCACATCCTGCCATGCCTCCTGGTCTCATGTGATGTTATTTCTGTGTGCAGGTTTGGGACCAGCCCCTCAATTATTTTCCACGTGTAAATTATTATGTATCTCTCCGCCTGCGCTCAAGGAGTACAGATTTAGGCTCTTTAATCGGTCCCAGTAATTTAGATGTTTTACTGAGTGGATTCTAGCAGTAAAGGATCTCTGCACGCTCTCCAGGTCAGCAATTTCTCCAGCTTTGAAAGGGGCTGTCATTGTGCAGCAGTACTCCACTCTATAGAGCACAAGCGTTTTGAAAAGTATCATCATCGGTATAGCATCTCTAGTGTGGAAAGTTCTTGTCCAACCTGTCATTTTTCTTGCAGTTGTGACGGCTACTTTATTGTGTTCTTTAAAGGTAAGGTCTTCCGACATGAGTACACCCAGATCCTTTACATTGCCTTTTCGTTCTAGGTGAATACAAGTAGGTAAGTACAACTACACTAGAACAACTAGGAGAATACATGTAGGTGAGTACAACTTGGTGACCACTGCTAGGTGAATATAAGTAGGTGAGTACAAATTGGTGAGCACTGCTAGGTGAATACAAGTAGGCGTGTACAACTATATGAGTACAACTAAGGGAGTACAACTAGGGGAGTACAATTAGGTGAACACAAATAGGTGAGTGTGGCTTGGTGAGTACAGCTAGGGTAGTAGAGCAAGGTTTGTACAGTGGGGATGGTGGTAGTTGTGGTTATGATAGTGGTGTGGGAGGTTTAGTTGTCGAGAAGGAAGAGGAGGGTAGTGTTGTGGAGGAGGAAGAGGAGGGTAGTGTTGTGGAGGGTAGTGCTGTGGAGGAGGAAGAGGAGGGTAGTGTTGTGGAGGAGGAAGAAGAGGGATTGTTGTGGAGGGTAGTGCTGTGGAGGAGGCAGAGGAGGGTAGTGTTGTGGAGGAGGAAGAGGAGGGTAGTGTTGTGGAGGGTAGTGCTGTGGAGGAGGAAGAGGAGGGTAGTGTTGTGGAGGAGGAAGAAGAGGGTAGTGTTGTGGAGGGTAGTGCTGTGGAGGAGGCAGAGGAGGGTAGTGTTGTGGAGGAGGAAGAGGAGGGTAGTGTTGTGGAGGAGGAAGAAGAGGGTAGTGTTGTGGAGGGTAGTGCTGTGGAGGAGGCAGAGGAGGGTAGTGTTGTGGAGGGTAGTGCTGTGGAGGAGGAAGAGGAGGGTAGTGTTGTGGAGGAGGAAGAAGAGGGTAGTGTTGTGGAGGGTAGTGCTGTGGAGGAGGCAGAGGAGGGTAGTGTTGTGGAGGAGGAAGAGGAGGGTAGTGTTGTGGAGGAGGAAGAGGAGGGTAGTGTTGTGGAGGAGGAAGAGGAGGGTAGTGTTGTGGAGGAGGAAGAGGAGGGTAGTATTGTGGAGGAGGAAGAGGAGGGTAGTGTTGTGGAGGAGGAAGAGGAGGGTAGTGTTGTGGAGGAGGAAGAGGAGGGTAGTGTTGTGGAGGAGGAAGAGGCGGGTAGTGTTGTGGAGGAGGAAGAGGAGGGTAGTGTTGTGGAGGAGGAAGAGAAGGGTAGTGTTGTGGAGGAGGAAGAGGAGGGTAGTGTTGTGGAGGAGGAAGAGGAGGGTAGTGTTGAGGAGGAGGAAGAGGAGGGTAGTGTTGTGGAGGAGGTCGTGGTGTCAAGAAGAAGGGGATTGTGGTGTGGAGGAGAAGGAAGTAGAGGAGTTGGAGGAGGAGGAGGAGGAGGAGGGGGTAGAGGTGTGAGGAAGAGGGGGGTAGAGGTGTGGAGGAGGAGGAGGTAGAGGTGTGGAGGAGGAGGGGGGTAGCGGTGTGAGGGAGGAGGGGTAGAGGTGTGGAGGAGGAGGGGGTAGAGGTTGTGGAGGAGAGGAGGAGGTAGAGGTGTGAGGAGGAGGAGGTAGAGGTGTGGAGGATGAGGGGGGTAGAGGTGTGAGGAGGAGGGGGTAGAGGTGTGGAGGAGGAGAGTAGAGGTGTTGGAGGAGAGAGGAGGGTAGAGGTGTGGTGGAGGAGGAGAGGGAGGGTAAGTGTGGGTAGGGGAGAGAGGGAGGTAGGTGTGGAGGAGGAGGGGGTAGAGGTGTGGGGAGGAGGAGGTAGAGGTGTGGAGGAGGAGGGGTAGAGGTGTGGAGGAGGAGGAGGGTAGAGGTGTGGAGGAGAGGGGTAGAGGTGTGGAGGAGGAGGGGTAGAGGTGTGGAGGAGGAGGAGGTAGAGGTGTGGAGGAGGAGGGGGTAGAGGTGTGGAGGAGGAGGAGGGTAGAGGTGTGGAGGAGGAGGGGTAGAGGTGTGGAGGAGGAGGGGGTAGAGGTGTGGAGGAGGAGGAGGTAGAGGTGTGGAGGAGGAGGGGTAGAGGTGTGGAGGAGGAGGAGGTAGAGGTGTGGAGGAGGAGGGAGGTAGAGGTGTGGAGGAGGAGGGGGTAGAGGTGTGGAGGAGGAGGGGTAGAGGTGTGGAGGAGGAGGGGGTAGAGGTGTGGAGGAGGAGGAGGTAGAGGTGTGGAGGAGGAGAGGGGTAGAGGTGTGGAGGAGGAGGAGGTAGAGGTGTGGAGGAGGAGGGGTAGAGGTGTGGAGGAGGAGGGGGTAGAGGTGTGGAGGAGGAGGGGATAGAGGTGTGGAGGAGGAGGAGGTAGAGGTGTGGAGGAGGAGGGGGTAGAGGTGTGGAGGAGGAGGGGGTAGAGGTGTGGAGGAGGAGGAGGGTAGAGGTGTGGAGGAGGAGGAGGAGGTAGAGGTGTGGAGGAGGAGGGGTAGAGGTGTGGAGGAGGAGGGGGTAGAGGTGTGGAGGAGGAGGGGGTAGAGGTGTGGAGGAGGAGGGGGTAGAGGTGTGGAGGAGGAGGGGTAGAGGTGTGGAGGAGGAGGGGGTAGAGGTGTGGAGGAGGAGTGAGGTAGAGGTGTGGAGGAGGAGGGGTAGAGGTGTGGAGGAGGAGGAGGTAGAGGTGTGGAGGAGGAGGAGGGTAGAGGTGTGGAGGAGGAGGGGTAGAGGTGTGGAGGAGGAGGAGGTAGAGGTGTGGAGGAAGGAGGGGTAGAGGTGTGGAGGAGGAGGGGTAGAGGTGTGGAGGAGGAGGGGGTAGAGGTGTGGAGGAGGAGGAGGTAGAGGTGTGGAGGAGGAGGAGGGTAGAGGTGTGGAGGAGGAGGAGGTAGAGGTGTGGAGGAGGAGGGGTAGAGGTGTGGAGGAGGAGGAGGTAGAGGTGTGGAGGAGGAGGGGTAGAGGTGTGGAGGAGGAGGGGTAGAGGTGTGGAGGAGAGAGGGTAGAGGTGTGGAGGAGGAGGGGGTAGAGGTGTGAGGAGGAGGAGGGTAGAGGTGTGGAGGAGGAGGGGGTAGAGGTGTGGAGGAGGAGGAGTAGAGGTGTGGAGGAGGAGGGGGTAGAGGTGTGGAGGAGGAGGAGGGGTAGAGGTGTGGAGGAGGAGGGGGTAGAGGTGTGGAGGAGGAGGGGGTAGAGGTGTGGAGGAGGAGGGGGTAGAGGTGTGGAGGAGGAGGAGGTAGAGGTGTGGAGGAGGAGGGGTAGAGGTGTGGAGGAGGAGGAGGTAGAGGTGTGGAGGAGGAGGGGGTAGAGGTGTGGAGGAGGAGAGGGGGTAGAGGTGTGGAGGAGGAGGGGGTAGAGGTGTGGAATGGAGGGAGAGGTAGAGGTGTGGGAGGAGGAGGGGGTAGAGGTGTGGAGGGAGGAGGTAGAGGGTGTGAGGAGGAGTGGGGTAGAGGTGTGGAGGATTGGCGGGGGGTAGAGGTGTGGAGGAGGAGGGGGTAGAGGTGTGGAGGAGGAGGAGGTAGAGGTGTGGAGGAGAGAGGGTAGAGGTGTGGAGGAGAGGAGGGGTAGAGGTGGTGGAGGAGGAGAGGGGTAAGAGTGTGGAGGAGGAGGAGGGTAGAGGTGTGGAGGAGAAGGGTAGGTAGAGGTGTGGAGGAGGAGGAGTAGAGGTGTGAGGAGGAGGGGGGTAGAGGTGTGGAGGAGGGGGTAGAGGTGTGAGGAGGAGAGGTAGAGGTGTGAGTAGGAGGGGTAGGGTGTAGGAGGAGGGTAGAGGTGTGGAGGAGGAGGAGGATAGAGGTGTGGAGGAGGAGGGAGGTAGAGGTGTGGAGGAGAGGAGTAGAGGTGTGAGGAGGAGGGGAGGTAGAGGTGTGGAGGAGGAGGGGGTAGAGGTGTGGAGGAGGAGGGGTAGAGGTGTGGAGGGGACCTGGCTGGCAACACCGGCTGGGTCGGACCAGTAAAAGTAGTATTGTGTTAACATCAGTGATGAGGAAAATTGATTTTTAGCCAATTTAAGTGAGTTTTCACGATTGGTGATAGATTTTTTCAGAGTCCAGTTTGGGTGAAACCTCAGATTTTTACGAAAATTCGAATTCAAGGGTATTGAGAACGCCCAAGGTGTCAGTGTTGTTCTGTGGACATTGCCAGTAATAAGACAGTGTGTTTATATCGGGGAAGTGAAAATTAGATTTTTGTTCGAATTAAGGAGAGTTTGCAACATTTTGAGAGTCAGAAACATTTTCAGTTCAGTTTGTGAGAAAACGCAGTTCTTGGTGAAAATTCAAATTTTCATGTTGACCAGACCACACACTAGAAGTTGAAGGGACGACGACGTTTCGGTCCGTCCTGGACCATTTCTCAAGTCGATTTCTCACAATCAACTTGAGAATGGTCCAGGACGGACCGGAAACGTCGTCGTCCCCTTCAACTTCTAGTGTGTGGTCTGGTCAACATACTTCAGCCACATTATTGTGACTCATCGCCTTCAAATTTTCATGTCATTTAACCGTTCCAGGACTAATATTATTCTCAAGAGCACGCAAATAACGTAATGATAGTCTTAACATCAAGAATTTTTAATTAGATTTTTACCCAGTTAAGGACTATTTTCGAGAAAAATTGTGTTAGAAAATTTTCAGAAGCCAGTTTGTGAGAAAACGCAGTTTTTGGTGGAAATTCGAATTAGTAAGACAAATGCATGTCCCGGGTGTCTGTGTTATTCATTAGAGGGTGTTATTAACGTAAATCTTGTTTTCTAACTTCAGAGATAAAAATTAGATTTTTAAGCGTTTAAGCGAAAAAAATGCGGGACTTGTGTTTTAGCGGGACTGAACGCTCCACCAATAGAGTCAGTGGCTGCTCTGTTCCCTTTAAGTTTATCTTGTGTACAAGTGTAAATCATCGTTATTAGTCCCTCACGAGTGTGGCACGTTGGTTAATTTATTTTTGTTTAACTTTTTATGAAAGTAATATTCTTTAATTCTTATAGAGTACGCAACTTAGTTTTAAATAAAGTGGCCGAGGAGTCCTTCAGAAACAGACTAGTGTGTGGCGTGCCTCCTTCTTAAATTGGTTCTTTATTCAAAATACTACACACAATTAATCTACTAAATTTATTGTAAACTTGGCTTAATTCTGAGTACAAGGACTAGGCGGCTGGAAGATTTTTCAGGGGTCATTTAAATTTAGCTTTTCAAGCATTGTTTTTTATTTTGTTTATGGAGACGCGAGTGTTAATATTTCGCATGGAACAGGACGACTGGTCATATAGTTATAGAAATTTCTGAAGATGTGTGTGGGTCATGGATACACAATGGTGTCGACCCAGTCTCACCCAACCCTCCCCTGCCTACCCCACCCCAGCCACAGCCTATACCCTCCCAACCCCCTGCCTGTATTCACACCCCAGCCTCAACCCACCCCCTCACAAACCCACCCCAGCCACACCCTATATACCCTCCCAACCCCCTTGCCTGTATGGCCACCCCAGCCTCAACCCACCCCCACCTGCCCACCCCTGCCTCAACCCCTCCCTGCCTTCCCACCCCAGCCAATCCCCACCCAACCCCTGCCTGCATGCTCAACCCAACCTCAACCCCTCCCCACCTACCCACACCCTACTCCTACCCCAACCCCTACCCATTTACCTACCCCTGCCTGTATGCCCACCCTAGCCTGAACCCACCCCTCCTACCCACCCCAGCCACTGCCTATCCCTACTCATCCCCTACCCATTTACCTACCCCAGCCCTGAACCCACCCTTCCCTACCCACCCCAGCCACAACCTATCCAAACCCAGCCATATCTCCTCAACCTCTACCTGTATACACGCCCCCTCAACCCCACCCAAACTCAAACTTCCTCTCCCTCAACAATCCGCCATCCACTCTTCACCCTTTCAATTCCTCCCCATCAACCTTCCTTTGTATCCCACCTCTTACCACTCTCCCTATCCACTCAACCCCAACAGCCCTTCCCTACTCCCTCATACCCCAAAGTCCCTACTCCTCACCCCTGACCTCCCCTCCCACTACCCTATTCCCTCTACCTCCCCCCCCCAGTGTTGCAGCCCAGGATGCTGCTTGTAAAAGAAGTAAGCGGGCGTCTGGTGGACGCGGTATTATTATTGAAGTGTGCTGGAAGTGTTATGGCCGAGGCCATTTTAGGAATTCATGTCCAAAACGTAGGGCTTAAGGGTAAACCTGAGACAGGTCGCCTCTAGTGATGGTAGGCCTACCTTTGAGGTAAAGGTGGACGGTGTGAGATTGACAGTTTTTGTGGACACCGGTAGTCAAGCACCTCTCATTAAAAAGTCAGCCTTCAGCAAATTTAAATATGCATGCAGTAAGCGTAGTGGAAAAAAATAACGGCTGTAAATGGGGAAAAGATTGATATCTTTGGTCAAGGTACCTTTAACTTTGGAATTATTGGGGAATTGCAACCGCATACATGTACGATCGTGAGAATCTTGATTTTCCTAGACATCCTCATGGGGTACCGATTATCTGTATCGGTTTGATTACTCCTTATCTGCACAGAAAGGGGCAAGGAAATGCAGATTACAGTTGGACAGACTTGCTACCCAGTGGAGATGATCGATCATCCCCCAGTTGTAGCTCTCCATTAAGAGGAAACAGAAATATAACGACCACTACCCAAAGTTGATTTTCAAGTCTCTTCTAGACACAGTTAAGAGGTCATGTGGCTTACATGTTATTGATTAAGCAAAGTTGCCCACCACATTAAGTTACATTCATTAAAGTAGCCGTGGGGATGTCACATCCTGCAGGTACCACCCTTCAGGTGGCTGGAAGATGTGATAGGTTATTAATTCCCCATCATCTAATTGTGGTGCTTGATAAGGGTGCACTCATTTCCGTCGTCACTCTCTCACACAAGACTTTTCGCTTCAGAGCAGGTGATAGGGTATCTCAGGGAACTATGGTGAATGACCCAGAAATTTTTCACCATGAATCAGCTGAGACGCCAACCGTCACAGCACAATGTAGTGCATTAAATATGATAGACAACAAGACACCATAAAAAATAAAGAATGAGACAGATGTTTCAAGTAACAGACAGGATATAGATAAGTTAATCTCGGCACTCGATTTGCAACATGTTCCGCAGACAAATAGAAAATGGCTGAGGGGAATTTTACGTAAATTCCCAAAATTGTTTGCAACAGAGGATGGTCAGATTGGTCTCCTTGATAGGATTGAGCACACCATTCTAACAGGTGATCACGTGCCTGTTTATATTTAGGCAGTGGAGGTTGCCGGAACACGCTAAGAATACTATCAGGGATGAGTGCCAGAAGATGTTGAGACAGGACGTGATAGAACCTGGTACGTCACCGTGGCTGTCTCCTGTTGTGTTAGTTCGCAAACCTGATGGTAGTTGTCGCTTTTGTGTGGACTATCGGCAGGTAGACGAAATAACTAAGGCAGACGTCTAGCCCTTGCCACGAATTCAGGAGATAATAGATCAATTTGGAGCTGCTATGTATTTTTCTACTCTCGATGCTAAGTCGACATATTGGACAATACCAGTGTCTGAGAAAGACAGGGAGAAAACAGCATTCTCTGATGGCAGGCATACTTACCAATTTCGAAGGATGCCTTTCGGCCTAAAGACAGCACCTTCTTTATTTCAGAGATCCATTAACTTTATCCTCCGCCCAGTTTTGGGAAGGCATTCGTTAGCGTACCTGGATGATGTAGTAATCTATTCCAGGACGTTTGATGAGCACTTACGAGACTTGACTGAGACTTTGACCTTAATAGACTGAGCGGGTTATAAATTAAGTGTACAGAAATGCACCCTGGCTACTCAGAAATGCAAATTTCTGGGATTCCAGGTGAGCACAGACGGTATTAGGCCTGACCCTGACTCTTGCCGCACCATTGCTGAAATGCCAACTCCAAAAACAGCAAAGGACGTGCACAGGTTTCTGAGTGCGGCCGGATACTTTCTTCATCACATGAGGTTTCGCAAGAACATCAGCACCCTGACCAATTTAACAAGGAAAATGTAAAGTTTATTTGGAAGCCAGAACATGATGCAGTGTATGCTAAAATGAAAAATCACCTCAGTACAACACCAGTATTGACAGTGCTTGATTTTGATAAAGAGTGGGAAGTACATACAGACTCCAGGGGAATAGCTATTGGTGGGTGTTTGATGCAACGACATAATGAAAATTTCCCCCATCCAGTGGCCTATTTCAGTAGGAAGGTCAAGGGACCAGAGGTTCCTTATTCGGCCACGGATCGAGGACGCTTGCAGTGGTAGAGTCAGTTAGATATTTCGAACCATATCTTTTTCAACGCCATTTTGTAATCTACACTGATCACAGAGCATTAACACACATTTTTAAGAAACGTACAAAATGCCCACGGATGTCACGCTGGTCTCACGAATTGTCTGCACACTCATTCCAGATCCTTTACAAGCCTGGACCGTCACATGTTGTACCGGATACATTAAGCAGAAACATTGCTGCTATTAATGTAATTGTAAATATCGAAAATATTTCCAGTGTTAAAATGAGGGAATTCCAGAAGAGCGAACCTAGGTGGAAAAAATATTATTGAATATTTAGGAGGGGGAAATTATCCGTCCAAAAATCGTAAATTGCCAATACATGAATTTGAGTTAAAGGATGGAGTACTATATTATGTAAATAGTCAGGCAGATCGAGAAGTATTCCATCCAACTACTTATTCCAGACGAATTAAGACCGGCAGCATTGAAGCTGGCACATGCATCTAAGGTTGCAGGTCACCCGGGTATCTTTAAAACTCACTTGAAAGCAAAATCTCTCTTTTATTTCCCGGGTATGTTGTCAACAGTAATTAAGTACGTAAAGACTTGCTCTAATTGCCAGAGGAGGAAAGGTGCCCTTAAGGTTCAAGCCCCACTACAGGAATTGCCAGAGATTTCAGAACCGCTAGACCGAGTGGGGGCTGATTTGTTTAATCTCCATTGCAGCCATTCAGGCAATTGGTACAGGTTGGTATTAGTGGATCATCTGTCCAGATACACCACCTTGATAGCCACAGCCACCCATCAAAAGGATTCTCGTACTGTTGTCCGGGAATTTTTTAATAGACTTGCAACTGTATTTGGGCCGTTTAAAGTTTTAGTTTCGGATCGAGGTCAGGAATTTAAGGGGTACATATTTAGGGAAGTTTGTAAGATATTGGAGACAATTTCAGCCTTTACAACAGCTTACCACCCTCAGACAAACGGGATGACAGAACGTACTAACCGTCCAGTTAAGGATATGCTTGCAATCCTTGCTGAACGCGATACAAACTCATGGGACGAACACCTACCCTATGTTCAACTGGCTCTGAATACTACTATCCACCAGTCTATTAATACCCAAGCCCTTCTTTTATTCACTGGTCAGTCATGCAATTTCCCATCAGGTCTGCTTAACAGACACAATGTTTCATAGGGAGTGACTATCCTTCAGAAGTTCTTAATAAAATGAGGAATGCTTTGAGAATTGCAGTGGAGGCTTCAAGAAAATCACGGGGCAGATATGCTCACTATTATGACAGGAATGTACGACTTCTGGAATTGAAGGAGAGCAGCCTTGTCTTGAGAATAAATGAAGCGGCACCCGCCATTCAGAGTAGGAAACTAACTCCAAGATGGCGGGGGCCGTACAGAATGATTAATTAATAAAGCAGACCCCTGTCAATTTTGTCATAATGAGGGTCTTTGAGGATCAGGTGGAAAAAACTGTCCACATTAATAAGTTGAAGAATTATCATGCTAGGGAGGAACTAGAATTGCCTTCAGCAAGCCTAATTCCTGACTCAGCAAAGCTGGCTGATAACTCAAGTTATGAGTGAGATGGGGAGAATGACCCTCTGTCATCTCTCATCAATAGTTAAGTGCACTCTCGTCACCCCATGGTAACAAGATCTTGCACTGTACAGTAAAGGTTAAAGTAACTCCCTTAGTATAATTTAGAATTCATTAGATTGTCCTGTTGAGACAATAATGATGTAGATTTCTTAACTGTACTTAACTCAGATAGTAGACTTTAGATAGCTCTGGGGTTTCCAATTTCCAACAAACCCAGAGTTATATCCATGCTTCCGCCATGTTGTTGTCTGTCTTTTCCCAGGTCTGATTTGTACACCTGCCCAGTTGTCCCAGCCACACGTGAACCCTATCTGAGAAGATCAAGGGGGAGGCACGTTACACAAAGTCCTCCCCCACCAGACCCAATAACTAACCACATGATTACTTAGGGTTGGTGACAATACACCAGTCACCCAGCCAGCGTCTCACGTCACTAACGAGGCTGTTTTGGCTCAGTATGCTGTCTTCAAGGATGCAGTCACCTGATGTCAACGTTTTACATCATCGGTGGTGGTTGTCTCGACGTCATCACTACTCACCAGCTGCGTCGTCAAGACTGCCCGCGGACCGGAAGTAAATGTAGGAAAATCGAAGAAGGAACCAGCATGTAGCTGTACTAATTATTCTCGTCTATGGTTCCATGGTTACGTCGTCTATTGTAACGCAAGCGGAACGAGGCGGACCGACACGGGCTTCCTACAGAGTATAGTCCACTCGCCTTAGAAGGAGGCCACAGCCACCCTCGTCCCAAGGTTAACTGAACAAGGGACCGTAAACACGCATGGTGTTTACGGTCTAGTAGTCTGGTGTCATCAAGAAACGCCTGAGATGAAGTGAACCATGGTGAGTGAAGATTGGGAGCCACTTGTATTGTCAACACGCCACCCACCTCTGCGCTCTTCTGCAGCTACCTCCGTCACGAGACAGAGTTGTGCGCCAAAGTCCTGTACTCTCGCGGTTCAGCTGCTGCTTCAGTCTCTTCAATCAAGACTGTTTTGTGGGCTACAAGATGAGTAATGAGTCGCGTCCTGTTAGCAAGGTTCACCCGACCGGGGGCCGCCAATCACGGGCTGTCACTGGTCACTTAACACTCATTTCTAGGACAGTCTGTTGTCCTTCAGCGGTAACTGGTATGAAGTACAAGAGGATCAAGATTCTCTACAGTCAACAACTGATGGTCGTGGAACTACTGTCAACTAATCGTCAGTCTTTTAACATCGATATTTTTTTTTTTTGGCGTTTATGGTCAATGGTTGAAAAAGAGAAGTAAATGTCATCTCTGCTCTATAATATTAACGTAATGCTTCTGAATACCTAGGAGCATGAGTCTGGAATAATAGTGTTTAAATGTTGAAACCAACCAAAAAGTCATTAAAAATTCTGGAGGAAGGAAATATCAAAATTTCTGTTACATATCATTGTCTATTGAAAATCTATTGCACGGCGCCTAGAACATAAGATACTATGAAAATTTTTGTCATGTCGTGTTCTGTGCTTTAAGAGCAAGAGGGACGAACTGAATAAACAATTGACACTCTTAGTGTGTATAGTTTTTGCTGTAATTTCAGCTAAGTACTGTGATAGTAGACGTAGTGTTCATTAATAATTTATATTGTGTTTGATTGTTTAATCTTAGAGAAGGTCATGTGGACTTTAAATATTTGAATAATTGGGCGAGTGAATTTAGGATGAACTTTGAGGAGTTCAGTGATCCTCTCCTGAAATACTGAGATTTCAGTCTTTGTTTAAATTCGTGTTCTAGATGGAGCACGCTCTTGGTTGAAGAATTAGGGATATTACATTTAGTTTTATCAGTTCAGGGATAGGATGTTTTTATTCTCAGAAATTGGGAAGATTACTGGGCTGTCAACAACATAGTCGAAATTCATGTCCCTGGATTTTTTAATTGTATGTTAAGGATTATTGTTATACAACCTGCTGGTTGTCACTGATGATTAGATATGATTGTTTTGTTATTTTTGGAGGCTTTGGTTCAGATTGGTAATTATAGAGTAGGGGATTTGGGATAAGAAACTGCATGCTAAATAGTTAGACACACAGTTTCTTAAATACTTGAGCGAGGGGGTTGTAACAGTAGGACTGTTAATATAGAAAGTCCATAAGATCTAACATGAAATGTTTTAGTCACTAGAAGGGAGGATATGAATGTTATAAGAATATTGAAAGAGAGTTGGCAGTAAGTGACCTGACTAGTACGCCTGGGTCATCCCAAGGGATTTGTCTCATGTGAAGATAGTAGCACCACTCGCCCCCCCCCCCCCATGACGAGTCATCAAACTAGGAGAATTATGGAAGATATTACAGAATTAGGAGGAATTATCAATCATGGTTAAGTTCTTACGTTAAAATTAACGTCAATTGAGATTAATGAATAAGTCTTGTATGTTAGCAAAGGAGCATATGACTTCAGTAAGATTTGAAATAGGTAAAACATATTTCGTCATTGGAAAATAGGTATCTACCCTTCTTGTTTGTTAAACACTTTAGTGCGCGCGGCACTCATGAAAAAAAAAGCCCCTTGTGCGCACGGCGTTCTGGGCGCTCAAGCGTAAACACAAAAAAGTTTATAATCTTTTCACGCTCCTAACATCAATTCTCGAGCTATGTTTTTCATTTTGGTATCAATGCGTTGACAATAAAATTTTCTACAAGATCATATGCATAAAATGTCACCAAAGCATTTGGTATCCCACCACGAAGTAAATAAACACGAAGATGACTCGCCGTGACACCCAAACAGGAAGTAAATGTTCATACTCTTTCGTTTGTTGCCAGCCTCACAGTCATCCTACAGCGCTTATTTTGATATCACTGTACTCGCAATAAAATTCTCCACCCAGGCATATGTCTATCAATGTCTAATTATGTTTCGCACGAGTGTGGGAACTGGGCGAAGCGTTAGCCGTGATTTCAGCAGCGACGACACTGTTGTGATGCAGCGCTTTGAAACGTTATACTTTTTTCACTGTCCTGACATTATTTCTCGAGCTCCGTATTTCATTTTTATAGCAATGTGTTCGCAATAGAAAGTTTTATATATAACAATATAAAGTTCTATAAGAACCTGGGTAGAATTGCCCAACAGAGCATCAAATAAATTTGCGGCGAATAAAATCTTACGAGTGTTTGTACCCGTGAGCGTAAAAAGTTTTTACTTTGCTCATGTTTTTTCAAGTTTATACTTGTTTCACACGATTTTTTTTGCTTGTATAGTGTTCAGAATAAAATTCTTTACACAGACATATGCATATAAATGTAGAATCATGATCGCGGCCAACACAAGAGTGTGTGGAGTGGGCGATTATCCTCGTTGTGTCACTAACTCAATAGTCTCTCCTCTAAGTTACAATACATTGCCGTTTTCTCAAATAGACACTGTGCCTATTAGAGAAAACAAAAATATAATGGCAAACATGTTCATACAAACCCCAAGTCGATCGAGTAGTAAATACCCACTATAACACGGTCCGTAAATTTACATCGTGATCCGACAAACGCTTATCTAAACCGCCCGTAATTCCAAGTGGAAACTCCAGGAAAGTGTTAAATTATTTAAATCATGTAAATTAGTGAAATACAAGTGCTACTGAATATTGTAATTAGCCTGGCTCGAGTATTTAGATTATTTCCAAGTGTTTTGGGATAATAGAGTCACCTTAAGTGATAAATCCAGGATTTTAGCATTAATCATTTTCAAAGAGTAACCTGGCCCCTAGCCTAGGTCAGCCTGTGAGAGGTCAGTGTGGAGAGGAAGAGTTAGTGTGGTTTGCAACATCCTGGGAGTCAAACTCCCACACTAACTCTTGGGAGTCAAACTCCCAGGATGTCGCAAACCACACTAACTCTTCCTCTCCACACTGACCTCTCACAGGCTGACCTAGGCTAGGGGCCAGGTTACTCTTTGAAAATGATTAATGCTAAAATCCTGCATTTGTCACTTAAGGTGACTCTATTATCCCAAAACACTTGGAAATAATCTAAATACTCGAGCCAGGCTAATTACAATATTCAGTAGCACTTGTATTTCACTAATTTACATAATTTAACAAACAAGAAGGGTAGATACCTATTTTCCAGTGACGAAATATGTTTTACCTATTTCAAATCTTACTGAAGTCATATGCTTCTTTGCTAACATACAAGACTTATTCATTAATCTCAATTGACGTTAATTTTAAAATAAGAAATTAACCATGATTGATAATAGGACGGGATGGGTAAACACCTCTCCTCCTCCAGAGGGCAAGACTTATCAACTGGTCTGTCTGTGATATTTAAGGTAAATGTTTGTGTTTCTGAATTTATTATAGTATAGGAATCCACATTAATTGTAGTAGTTAAATTACCAATTGCCTCCGTTAGTGCAATATTGTTAGTAAGTGTTCCAATAGGGTTTTATTAATTTTTATTTTTATTTGATAACCTTTGATTTTCAATAAATTTTGTATAGAAGATTATGGTGTTTAGTGCAATTAATCCCCCCCCCAACGGTTATTTTACATTGGTACTGGGCTTATAACCCCATGCTTAAGACTAGGGCTCTCTGCAAGCCTTCAAGCATTTATTTAATAACTAAGATAATCCCTTTATACTTTGTTTTAATTACCACACTTAAAGCTTAACCCTCCTTTTCGGATAATTGGGGATACCTTTTCGTAGCATGTTTAATTGAGGGTATCCTGCTTCTCGTCAATTGAGGGATGTACTCTGATAGCAGGTGGTGGCGGCGTTTCAGAGTTTTGAATTATAACACAGAGGGTACAGTGTCCTTGAGTTCGTGATATCTAAATGGTCAAACGTTTAGATCTCTAGGAATTGTACTGAAGGTTACACAGCAGAACTGTGGTTTCTGTATATATTGGCTTAATAACGACCAGCATTTAACCAGTAAGTGAGGTTAAAGGCTGGCTCCCTTTACAGTCACGTCAGGCATATTTAGCCTCGAGGAGAAAGTTGCTTAGTTCTATCTAAGCTTTAAATGAATCCAGTCTAATATAATACTTTTAAAGTATAATTAAATTGTAGACTGGAAGAATTAAGAATTTGGGAGAAATAATAGTTACGTCGCCAATGTTGGCTGACACAATACTCCTCCATGCTTTCCAGGGAGCTTCTAGATCTTTCCTCACTGGAAAATTAATACAGTTAGTATGGTTAGCTTTCCGATATAACGAATTAAGTTTATTTTATCAGGGGTTAGTAATTTGGGGGATCGGAAATTTCCAACAACATTCCCAATAATTTTGGTGCTTTATTTCGTCAGTGTACGCCATATATGTTCTCTGTACTTCGTCTATTTCAGCAGTCCCTAATGCTCTGAAGAGGGAAGTGAGTACTGAGCAGTACTCAAGACGGGACAGCACAAGTGATCTGAGGAGTACAACCATTGTGATGGGATCCCTGGATTTTAAAGTTCTCGTAAACCATCCTATCATTTTTCTGGCTGATGCAACATTTGTTTGGTTATGTTCCCTAAACGTAAGGTCATCAGATATCATTATTCCTAAATCATTTACATGTTGCATATCATACCGCCACACCCCACACCATACCGCCACACACCCACCTCCCACACCACACCTGCACCACACCCACACCATACCACCACCCCCACACCTGCACCACACCATAATACCACACTCACACCACACCAATACCATACCACTACACCCACACCATACCACTACATCCACACCATACCACTACACCCACACCACACCACACCTGTACCACACCCACACCACCCCTGCACCACACCCACACCATACCATCACACCATACCCACATCATAATACCACACAGCCACACTCAAACCACACCATACCACTACACCCACACCATACTGTCACACCCACACCATACTGCCATAACTATCAACGGCTACCACCAACAACCAACCACCACAACTACCAACAACAACAATCACGACCGCGACCACCAACCACCACAACCATCACCAACCACCACAACTATAAACAACCACCTCCACCAACAACCAAAACTATTAACAGCCACCTTTACCACCACTGTTGGAAATTTCCAACACTAATACAATACTATTGTATTATAATAAATCAGTATTATTATATACTAACTACAGTAGTCACTAAAACTTACTAACAGTAATGTTCACATAAACTAACTATTATATCTACATATGGATGCTGGAATTCTTATGAAACCAAGCACCAGTATTGCATCAGATTATATCTAGTCAAACACATTTATATCCAGTGTGTTAGAGAATTGAATGTGGTTCTCTAAAATCATCAGTATTCCGTGTGATAATTATTTACGGATAACATAACTCCCAAATAATTCTAAATCGAGAGTTTTTAGTTACAATTGTTATCAAGTAATAGTTTTTCTGTCATGCGTGAATGCCATGGAGAAAACTAAAATCTTCTCCCTTTCTCGTTTACCACCATAAGACGGGAAAGCAATAATATTTAAAACCCTAGAATCACAACCCAATCTTTATTAAATTATTTCAACCACAATTGCGCGAAATAGCATTATTCGTGATAAATAATTTCTGTGGTTAATGCGGGACGCGGGTTGAGAGAGAAGGAGACGCCATTGTGTGTGTGGCGATAGCTCGTGTTGCAGAGTGAGCAGCGAGCGCATGTACTTGGACAGGAAAGTCGTGGCATCAGAGTCTGAGACACGTGACGTTGGGATTATCAGCAAGAATTACCCTGATACTCAGCTTAGAACGAATAATTATTCTTCTATGTGATCCACAGTGCTCGGTCAAATAATAACGCGTCGATAATCAAGCCAAACTCTCAACCACGTGTACAACATTGTGGAAGTTTGAGACTGAGACGGGATACCGGCAGACTTCAGCATACACTGCACCCATACTAAGTATATATTTCTTTCTTGATGCATCATTAGAGATTGTATATTTCGTGGGCAGTCTGTCGTTACATAGCAAGATGACAAAAACTCCAATGTTAGTAACGCATTAATCTTTATTTTCTATTTTCATAGATATTGAGATTTAAGTAGCCTAGTTCAATGCTACGTAATATCCCTTAAATTACAGCTCATATATGAGGAGTCAACGAGCCGTTAACTACATTCGTATTATTCACCTCTAAGGGATTCTATGTGGAGATCCTGAGTTCACGAGGATGAGGCACGAACGAAGTCATAGAAATCGTCTTAAAGATAAGACTTTTTGTACACATTTAATTGCTCCAATTCATTTTACATATCCATAATATTATCATATCGAGTTCTTGCCATATGAACTGTAGATTGATGTGTTTACTTGATGATTGCTCTTTAATTCTAACAATCATTAATATTTTCTACTTGAATTTACTTATTGATTCTATAACAATTTGGTCACAATATTCTTTATTCTACAATGAACTGGTGCACGAACCACACTAGTTTCTAGACGTATATGAAGTTCTAGCAATACCCCCCCCCCCCAATGTAGGTGTTTGAGGCTCTGACTTTAGTTAATTAACCATACAGTCCATTATTTATTTAAGTGATTATTGTTTCTAATATTTATCCATAGACACTGGTTCTTCCTTGTGTTTCTAATGATCACTTTTTATTAGTTTCCCTGTTTTCTCAAAAGTGGGTGGTCCTTCATTATTAAATTAAATACTTAAATAATTGAGTCAAGCCCCAGATATCCCACATTATGGTCCTTCGAACCGGATAAATAAATATAAATATACTAATTAGTAATAACTAATCATCGTGTGAAGTAGTCTAGACTAACCACATTAATTAACTGTGTCTACCGGCAGCGTAACACATAGGGTAGCCTAATTCACACCAATTCATTGCTACTTATACCTCATGTATAAGGTAGCACTCGTGGGACACAGTCAATTAACCACAACACTTAGACCTATACCTCATACTGAGATGAGAATCTTTAGGTCACCAGGAGCAACAGCTCATAACTTCTATAACAATTCCACACTAACACCTGCGTTAGAGTGGCCTCACCATCTAACTATTATTTATTTAGGTGGTAATGACATCCATCCTACTTGACATCCAGCTGAGGTAATTAATCACCTTAAAACCATAATTTCTTCATTTAAACTCATCAGCAATTCGGTAGTATTCACATTGGTGGAACCTCGCCAACTGAGTAATAATAATCGTTGGGAAGTAACCCCAGAATATTACCAAAGAGCTGCCAAATACATAAACTTCAGGCTGAAAAAACGAGTACGATTGGATGCCACTTATATTCAATTTACAGCCAGACCATACAGGCAAAACCTGGCAAGAGATGGTGTACACCTGTCAGGTGAGTCTAGGTCACATGTAGTTGACAAATTGATCAACACAATCAATTACCACAAACGGCTGTGGCTAGCAAGCCAAAATTAACTGTACATAATTGTTTTTCACTTGTGTGTGCAAGTGCACATTTATATAAACTATAAAATCCAAAAACCCAAAAATACAGCACAACTATATATTCACATTACTGCACCACAATATAATCTTTGCCAACCTTTATTAGGAAGGAATTTAGGCTGTGATTGTGCTGAATTTGGCACAAACACAGAATAAATACATTTGTAGTTTCTTAGGTAGAAATTCTCACGACTAGGCTTGAGCTAGTTAGTAGTACATATATTATTCATTCATGTGCTGACCCTATCAAGGGTGGGATTAAACCTTGGGATAACTCTGATTAGAGTATATCCATCTTAATTATTCGTGAACTCATTATTTGTGTGTATGCATTTTGAGTGCTGCTGAATGATCACCATTACATCTAATGGTGATAATGATGAGCTAGCCGGACGAAAGTTAATGGTGAAGTTCAAGCACTGCTCAAAATCATTAGCTACTTATTGTTAGGTAGGTACATTTAACCTCGAGTGAGGTAGAGTGTAATTTAGTCACATTAAATTAGGCTATACTCAATATTACTTGTCAACTAATGAGCAAGTACCCAAGCTTCATTAGTAATACTTATTCAAGTCCTATGAAGATTGGACTTAAAACCATCATGGCTACTCCTGAACAATTAAGGAGAACCTATATTGGCCTCAAAGGTCATTTAACTAGACTAATTAATAAGTCGGATACCTTGTCTAAAGCAACTTCCATTGATTCCTATCGATTAGAAACATCAGTGAGAGTGGCTGATCAGAAATTTGATCAAGTTAGATCTACAAGTCAGTCTTATCTCGACCTACTGAATACCATCGAAACTGATCCTGATGAAATGGATCGAATTATAGCAGATATTTCCCAGTATGAAGATGAGACTCAAGATAAACTTGACATACTATCCAATATAGTAACACAATCTAAATCTAATGCAAATAATACTATGTCTCAATCCAGTAATCAATTACCTCAGGTTCGTCTACCTACTTTAGACTTACCTACATTTGCAGCGCTGGATGAAGAAAATTGGGACAACTTTTGGACTTCATTTGAAGTTCATGTACATAGAAAATCTTCTCTTGACAAGATTTCTAAATTCTCATACCTGATTAGTCTTCTCAAAGGAAAGGCTAAAAAGGTCATAAATAACCTAGCTCTCACTGAGAGTAATTATGAGGAAGCTATAAAACTGCTAAAGTTGAACTATTGCAACAAGGAGTTGAGTATAGCTAACCATTATTACCAGTTGCTAGATCTGAATGCACCAAGTAACAGACCAGACTCACTTCAAAGTTTCAGACTAGAAGTAGAGTCTCTAGTGAAGGCCTTAGGTACTAAAGTTGATGTACCAGCCTCAGAATGGTCAATCAAGTTACTTTTGCAGAGGAAATTACCTCGAAATATCTTAGCAGAAATATGTTCACACTATAAAACCGAGTTTCTCACTCTCGAGCAAATATTCGAGGGACTGAGAATAACGGTTAACAGGTTGAAGACTCATGATAAGATTAAACCTGAGTCTAAATCACCTAATATTGACAACACAGTCAAACCCAAATCGGCTTTGAATAAGTCCAATAAATTCAAACCTAAGACTACTCCCTCCACTGGAAAAAGGAGTGGTAGTGTAGGTATTTATTCTGTATCTCCCTCTGATGTAACAAATGATTTGCCTACTAAAGGGACAAATTCAACCAGAGAGAGAAAGTGTCTGTTCTGTAGTCAAGAACACGTCACCTACAAATGCACTGTTTATCCTAACTTTAATACCAGGATTAAACGGTTACAAGAAATACACAGGTGCACCAAGTGCATGGGCTCTCATGATCCCAGTAAATGTGTAGTGCAACTACGTTCATGCAGTAGATGCAACAATGGTATACATCATTATGCCTTATGTAGAAAACCTTCTACCCAATCCATGACAACTGGGGAGAATTCCACGAATTCTACCACAGTACAATATTGCAAGGTACATCAAGAAATAAATGTACTTGCTACTGAGTCAGGCAATAATACCACTCTGCCTACAGCTCAACTCAAATTAATTAACAGGAAATCTAGAGTTAACACTAGAGGTCTTTTTGATCAAGGATTACAGAAAACCTTTATCACACAACAATTAGTCGAGCAGTTAAATTTAAAACCTGCCAAAAGTGTGAGATTGAATATTTCTGGTTTCTTGACTAACAGTGGACCTCGTGAATACTAAGTAGTTAAGGTATTAGTGAGACTTGGATCTTCTACTAGTCCAATACAAGCGGTAGTAGTAGATAAACTTCCTACAGACCTGCAGGTCACAGGATTAGCTCGCACTGCGAAATATCTTAAACGAAACCGCATGAGGCTAGCAGATTACAAAATAAATTCTGACTGCCTCACTGATGTTGGAATACTTATAGGCGCTGACCATTATTATAAATTTATAACGGGATGCACCAGACAACACGGAATGAATTTGTTGTCATCTGCTGGAGGCAAATTGCTTACTGGACCGGTACTTTTCCAACAAAATCCAGCGTCAACCAACCAACAATCTAACAATATAATAGTGGCGTGACTAGGCTTGGTACAGTCACCCCTACATTTCAAAGAAATATCTGAAGATACTGAGTCTGATCCACCTGTACATCGTCTGTGGGATTTAGACACTTTAGGTATTGTCCCTGAACAACCAAGCCCTGATGATATGTGGACTTACCAGCAATATCTGGATACAGTTGTCTATAAAGATAAACAATACTGGGTGAGACTACCATGGAAGTTGAAACATCCACAAATTCCAGTTAATTATTTCATGGCAGCCTCACAATTACAATCTCAATACGGCTGAAGAAGCAGCCAGACAAACTGAACATGTATCATCAACTAATCCAACAACAACTCAACAGTAAATTTATCGAGGTTGTTGATAACGATGACCGAAAAATAGGTCACTATTTACCCCATCACGCTGTGGTGAAAGATTCATTGACAACACCAATACGTATTGTCTTCAACTGTAGTGCTAAAGTGAAGCCAAAAGCGTGTCCTTGAATGAATGTCTCCAAACAGAACCTAGCCTAACACAAAGGCTACATGATGTGCTATTACGATTCCGTACTGGTATTTTTGCTTATACTGCTGATATCAGTAAAGCTTTCCTTAGAATAGGTTTACAAGAAGAGGATCGTAATTACACCAAGTTTCTCTGGATTAAGGACCCACTGGATCCTAACAGTGATATCATAACTTATCGTTTTGCCTCAGTGCTATTCGGAGCGACTTCCTCCCCGTTTCTACTTCAAGCAACATTAGATACACATTTGAGGAAGTCAAATAGCCCTTATAAGGCAGAAATCAGTGACAACTTGTATGTCGATAATTTCCAGGGAACTACAAATGATCACTCCAATTTGGTAGAAATCTACCATGAGGCTAACCGTGAATTATTAGGAGCCAATATGCCACTACAATCATGGGCCTCAAATAATAAATCATTAAACCAGATAATCGAGAAAGAGTTTCCAGGTTATCAGGTGCCTAATCAATTAAAAGTTCTGGGTGTGGAATGGAACACAAGTACTGACGAGATGAATGTCAAGTCAGTACAAACCAATAATTCATCCCTTACCATGAGAAAATTACTCTCGTATGTCAGTTAACCATTTGACCCTTTAGGCTTACTTAGTCCTATATTAATAAGGGGCAAACTCCTAATGCAGGAATGCTGGCAGAAACATATGGGATGGGATGATCCGTTGCCAATTGAGTTGCAAGATAAATGGCAGATACAACGGATTTCAATCTGTTTGGTGTTTTGAAATTTCCTCCTAATGCTTCAGGACAAAACTTACCCACAAATTTGCACGTTTTTTGCGATGCCTCTGGCAAAGCGTATGGCACTGTAGCCTACTTAGTCCAACCCGTTCTCGCAAATTTAATAAGTCAATATTGACTTATTAAATAGGTGACATACTTAACATAATAGATACCCTTAAAAAGATTCATAGAAAACACCGACCTTACCTAACCTTGTTAGTATCTTAAGATAAGCATCTTATTGCTTCGTAATTACAATTATTACCTAACCTATAATAGGTATAGGTTAAGTAATAATTGTAATTACGAAGCAATAAGATGTTTATCTTAAGATACTAACAAGGTTAGGTAAGGTCGGTGTTTTCTATGAATCTTTTTAAGGGTATCTATTATGTTTAGTATATCACCTATGCACGTAGTTAATAAGTCAATATTGACTTTACGAATTTGCGAGAACGGGTTGCTTAGTCAATAGTGCACAATCAATTTTGCTCACATCTAAAGCAAGAGTTGCTCCCATTAAGAAGAGATCTTTACCTCAAATGGAGTTAACTGCATTGCTGGTGGGAGTAAGATTAGCTCATTGCCTGACCAAGACACTCAATAATATCCACTTTGGTGAAATCGTCGTGTGGTCAGACAATGAGGCATTCTTACAATGGGTAAGAAACAACAATAATAAAACTCCCTACGTTAGTAATCGTGTTAGGGAAATTCATGAATTATCTGCTGGATATAAATTCAGACATGTTCCCACTAAGGACAATCCTGCAGATTACTTATCTCGAGGGTAAACATTAAAACAACTCATCAAGTCTTCGATGTGGTTTAATGGACCTTCATGGCTTGTTAGTGGTCAGTGGCCCAAACAAAAGCCACAAGTCATAGTGACCAATATCACCACTCCCATGAAAGAACCATAACCTCATCGAATCTTAGCTATTAATCCTCACAATTATTATAACTTGAGTAAGTTATTAAGAGTGACAGCACATGTGTTTGACTTTCTTGCTAAGATAGGAATCAGACATAAGTTTCCCAATCCTATCCTCTACTGGATCAAACGTGCACAGCAAGAGACATATGGAAGTGAATATGAAAATCTTCCAGATAAATTAACCAAGTCTCTAGGTATCTGGTATGATGCCAACACTCATAATATATTAAGGTGTGGAGGACGTGTGCTTCATGCAAAAATTGATTTGGATACCAAGAATCCGATCCTTCTACCACGTCACCACATTATCACCAAACTTCTAGTTTTACATCATCATCAATATGGTACTTTGCATGGTGGAGTGTTAGACACTCTCACCGACCTTAGACAGAAATATTGGCTTCCTCAAGGTCGTCAAACAGTCAAATCAATTATTAAGTTCTGACCACTAGTGTCGATTACACAGGAGCCTTGCTTCTCACTGGCAATCCAGATAAGATACCAGTGAAGGCTTATATTTGCCTCTTCACGTGTGCTACCACACGAGGCGTACATCTAGAAGTGACTTCGGACATGAGTGCTGAAGCCTTCATCCAAGCTTTTCGTAGATTTGCAGCTCGCAGATCCTGTCCCAAACTAATGATATCGGACAATGGTTCAAATTTTGTAGCAGGAGAAGCCTGTCTACGAGAGGTATGGAATCATCCAGAAGTGCAGTCAGTCCTGCAGAGACCTCAATGCCACTGGAAATTTATTGCTCCCCGAGCCCCCTGGCAAGGTGGGTTCTACGAACGTATGATAGGAACTGTCAAGAAGTGTTTAAGGAAGACCTTACATTGACAGAAAATTAGTTACTCCGAACTCCAAACACTCGTCGTGGAAGTCGAGGCGCGAGTCAACAATCGCCCATTAACATACCTATCAGATGATTTCTCACAGAGAGAACCTCTGAGTCCCTCACACTTAATACATGGAGGCCTGCTGAGCCCTCTAATACCTTTGGCAGAAGAGGACCCCGTCGATCCTTCACATGTAACCAGGAGTGACTTAGTAGAAAGTTACCAACATCTCTCAAGAGTAATTGAAAGGTGGAAAGAGGTATGGACTCGAGAGTACCTCACAGCTCTACGAGAGTACCACTACGGAGCTTCGAGCCCCTATAATAAAGTTCAACTTAAACCAGGAGACCTAGTATTGGTTGACAGTGATGGACCAAGGTCAGAGTGGCCCATAGGCAAAATTGTTGCTATCCACCCAGATCACCAAGGCATCCTGAGAGTAGTAAGGGTTTTGTGCCAAGGCAACACGACCCTAAAAACCCTAGAGAAGTTGGTACCGCTCGAATTAGCAGAACGAGAGTGTTTATCAGAACCAGCTTCACCAACAGTTTCAGAGGACAACATTTCTGATCCACCGAGCAACCGCCCCACTAGAGCTGCTGCTCAACAATGCAAACAGAAACTACAAGCCTGTTATAGCTCTGACCAAGAGCATATAATTTCCCATCCAATTTAAGTAATCATGATGATACTGTGCTGTGATGTCAAGTAACAAATCGTTACAAGTCACAATGACCCAGAACATTCTCATCACAGTGCATTCTCAGTTACTTTAAATTGTATGATTTAATTCTTAATTTGTTGTATAGGCTATTAACAATAACATTATTTCGTCTAGAGTATCTGAGAGTTTACTAGACTTTAAGACTTAGTAACATAAACATTACATGTCATAGCGACACCAGTCCCAGAGTTTATTGTAGGCTTTGTTAGTCATTAACTTTAGATGATTCCCAATAACATGTTCCATTCAACATGAATTTCTTTGCAAAACTTAAATTTCTGGTATGTCCTTGACAATTATGGGACATCCGTTATGTGTGTACTAACATACTAACATATTAACATTAATACTAACTTCGGGATAGGTATGTCAGTACTCAACATTGCACTGCGACCTGAGAAATCTCCCCCCGGAGTTATGTTGGAAATTTCCAACACTAATACAATACTATTGTATTATAATAAATCAGTATCAAAATATACTAATTACAGTAGTCACTAAAACTTACTAACAGTAATGTTCACATAAACTAACCATTATATCTACATATGGATGCTGGAATTCTTACGAAACCAAGCACCAGTATTGCGTCAGATTACATCTAGTCAAACACATTTATTGCCAGTGTGTTAGAGAATTGAATGTGGTTTTCTAAAATCATCAGTATTCCGTTTGATAATTATTTACGGATAACCTAACTCCCAAATAATTCTAAATCGAGAGTTTTTAGTTACAATTGTTATCAAGAAATAGTTTTTCTGTCACGCGTGAATGCCATGGAGAAAACTAAAATCTTCTCCCTTTCTCGTTTACCACCATAAGACGGGAAAGCAATAATATTTAAAACCCTAGAATCACAACCCATCCTTTATTAAATTATTTCAACCACAATTGCGCGAAATAGCTTTATTCGTGATAAATAATTTCTGTGGTGAATGCGGGATGCGGGTTGAGAGAGAAGGAGACGCCATTGTGTGTGTGGCGATAGCTCGTGTTGCGGAGTGAGCAGCGAGCGCACATACTTGGACAGGAAAGTCGCGGCGTCAGAGTCTGAGACACGTGACGTTGGGATTATCAGCAAGAATTACCCTGATACTCAGCTTAGAACGAATAATTATTCTTCTACGTGATCCACAGTGCTCGGTCAAATAATAACTCGTCGATAATCAAGCCAAACTCTCTACCACGTGTACAACATTGTGGAAGTTTGAGACTGAGACGCGATACCGGTAGACTTCAGCATACACTGCACCCATACTAAGTATATATTTGTTTCTTGATGCATCATTAGAGATTGTATATTTCGTGGGCAGTCTGTCGTTACATAGCAAGACGACAAAAACTCCAATGTTAGTACCGCATTAATCTTTATTTTCTATTTTCATAAATATTGAGATTTAAGTAGCCTAGTTCAATGCTACGTAATATCCTTTAAATTACAGCTCGTATGTGAGGAGTCAATGAGCCGTTAACTACATTCGTGTTATTCACCTCTAAAGGATTCTATGTGGAGATCCTGAGATCACGAGGACGAGGCACGAACGTAGTCATAGAAATCATCTTAAAGCTAAGACTTTTTGTACACATTTAATTGCTCCAATTCATTATACATATCCATAATATTACAACCCGTTCTCGCAAATTTAATATGTCAATATTGACTTACTAGTTGCGTGCATAGGTGACATACTAAACATAATAGTTTCCCTTGAAAAGCTTCATAGAAAACACCGACCTTACCTAACCTACTTAGTATGTTAAAATATGCATCTTATAGCTTCGTAATTACAATTGTTACTAAACCTATTATAGGTATAGGTTAGGTAATTGTAATTACGAAGCAATAAGATGCTTATCTTAACATACTAAGTAGGTTAGGTAAGGTCGGTGTTTTCTATGAAGCTTTTCAAGGGAAACTATTATGTTAAGTATGTCACTTATGCACATATTTAATAAGTCAATATTGACTTATTAAATTTGCGAGAACGGGTTGAATATTATCATATCGAGTACTTGCCATATGAACTGAAGATTGATGTGTTTACTTAGATAATTGCTCTTTAATTCTAACAATCATTAATATTTTCTACTTGAATTTACCTATTGATTCTATAACAATTTGGTCACAATATTCTTTATTCTACAATGAACTGGTGCACGAACCACACTAGTTTCTAGACGTATATGAAGTTCTAGCAATACCCCCCAATGTAGGTGTTTGAGGCTCTGACTTTCGTTAATTAACCATACAGTCCATTATTTATTTAAGTGATTATTCTTTCTAATATTTATCCATAGACACTGGTTCTTCCTTGTGTTTCTAATGATCACTTTTTATTAGTTTCCCTCTTTTCTCAAAAGTGGGTGGTCCTTCGTTATTAAATTAAATACTTAAATAATTAAATAATTGAGTCAAGCCTCAGATATCCCACAACCACCAACCACTACAAGCATCAACACTCAGCACCACCACCACCACAACTATCAACAACCACCACCACAACTATCAACAACCACCACCACCAACCACCACAACTATCAACAAGCACCACCACCACCAACCACCACAACTATCAACCACCAACAACCAACAACCAAAACTATGGATTCTCCATTAAGTAAAAATAGTGCAGAAAAAATGTTGAACCCACTTTTATTATGCTCTTGATTTATTTCTACTAAATATAGAAATATATTTGTTATATATTTCTACATTTTGTATTTATACCATCAATCACAAAAACAACTTTTGTGCAACATTTAAGGTTGCCACAAGGTCTTACATTTTGTTTTGCCAACATTGTGCAGTATGTTGTGGCAACCTATTTACGACTACACACAATAACTTAGCTGTTACATAAAAACAAATGTTGTCACTGCTTTCAAACACATTCCAGGTACGTTATGACAACCTTAAATTGTTTGCTGGGGGTAGAAGCTGCTGCAAGCACAACCCATCCACTTAAAAATTACGTCGTTTTTCACTCGTATGCGCACTAACGCTAAAAATTGTCGTACTAGAAAAGGAAAGCGGCTTACGAAAGTGACTTACTATCCCGTTTTTTGCTTTGGGTATTCTGGCTTGGTCTGTTAGTTTAGGAGAGGACACATTAAATAAATGGTTTTCATGACGTTTTGAAACCTTAAGAGAATTTGCTACTCTCCTAACCTACCAGTGGACCCAAAACTTGGTGCTTTGGGTCCATTTCTTTTGGAAAATGAAATTCCATTTTCTAGTACGGCAATTTTTGGTCATAATGTATATGAGCGAAAAGGTACGTTCTTCTTAAGAGAACAGGTTGACGCCCCAGATACCCCTATCCGCTCTATAGTGGGATGTGATATCTTTTTACTTCACCACAGGCAGGACAGGGGATGCTGTTCAAGAGGTTTCAAATGTCTCCCTCGTCCCATTCTGTTAATAGTTGATAGTGAGGTCCCAGGTGTCTTCCCCCCCCCACTCCCCCAACCAGAGAACTCATGCAGAGGAGGCGTTTTTATGATATTTATATAAAGTGATTTTGAATAATATGATAAACTGTCCATCAATTCATATATGAATTTAGTCTTACGAATCGATACTTCTGGGTTTACCACATTACCATTGAGTCCTCTGTTATTTATTAATGTTCAAGAATGATTGAGATTGCAGCTGATGGAACCCACAGATCCCAGACATCTTCAAACACAATAATTACAAGGGTAAACCCTTCACCCTCAGGTCAACCTCAATTCTGAGTCAGGCTTCTTCAGACATTGCTTATCCAAGCGTGAGTGTTGAGTTCCCCCTCACCGCTAAACCTGCAGGTTACCCATTCTGTCTAATGGTTCCCTTTGTCGTCACATGTGGCTCCTCACTAAAGATTATATTCAAGCAAATTAGTCGCCTTACCGTCATAAGTTACTTTCACTGAAACGTAATAAATGAAGGATGAGCATGATAGAAGAACACATAACATGTTAAGGCTGAACATGATGAAGAACACATAACATGTTAAGACTGAACATGATGAAGAACACTTTGTGGGAACCGACTTGTGAGATTTATATTTAATTTATATGAATTTATATAGAATTTATATTTATGTTAATTTATATATTTTGCTAGCAATTTGTATAATGTTTAGTGACTGTATTTCTGCAATATTTCTCACAAATCGATCCTTACACATTAGGGGGGTTTATATTAAATTTATATATATGCAGCCAATCAAACTACAGTATTAAACTACATATATTAGTGTGGTGTTTGTGTGTTACTGAGGAAGTCTTGGTTGTAGGGTTGATGTAAAGTCATGACTTGGTTACTGACTTTAATACTTAATATGATTACATGACTAGTAGCTACCAAGCTTGGCAGGCGTCCTGTACGCTCTATTGTTTACCTGCACTCTCTGGCGTCTCAGCCGCCGCACATAGAAAACGGATGGTACCATTTTCTGTGAACATGACATCCCTCCTTTTCTTTAAAAAGAATGAATACAGGATGTCTACCATGCTTGTAGCACAAAGCAAAGTTATTGACACAAAGTAAGTTATTACCATATCAAGAGATACTGCATACATTTAACATTAATTAAGCACACAAAGAATTTAAACAACTTAATCTTTTCCACAAAGGATTTCAATGTTAAAAATACATATGCAATGTTAAACAAACATGAAAGAAACTGTAATACAAAGTTACAAATATTGAATGAGATATCTGCATTATTCAAACAATATTAAATTTAGTTTAGCATAATAAGTAAATACTTTTCATTACATAGGAACACAATTAATCATCAAATCGTGTAGGGCGTTTAACATGACGTTTAGGACGAGAGTCCTTAAATGCAATAACATCCCTTGATGAATTGTTTGTCGGGTTATAACTATTTTTTTCTTTTTCTTTTGCACGACTTTGCACTTCATCATTTTCTACACTAGTTGGAATCACTTTGAAATAAGCCATATTACGTGTTATACTATGATCTCTGTTACTAGCTGTTACCATAGTTCCTTTTACACTAATCACTTTATATGGTTTTGTATCATACGGCATATCTAACTTTCCCTCTTTTTTCTTTTTAACGAGAACAGTGTCACCAACCTTTATGAACTGTTCCTTTGCACGTTGATCATGAGCAATTTTCATTTTGCCCTTGGCTAGTGCATCCTTCTGAGCGAGACGTTTATCCGTTACCTCGGCTGGCATGACGGGTAGTGCGATTCTCATCGGACGTCCAAATAAAAGTTCACCAGGTGACTTGCCCAGTGTTCCATGCGGTGTTGCACGGTAGTTCCTGAGAAAAGCATACATAGCTTGTTTCCAGGATCGTCCTTCGGCATGAGCACAGCGTACCGCTTTCATGAGAGGTTGCATGAATCTCTCAACTTCTCCATTTGCTTGAGGATGTAGTGGCATCACACGGCGGTGTTTGAATCCAATATGCTCAGCAAAGTTGACGAAGTCTTGTCCATTGAATGGCGGTCCATTGTCTGTCTTGACAACTTCAGGAATGCCAAAGTTTGAAAAGATCTTGTCGAGTTTCGGGATGACAGCCTTTGCAGATGTGGAAGTGATGATTTCTACTTCTGGATAACGTGAGTGATCATCAATGACTACCATCAAGTACTCTCCAGTTGGTAGTGGTCCGCAGAAGTCCATCGATACTTCCGTCCATGGTGCAGCAGGTAGTGGTGAAGGTTGTAGAGGTGTTGGTCTTGAAGTATCCACTGCAGCTTGGCAAGGGACACAGGCATCATGCATATCCTTTGCTTGACGATCAATGCCAGGAAACCACACCTTTTCTCGTAGCAGCTGTTTGGTCCTAACAAGACCTTGGTGTCCTTGATGTGCAAGCTTCAGAGCACGTTGCTGGAGAACAGCTGGAATGACGATACGAGTACCTCGCAGCACGGTGTCGCGTTGTTGCGTAACACTTAATTCTGTCTGGATGCGTTCAAGTGCTTTGAATGCATCTTGGTCAACTCCTGAGGGTGGGATGCGTGGAAACTTTTTCTTAGTCAATGCATCCACTGTTGCTTGCAGAGTTGGGTCCTCCAGGGTTGCAGTACGGATTTCATCAAGAGTAAGAGCCTTAGGGACTGCATCACAGGTTACAGAGTGTACATATTCCTCGGCAACTTGCTGATGCTTGGTGATGGTGAAACTGTTTGCAGGATGTCGACTGATGTAATCAGCGGGATTGCCTGCACCCGGCTTGTATTTCACCGTAAAGTTGTATGGTTGCAGACGAAGAGCCCATCTCTCAATGCGAGCTGGTGGTTTGGACTTTGGATTATTGAAGATGGTCTCCAACGGTTTGTGGTCAGTGACTATCGTGGTGAAGGGCGCACCAAGCAGATACACATTGAAGTGTTCACAGCCCCATACAAGAGCAAGAGCTTCCTTCTCTGTCTGACTGTATCGTTGCTCAACATCTGTGAGAGAACGGCTGGCGTAGGCAATTACTACTCTGGAATCTGGTTGACCAGGTTTGTGTTGGGCTAAAACAGCACCTAAACCAACAGGACTGCCATCCACCGTTAACTCAGTGTCCATTGATGGATCAAAGTATGCAGCAGTCGCATTCTCTACTGGTGCATCTTTCACAGCATCAAATGCATTTTGCTCGATATCGCTCCAGTACCATGATGCGTTTTTCTTCAGGAGCTCACGTAGAGGCTTCGTAATGGTAGCAAAATCTGGAATGAAGCGAGAACAGTAGTTTGCCATTCCCAGAAAACTATGTACATCAGTGGACGTTGAAGGAGGTGCAGCATTCTTGATATCTGCAACTTTCTTAGGATCTGGAGACAGACCTTTGTCACTAAGTACATGTCCAAAGAATTCAATTTTATGTTGATTGAACTCACACTTTGCTCGGCTTAGCGTCAAATTCTTTTCTCGTAAGCGTTGCAATGTTGCACGAAGAGCTTTGTCGTGTTCAGCTTGGGTACGGCCATAAACAATGATGTCATCAGACATGTTGTCAGCATTAGGTATATCTTGCAATACCTGGCTGATGGTGTGCTGGAATACCTCGGCAGCACTGTTAATACCAAAACTCAGGCGCTTGTACCTATACAGACCTCGATGTGTCGTAAACGTTGTGATGAATCGACTCTCATCATCAAGTTCAAGCTGATGATAGCCCTTGTTTAAATCTAACTTGCTGAATACAGTTGCACCATTCAAGCGGTAGATCATATCATCTACAGTCGGTGTAGGATGGCGTTCACGCATTATTGCCTTGTTGGGAACACGCATCTCCACACAAATGCGTATCTCATCTGGATTCTTCGGCTTTGGTGGAGTGACAATTGGGCTTACCCATGGTGTTGGGCCTGTTACTGGTTCAATGATATCTAGTTCTATCAGCCTATCCAGTTCGGCATCGACTTTCTTGCGAGTATGGAATGGTTGTCGGCGATGTGGTTGGGCAACTGGAATTACATCTGGGTTGATATGCAGATGTACTTTGCTATCAGTATAACAACCTATGGATTTAAATCGATCAGAAAATTCAGCAACAATACCATCAACATTGTTTGCAGATTCCACTGCTACAGCATTAGAAAGCTGAAGTAGCCCCAATTTGGTTGAAGTCTTGTAACTGAGTAAAGACTCCTTTGCATTCCTAACAACATGGAATGTAGTAATGAGCATTGCATTCTTTGACTTAATCTCTGCAGTTAAAGTTCCAATCACTGGCAAGGCTAACTTCGAAGCATAGGCAGTGGCTTTACCATTGTATTTTTCTAGCTTTGGGAACTGTTTTCTAAATTTTTCATAGTGGCACTCAGCCATGGTGTCAATGTTTGATCCAGTGTCAATAAGAACCTTGAGACAAATACCAGCAATGTATACACATGTCTCTGGGTTGTTTGGAAGATCATTCCATTCTGTGATTGATTGTACTCCATAAGTATAATCACATTCACTGTCATCTGAGACTGGTTGTAATGAAATGTTGTCTTGTACATTGTTAACATTCTTGATTTGAGGTGCAATATTGTGTTTACCACCTCGACCCCTATGACCTGATCCTCGTACAGTGCTTTTATTCATTGACTGTGGTTTCTTTAGTGCTGAACGACACATAGCACCAAAATGACCTAGTTTTCCACACTCATAGCACTTCTTACCTTGAGCAGGACAAACATTATCTTGGTGTGGGTAGTCTCCTCCACAATTGTAACATTTATTGTTGACACCCTCTGATGTGGGTCGTTGTGACTGCTTGAGCCTTGTTCCTTGACCCCAGTTGTGACGTGGTTCTCGGCTAAATTTACTGTTAGGTTTGGCATGTCTTCTTTGATTACGATGTCCTCCCTGAACTTTACATACCTCATCACTGTTAGTAACAGTGGCAGAACCGTAATTGGCACTGCACTCCATGACACGAGCATCACGTGCAGCATCTTCCATTCGACGAGCAATATCCAGTATCTTGGTAAGAGAACTTTCATCATCAACAAGTTCTAGAGCTCTTCGACGGAGACGTGTAGATGTGCATGTTTCAATTATTTGCTGTTTGATTTCTTTGTCAACATCAGCAAACTCACAATGGGCTGCTAAACCCTGCAGACGTGTGTGGTATTGATCCACAGTTTCATTAGAGAGTTGTTTTGCTCTCCTGAAATGCATAATTTCCATTGCAGTATTTTGCCTTGGTTTGAAATGCTCTGTTAGTTTGGCTTTGGCAGTGTCATAATCTTTGGCACCACCAGTGTCTTTCAGTGTGTCAAAGATGTCACAAACTCTATCACCTGCATAATGAAGTAGAAAGGCACGCTTTCTTTCAGCACTTTTGATGTCAGAAACTATCAACAAATTTTCAAACTTTTTAAGCCATTTGACCCACCTCTGTGACAGGTTTGTCTGGTCACAGTCAGGATCAAATGCAGGAAACTGAGGTATATTTGCCATTTTACTGAATAAATGTAACTTATCACTTAAATGTTCCTCAGAATATTAAACACTTACTGCACTGAATATGTTAGTCAAGAATTCACTGTAATTACTTTAATTTTGCAAAGCACACAAGCATTTTAATGCAAAAGTTCACAACAGTGCACAATACAGCAGCAACTGACTTCTTACCTAGCCCTTGTGTACATGTGTTGTTCCTACTCACAGCAGCAGCACAGCAGTTGGTACAGTAGCAGTTGGTACAGCAGCAGTTGGTACAGCAGCAGTTGGTACAGCAGTTGGTGCAGCAGTTGGTACAGCAGTTGGTACAGCAGTCAGTTCAGTGTGATGAATTTTGTAGCACGAAGCGTCGTTTCGTAACCAAAACATCAGGTTTTGTACACATCAATGCGTCGTTTCGTACACAACGTCGGCAGATTCCTCAGTACAGTTTCTTCAGCACAGCTTGGGTAGCACACAGCTTGGGTAGCACACAGCATCGGTTAGCACACAGCATCGTTTAGCACACAGCATTGGTTAGCACACAGCATCGGTTAGCATACAGCATCGGGTATGGCGCTCACAGCTTCTCTTCCTCCTCCAGGCAGCATGCTTCTCCCTTGTGTTTGAAACTGAACAAATACCTGCAATCACAGTTCATCCTCGTCGCCAATGTGGTGTTTGTGTGTTACTGAGGAAGTCTTGGTTGTAGGGTTGATGTAAAGTCATGACTTGGTTACTGACTTTAATACTTAATATGATTACATGACTAGTAGCTACCAAGCTTGGCGGGCGTCCTGTACGCTCTATTGTTTACCTGTACTCTCTGGCGTCTCAGCCGCCGCACATAGAAAACGGATGGTACCATTTTCTGTGAACATGACAATTAGTATATAAAATTGGGGTGCCTTATCTTATTGTACAGCAGGCTTAGTCCACCAGGTATAACTAGGATGTAGACACCAAATTATCCTCGTGAGAGGTTAGCTTCCATCACCCAAGTAACTGATGTACCAAGATTAATTCTTGCTTCCTCTTCTTGTTCCTGTCAAAGGGCACTAGCTGTAAAGCCGGAATCCTAATATATGACAGCAATATCAGAGAAAACACTGTATATTATATAAGATAAGGGCCAAGGCTTAATTACCTGTAGTTAGAGGCTCTTTCTCATGCTAACCGGTTCGCCCTATATCTACCTAACATTAACTGGCCAAAATGATTAGATAAACGGGTTTCGGTAGGACACTTCCCTTGTATATGTTGACAGCGTGTTGATGATGGAAGAACACTAATTTGATCTCCATAACACTTGGTCCAAGAAAATTTATAGGAGCTGAATTTGCTCCCCAACACCTCTCATCTTAAAGCGGAGATTCTTCACCTCTCGTAAAAAGACCCTAGCTGAAGTCACTAGTTTGGTGTCAATGGCATAACGGGCTGGGTTCAGTAGTGTTTTACCAAAAACACTGTTCGTCAGTAATTTGAAGAGTGTTTTCCTATCATTACTGGTGGAGGCATTTCTATTGTTAACGTTGGTGTTAACAAATTCTGCCATAAAATCTGACTGATGGAACTCGTAAATTGCATGTATTGTTTCCACTTCAAGTCCTATCTCAATAAATAGTTGTAAAAGGTGAAGAGATATGAAATAATGTTTCTTGGGGAGATGATCTCCAACCAGTTTAATATTTTTTTTAGGGAGATTTGTAATGTTATTTGTTTCCAGAAGTTCCCTACTAAATGGTGAGATATCCTCCATACTTATTCCCCTATGGTGTAAACAAAGGGGCAGATCGTCTGTTAGTCTAGCTATTTCAGGTCTTATGTGTTTGGTGTCAATTAAGAGCCAGTACCCTTTGTTAGAAGAGAATGGCTGTTCTGTCATTATCTTCCCTCCGCTAATGAAGGAGTTCATCTCATCAGATGATAGTCTCCTTAGTCCCCCATAGGGCAATTTCTTAGTCATACAACTCCCATAGAGGGAGTTGAAATCAAGGTATAGTAAGAATGAAGACCTATCCTCCTAGGGGTTAAAAGATGGGTTGACATAGCGGTTGTTAGCTCTGACATAACTCCTAACTGCAGTTGTAAAACCCCCTCGTATGTTTTGTGATAAGAGATTGTGCAACGTCACATCTGCACTTAACTCCAACGATATTCTGCTACTTTTCAGGAAGCAGTCGTAGGAGTACCCTGGGAGGCTACAATAGTGTGTCAATTCTAAAGAATATATATAATTTAGAATTGCCCTGTGGTGTGTAAAAATGTCAGCCAATAATCCTACATCACACCTCAAATAAATGAGGAGGTAGTCTTTTAATGTCCTACACCCTGTAGCCTCCCATACTAATTTAGAATGTCTATATTCGTCCAAAGTTATACCTGATTTGTTTAGGGAGCTGTAGAACATTTCAATAGGAGGGAGTGTTGTGTCATTAAAGCAGCTGATTTTTGTGGTATATTCATAAGGGAAAAACTCTTACCCTTTAAGAGTAGGTGGTGACTCTTTTTGGGCAAACCTTCTATCATTGCGTGAGTGAATGTTAAGGGGCTGGCTGAATCAATGTGGGGTCTTTGCAAGGGATGAAAGACTACCTGTAATAAAAGCCAGTGAATCAAGAGATTTAAGCTTCCCTATTTCTACCTTAAGATATTTCGTCCCCTGTCTCATGAGGATATTGCTCTTAATATTTGAACCCATGGCAAACTCCCTCAAAATTAAGCCCATGTCATAAGACATATTATGAGCAATTAGGACTAAACTCTCTAGAGCATCCTTGTGGCGGAGGTTGCAGTAATTACATAGAGCTCCAATATAATTGAGCTTTTCCCTAAGGTGATCATGATGTTGAACCTTGAAATTGGAGGGGTTAAATACCTCCTCACAAAACTGGCAGTGAGTCTGTCTCCTAAAATGGATCATATCCTCAAGAGACATGTCTATTTCATAATGGGGGAGAGTGGATCTGATAATTTCCCATTTGGTAGCAACTCGCTGCATGAAATGAGTAACACTGTCCCCCCCCAAAATAAGTAAATTTATCAATGACAGTGTGGTTCCTATCAACAATTATATAGCTGTATGCTATAGGCCTATGTATGGCTGTAACAGAACCTAGACAATCCTCAGTGCTTAGGACGCTCTCGAAACCGAAAAAGCCTATGTGGAAAGGGGGGTAACCTTTCCCTGTATTTTTAAAATGAAGGGTGTCCCCCTCATGGGGATAAATCATTTTCTGCGTGATGTCGCAGGAAACAGAATGATGAGACAGCTCACTAGAATTTTGATATTCAGAAAGACAGCTTCTACAGAAGACTGTCTTTCGCCTGTGGCTGCGGGTAAAGTTCCGTAAAAACTTATTTAAGTCTTTAATAAGACTTACATGAGACTCCCCCAATAATAATAATGGAACTATGTCCGAGTACTGTCTGCTACCACGACGACAAAGAGAGACGTGATAGGCACCGTCTGTATGTTTGTGAATTGAATTAAAAAAAATGGAGAGTTTATTCCTATTTTCCAATTTAGAGATATCCTCCCATGAGAGAGGGAAAGATAATTGCTCGTATTTGACCATTTTCCTAACCCTAGAGTGAGTCTCTACAAGTCTTCCTATACGTTTCCATTTCCAACCTTGTTGTGACGCCCAAAAAGCGGTAATGCATTGAATAATGCATGTTCCATTGTTACCATTGGGGTTTGGGTTGAAGACCTCATGTCGCCCCCTTAAAAAGGGGGGATAAGGGACATAATCCCCCAAAACTGACCTTACACTTGCATTACAGATGACGATTTTGAGGAAATCGACATTATATAATATGAAACCACTCCCCTCTGTTTCTGAAAGGAGATCTTCCAGTCGTGTAATCATATAAGCAACCCAGCTATCAATAAGATTATCCACACCCTCAAGATTTACCAGTCTAGCAGGTGTTGTTATGAAGTGTTCCCTAAAGTCATCATCTTCTGTGAGTCGTTGTTTCAAAAGTGTTACCTTTACTTCGAGAAGGATTTTTAATGATGAAGTAAAATTGCCATGTCCCCCAAAAGAATTCATGTAATTCTCTATTTCAGATATGTAATAGTCCCTAAAGTTGCTTAGGAGTCCTATAGGGTCTGTGGCGAAGGCTGAGGGGATGGAATATTCCATCCTAGTAAAGAGATCCCCCAGGGCCCCCACCCTATTAATTAAGTGGGGAGTGTCTATAGTATACCCTCATCTGGGGAATTTTCATCACTAATTAGGTCATTAACTCGATTGTTGACAAGAGGTCTAAGACCACTAGGGCCCGGCTGAGAGATGTCACCCCTATCACCACCACCATCGTCGACATCATCATCATCATCATCATCATCATCACTCATCACTTCCTCTCCCCCCTCCCCTCCATTTGCAATGAACTGTCTAACCCCACCTCCACCTAAGGGGTTATTGTCACGCTGTACTTTGTCATGTTCCTCTCCTACCTGCCTCTGAATCGCCCCTGGAAAATAATAATAATGATGATAATAATGATGATAATAATAATAATAATAATAATAATAATAATAATAATAATAATAATAAAAAAGGCAACACCCACACACTAAACCCCATGACATAAGTTCTCAAAAAAGATTCTTAAGAGAAATAAAGGTGGAGGGTTTATTCACTCACCACGGGGGCATGTTTGTAGATGTTCAGAGGTCAAGTCCTCACACACAGAGGTCCCAAAATTATCACAAGGGAAAGTGTGGTGAGGTCTCAAGGTTGTATTTCCACACAAAAAGCACAAGAAGCCATCCTCTCTGGAAGGGAGGGTGGGCTGGCGACGTTTACCTAATGAAGGAAATAGTGTATAATTTATATACACTCTCTCTCCCACACTCACGGAGAAGAGGCAAACCCATCTTAATTTCTCATTTGAATTAAATATCCATAAATAAATAAATAAATAAATATATAAAATACGGTCATACTTCCAGCACAGGTTCTCCCGTGTTCACCACTAGACTGTACACATACAGTTTCTCCGCAGAAGAAACATGTCTAACACCTATGAACGAAGAGATGTGATGAGTGCCATCCACAAATTCTACAAATATCACCAACTCGAGACATCACGATCACGCTTACCTAGAATAAATAAATAAATAAATAAATATATATATATATATATATATATATATATATATATATATATATATATATATATATATATATATATATATTAGTATATTTTGGTAGCAGTCTTTCCTGTTGACATATATTATTAAATATGACCGAAAAAGTAAGATTAATAATTCTAACACGAATTTTCTCACAACCAAATCAACCATATCTCTTCCCACAACCAAACCATCGCCAGAGAAATCCTAGTAAACAACACAGAAATCATCGATAGATACAGCGATAGCAGGCGGCTTGACGTTTGCGAGGCACTACACATCAAGAAGTCAACACCAGCAATCAACAGCCAATTAATGCACAACTATATTCTACCCACCTCAAGACTCCGTTCCAATATAGAAGCATCAAGAAATATGGACCAATAGGCTTTCTACAATCACTTCTATTCAATCCCCATTGTTTCGTGTTCTGTCTTGTGTTGATGAAATTAATACCCTATTAATGCCACCTCTTGTTCTGTCTTGTGTTGATGAAATTAATACCCTATTAATGCCACCTCACCCCATCCACCTCTCTCAAATGTAGATATAAAATCAGAGATGCGTAAGTTCTATTCAGTTGTGTATTTGTAAACTAACGTCTTTGAAAATGTAATAAGTTTTACGAAACGCGCTCGTGTCGAGTCAGAGTAGAAATAAAAATGAATTTTGGAGAATTGATTTTTGATTTACCTCCAACAGTGAAAAGAAATGTACGAAAGATTGAGAAAATTCGTGTTAGAATTATTAATCTTACTTTTTCGGTCATATTTAATAATATATATATATATATATATATATATATATATATATATATATATATATATATATATATATATATATATATATCCCCCCCCAGTACTCAAATCAGTCCACTTCTCATTTCTGCTCCTACTTATCTATATAAGTATATATATATAATATATTTATATTTGTTTATTTATATATAAATATATATATATATATATATATATATATATATATATATATATATATATATATATATATATATATATATATATATATATATATATATATATGCCTATACTTGCATAAACCACAAGTGAAGATTAACAATCTTTGGACAACACCCACCAGTGGGACTCGAACCCAGAAAGCACAACTACCTTCCAGTAGCTGCCATAACTAGTACGCTTTAACCCACTACACCATCAGACCCTACAAAAGAAGTAGAGACTTCGAGATATATATCTCAAAGTCGAGATATATATAGTTGTGCTTTCTGGGTTCGAGTCCCACTGGTGGGTGTTGTCCAAAGATTGATATATATATATATATATATATATATATATATATATATATATATATATATATATATATATATATATATATATATATATATATATATATAACCCTTATATGAAATAGATTCTAATTTACTTACATCTCTTTCTAGACAGGGAGGAGAGTGGACGGTTTCGTCACTATTTCAATAATACGTGGTCGGGGGGAGGTGTAGCGTCCTTTTATTGACTCAGAACCGTGGGGGGCAACATTGCCACATACAACACCTCTCAGTCCTTTTGTAAGAGAAGGGTTAGGCCTGCTGTAGAAAACTTTTTTTTTCCTCTCGTCTGGAGGTCATCACTAGGGGACTTCTACTTCAAAAAAAACATCAGGAGGACTGGCTATGTCCTGAGGGAGTGACATTCCTTGGTGGGTGAATACACACTCACACACACACTCACATACTCACACTCACTCTCACACTCACACACACTCACACACACACACACACACACACACACACACACACTCACCAACTAGGTGTGTGTGTACTCACCAACTAGGTGAGTACACACACACACTCACACTCACACTCACACACATACACACACACACACACACACACACTCACACACACACACACACACACTCTCACACACTCTTTCTCACTCCCATATATATATATATATATATATATATATATATATATATATATATATATATATATATGCGAACAAGCCTGAATGGTCCCCAGGACTATATGCGACTGAAAACTCACACCCCAGAATTGACTGGAACCCATACTCCCAGGAGCAACGCAACTGGTAACTACAGGGCACCTTAATCCGCTTGACCATCACAGCCGGACAAAAGGAAGTGATAGCCGAAGCTATTTGAACCACTTCCCCGCCGGCAACTCGGATGGTAATCTTGGGCATAGCATTTCACCAAATCACCTCATTCTTTGGGGCACACGTGAGGAACACAAATGCGAACAAGCCTGAATGGTCCCCAGGACTATATGCGACTGAAAACTCACACCCCAGAAGTGAATCGAACTCATACTCCCAGGAGCAACGCAACTAGTAACTACAGGGCACCTTAATCCGCTTGACCATCACGGCCGGACTAAAGGAAGTGATAGCCGAAGCTATTTGAACCACTTCCCCGCCGGCAACTCGGATGCTAATCTTGGGCATAGCATTTCACCAAATCATGTGGTGAATCAAATCATCACCAAGAATGAGGTGATTTGGTGAAATGCTATGCACAAGATTACCATCCGAGTTGCCGGCGGGGATGTGGTTCAAATAGCTTCGGCTATCACTTCCTTTTGTCCGGCCGTGATGGTCAAGCGGATTAAGGCGCCCAGTAGTTACCAGTTGCGTTGCTCCTGGGAGTATGGGTTCGAGTCACTTCTGGGGTGTGAGTTTTCAGTCGCATATAGTCCTGGGGACCATTCAGGCTTGTTCGCATTTGTGTTCCTCACGTGTGCCCCAAAAAATAAGGTGATTTGGTGAAATGCTATGCCCAAGATTACCATCCGAGTTGCCGGCGGGGAAGTGGTTCAAATAGCTTCGGCTATCACTTCCTTTTGTCCAGCCGTGATGGTCAAGCGGATTAAGGTGCCCTGTAGTTACCAGTTGCGTTGCTCCTGGGAGTATGGGTTCGAGTCACTTCTAGGGTGTGAGTTTTCAGTCGCATATAGTCCTGGGGACCATTCAGGCTTGTTCGCATTTGTGTTCCTCACGTGTGCCCTAAAAAATAAGGTGATTTGGTGAAATGCTATGCCCAAGATTACCATCCGAGTTGCCGGCGGGAAAGTGGTTCAAATAGCTTCGGCTATCACTTCCTTTTGTCCGGCCGTGATGGTCAAGCGGATTAAGGCGCCCTGTAGTTACCAGTTGCGTTGCTCCTGGGAGTATGGGTTCGAGTCACTTCTGGGGTGTGAGTTTTCAGTCATATATATATATATATATATATATATATATATATATATATATATATATATATATATATATATATATATATATATATATATTGGTGTATACTGGCAGCAGGTTTTCTTTCAAACATGTTTCATTGAATATGACCGCATATTCTGTATTTATTATTTTCTGGTTTAGGGCTTCTATCCCTCTAACTATTTTCTTAGCATCAGGGCTTAATTGAAATATGAGTTCTCCAAAACTCATTTTCGTACTTTTAAGGTGAAGAAAAGAAGTGATTTACTATAGAGTGTATTACACTTATTTGTATAATTTGCACGACGTTTCGAACCTCCATGGTTCATTCTCAAGTGAACAGATCTTACAATACTAGTTGATTTTATACCCGCATTAGGTCAGGTGATAATACAATGAAGGTGAAAACATGGGGGGATACATAAGGGATAAACATAGGGGCTGCAGAAGGCTTATTGGCCCATACGAGGCATCTCCTATCCAAACACAAAGATTAATCCAGTGTAATTGGCCTGTTATGTTGGACATTGTCTTCTGTGTTGGCATCTATATGTTCTTGTCTTGTCCTTACTCTCATGGTGGGTAGAGTAAATAGTTCCGTGATTTGGGTGTTCATGGTAGGTCGCTCTATTCTTATGTGAATTGCCTCAAGAATTTGTAATCTTCTTGAATCTTGGCTTTTGTCTATTATGCAAGTATTCTTGTTCAATAGTATTGAACAAGAATACTTGCATAATAGACAAAAGCCAAGATTCAAGAAGATTACAAATTCTTGAGACAATTCACATAAGAATAGAGCGACCTACCATGAACACCCAAATCACGGAACTATTTACTCTACCCACCATGAGAGTAAGGACAGGACAAGAACATATAGATGCCAACACAGAAGACAATGTCCAACATAACAGGCCAATTACACTGGATTAATCTTTGTGTTTGGATAGGAGATGCCTCGTATGGGCCAATAAGCCTTCTGCAGCCCCTATGTTTATCCCTTATGTATCCCCCCATGTTTTCACCTTCATTGTATTATCACCTGACCTAATGCGGGTATAAAATCAACTAGTATTGTAAGATCTGTTCACTTGAGAATGAACCATGGAGGTTCGAAACGTCGTGCAAATTATACAAATAAGTGTAATACACTCTATAGTAAATCACTTCTTTTCTTCACCTTAAAAGTACGAAAATGAGTTTTGGAGAACTCCTATTTCAATTAAGCCCTGATGCTAAGAAAATAGTTAGAGGGATAGAAGCCCTAAACCAGAAAATAATAAATACAGAATATGCGGTCATATTCAATGAAACATATATATATATATATATATATATATATATATATATATATATATATATATATATATATATATATATATATATATATATATATGTATATATATATATATATATATATATATATATATATGTATATATATATATGTATATATATATATATATATATGTATATATATATATATATATATATATATATATATATATATATATATATATATACATATATATATATATATATATATATATATATATATATATATATATATATATATATATTTCAAATATATATATATAATATATATATATATATATATATATATATATATATATATATATATATATATATATATATATATAATATGAATATATAAGCGACCGCCCATAGGTAATTGAACCATTTATGGGGAAAATATGGAGGAGTGTGCGTCTGTCACAGACGAGCAACTTAATATTTTCCACCACCCGGCAAAAATATTTGTAGCTGGATTCAGCATTTCTGGGAAAACGACACTAGTGGGGAATTTATGTGTTAAATACCACGGAAAATTCTCAAAAATTTTAGTGTCATCTGCAAATAATACAGAACAGCCTCTTTCAAACATTCCCTCTCTGCGAAACAAGGTTACTGTCTCCCAGGACCTGATTAACCCACTAGAGTATAAAGATCCTTTTTCAAATGAGACAGTTTTGTATATAATTGATGACTTATACCTGGAAGCCATACAAAGTCCAATTATAGCCAATGTCTTCACACGAGGGAGACACGGTAATATTTCCGTAATTCTAATTAGTCAAAATTTGTTTCCCCAGGGGAAATATGCCAGGACAATAACTCTGAATTGTAGTCATTATATATTAATGAAGCAGAGAGACATAACCCAACTTGAAATTATAAGTGGCCAGTTATATGGGCGACAAACTACTAGTAGTTTTGTTGAAATATACCGTCGGGCAATATCCCAGAACAAGTATGGTTACTTATTGGTCGATCTGACGGTTCCTGAGGCATTACAGCTACGAACGAGCATCGCCAACGAAGACCGGTGTGAAATTGTGTATCAAATGTAATCAACAACAACAACAACAAAAAAATGTCTCTAACGACACAGAAACGGACAATTCTCACCAACATCTATAATGACATTTCTAGCCCGGGTGGTTTCACAGGGTCAATTCAAAAATTGTATAAGGCTGCCAGACTTAATGACCCCAACATTAGTGTTGCAGATGTGAAGGAATTTCTTCATGGGGAGCGATCTTACACGTTACATAGAGGAAATTTAGTTAGGTTTCCCCGACGGAAAATATTAGCCCCTAAACCTCGTACCATAATTGCCTGTGACCTAGGGGACTTTTGTAGTTTACAAAAATACAATAATGGTGTTAAATATATTTTAATTTGTGTCCATGTTTATTCCCGCCTAATGCAGACTCAAACTTTAAAAACAAAAAATTCGAGTGAAGTGTTAGTTGCTCTGAAGAAGATATTAGAGGAAACGTCTCAGTTTCTCGGTGTAAGGCGGATATTCACTGACCGAGATAGAGAATTTTACAACAAGTCAGTTCAAAATTATTTTAATAAGAAAAATATTAAATTATATAGTGTATTTTCGGAAATGAAATCTAGCATAGTGGAGCGAGCCATCAGAACTTTAAAACATAAACTGTATCATTATATGACTCAAGCTAATTCATTAAAATACATCCACATCCTCCCTAAAGTTGTGGACGTGTACAACCACACATTCCACAGGATGCTAAAAAATACTCCTCATGCCATTCATAAGTTGCAAAATATTGAAGATATACGAAGACAGTTTAAGGTCATGTATTTAAACAATGACTCCTCCATAACTGCCATCAGTCCACGGCTGCACCTTGGACAGCATGTGCGATTGGCAAAGCGCAGGAATATATTTCACAAAGGCTTTTGGCACCAAAATACAGAAGAAATATTTGTAGTGTCACATATTGACAGAACACATCCAATCCCGACATATAAAATCAAAGATTTAAACAACGAGCCGATCAGTGGCATGTTTTATGAGCAAGAATTGATCCCAACATCCCTTCCAGACTATTTTCCTGTAACGGTATTACAGTCTAGGAAAACATCGAAAGGACACAGAGAATATTTCGTCAAGTGGAGAGGGTACCCAGATTCTGCCAATAGCTGGATTAAAGCTCAAGACATCGTCAAATTTAACAAAAAATGACAGTTCAAGAGGACTCTCTCATAGAGAAACATCATCAGTTGTTATTTTTATTAAACAATTTATCACCCAAGAAGCGGAATAAACTAATCAAGGCTTTAAAACGGCAGGAAATTGAATCAATTTGTGAAATTTTTGCCAATTTTCTGAAACGAAACATCCCAGTTCAACCTCAGATAATTAATGGCTTACAGAGATATCAGAATGACATTCGTTCTGTAGCACGTAAGAAAACTCCTTTGTACAAAAAGAAGCTCATCCTGACCTCCAGACGTGGTGGGGCGATATTAGCAGCTCTGCTATATTTGGCTGTATCGTTAATTTCCTCCCTAATAAGGTAATTGCGTAAATAAGTAACGAGAGAAAAAAAATGGTGAAAGAATATTGCCTGGTACCACGATTCATAGCTGAAAAATATTTATTTAATAAAAACAAGAACTCTCCATCACCTCCTAATGCGGTGGGTCTGCCCTCCCCCAGCGGTGATGGTAGTGAAAGTATGTCCTTCTCTTTAAAAAACGAATCCAACTCAAGTAATAATATTGGTGGAGCCTGTAACCTACCCACCTGCGACTCTGGTAGGGGTGATGGGGGAGTGGGGGAAGAGGACACCCCCTCCTCTCACCTGACAACAACGGGCTGTGGGCGGTGTTGCCGTAGTAGTCCCTCCAGACGGGCGGGGCTGGTCACACATCCATTAAATGACATTGGGGCCCCCGGCGACCGTCGCCCGCTGCCGCCCTTTAAAAAAAAAACAACGCGGTGCCGCCCGGCGCGACCATCGCCTTTAAAAAAAAAAAATAAATAAAAAAAGGGGACATTCCATCCTTCCGCCCAAAGTGCAAGTAATTATTGCTGGGCACACTCCTCATAAAGCCACCATCACGCTCCAAAATCCGAGTCTGGACAACTTAATAAATGTGAATTTTAAAATTGAGGAAATTCCACATGTCAAAGCATTATTGAACATGTTTGGACAAAACAGCCAACAGGTGATGTGGGATAGTCGCGGAAATTTATTAAAGCTTATACAAAATTTAAATATTTTAGATATAATTAAAACTCTAGCCTTTACTAAGGGTCAATTTAGGGCAACTGACAAGAAAGATGTAAGGGTTTTACTGAGGATGGCTGGCATAGACCCAACCCTCATACGTAATTATCGCGCCAGATCACAGTTAAAAGGGGGGAGGGGCATCCATAGGAGACCCCATTGGGAGCCGTATTGAAGACCTATATGAATGTCATCTTAAAGACCACCATATTCAGTTGCATATCCACCATGGAGCAAGCTTCTAGACCCACTCCTCCCCCAGCTACACCTCCAGAAGACAAATCTCCCTTATTAAAGAAGTTGGTTGCTACTCAGCGGTACTTCAAGTATGTCGAACACAAATGTAGATTGATATATGCATTGTGGGATTGTTATGACCGTCTTGTGTTGAGTGCCCCTCCAGAACGGTTTTTTAAGTCATTTGGAGAAACTGTGAAACGCTATGAAGAATATTCATCCCAGGAAATCCAGACGGAGATATGGCAAATGGAAAAATTAACCTTCCAACATCGAGACCAGATTACAGCCTTCAAGACTGGACGGAGTGTGTATGGACTTTTAAGGTGAGGAAGGCGGCCTCTACCCCACACCCCTAAATTCCTCTCCCTCCAGGTGGGGGACACAGGTGTATTTAAAGGCCCCCTCCGTCACTCCTGGTCACTATAGCTGACGACGACTCGTTCCTCTCAACCGCCCCTCCGCCATGGCTTTGGACTTTGGTCCCTATGGACTGGCAAGTGTAATATGGAAATGTTACAACTATGCCCATGTGGAACGTGAAGGACTGACTAATGTCAACAGGGCCACAATACGTTACCGGTCTACCCCAGGGGACATTGAAGTGAAGATAGCTCCCCTACCCTCCGACGGTCAAGACATTGTCGAAGAGCCGGTGTTATTTTTTCGCCCCACGATGGTGGCGCTAATTTCTGCTTTCGGTGCAGGAGCACCCTTCGAGTCCAACCCTATAGCTCAGGAGCAAGTGCAGTCTTCCGCCGACATCCACTACATCACCAATGTCACCCTGGATACTGCCAAAAATAGGTTGTTTTGGCTGAAAACAGCCCTAACAAAGGTTGGCAATCTTATGGTAAGAACCCCAACCATGTTTCGGTTGGTGGTACCCCATGGACTGGGGGCCTCCCGTGGTGGCATGGACAACTGGCACAAGGACGTCGGACCCATGCTCATTTCTCTCAATGGTGAGTTAGCAAAGCATAACAAGGAGCTGGTAATCCTCAAACGTCCCTCTACCGTTACCCCATCAATGGTACCCCTCCCGAATTATGATCCCAGGGGAGAGGGTGATAGTAAAACTATCACCCTAGATGCAGTGGTGGGGGAGGGTGCCACCACCCCAGGAAGCTCTTCTCGTTCTACACCACCAGCACCACCAGCACCACCAGCTACCCCCAGGATGAAGAGACACCTACAAGATTACTCATCCACCTCCAGCGCCGCTCCATCCCCACCCTCAACATCTGGTACAGCCAAACGACGGATCGAAACCACTATTGACTTCGACCCCCTCTCAAATCATCGTATTGACACCATCCTCGATGGAGAGTCACAGGAAATATTCCTGTTATCCTCCTCACCGAAACAACAACGAAAGCTGTAACCAACAACACACAAAGAAGAGGTGGCAGCACCACCACCGTCAGTAACAGCAGCAGTACCACCATCTACAGCAGCTTCGGTGGTGGTAGCAGCAGCAACCGTAGCAGCAGCAGCACCGCCAACGACGGCGGCAGTGGTGTCAGCGGTACCAACAGCTCCAGTGGCGGCAGCGGCAGCAGTACCACCAACTACAGCAGCAGCAGCACCACCACCAGCAGCAGTACCATCAACGCTGGCAAGCGGTGTCAGCGGTAACCACAGCTCCAGTAGTGGGGGTGGTAGCGGCAGCAGTACCACCAACTAAAGCGGTACCAGCGGTGGCAGCGGCAGCAACAGTACCATCAAGGGTGGCAGCGGTGTCAGTGGTACCATCAGCTCCAGCAGCGGCGGCAGCGGCAGCAGCGGGCGACAGCAGCACCAACAGCTGCTGCTCTTTATATGTAATTTCTTATGGGGAATAATCCCCCTGTTGTAGTTCTTTTAAAAAGTAATATTTCCTTAGTAGATTAATAAAATAAAATATAAGTAATGATGTTTTATTCCCACCCCAATCAGTACATAACTTAACAATGGACGAGGAACACTACATATACCTCACTAGCCTCGACCAAGAAGATATATACAACAACACAAGTTCAGCATTTACAAACACCATCCCCACTCTACATTTAAACCCTTCCATTAAACATGAAGTGGCCTTAGTCAACATACTCCTACCCAGACGAATTAACGCCATCATCAAGGATGAGGGGGAGTCTGGAATAGACGTCTATGCTACTTTTAAATGAGGAACTCTTTCTAAAAGCCCAGAACATCTCATTTACACCTTCCTCCCCAAAACCAACATATTATCCAGAAACATCACATTCATCACGAGTGAGCTTAGCCGACAAATAATCACCGACATGAAACTTAGCTTCCGCGGTGATTTCAAAATATACTTCTCAGAAAGAGAACCAATCCTCACCTATGATCAATCCTTAGAGCGAGTATTACTAGTCTCCACTCTTAACAATGAAGGTACTGGTTCATTATATTCTCTCAGCCTTCAATTTAAACACAGAATAGCTAATGTACTTGGTTTTGACAGCCGTCGCAAATACACCATTTATCAGGCAAAATCAGATGACATTACAACAGCCTCCAAGGTCGTGGCCTCATTCCCCCCAGACAGTGACGGAGGTTGTGACTATTTACTCATTTATAGTGACGTCATCGAGCCGGATCGATACAGGGGCAAATTGTAAATATCTTAGATGCAATCAATTATCATGACTCATATTCTAGAGGGGCTCATCCCCTAGTGTACAAGACATTAAATACTAACACGTTGGAGAAAGTAAGTATTAAAATAACAGATCAGTTTGGACGAATGGTTAGTTTTGAAGATGGGAGGTCGGTTACGGCAGTCTTACACCTCCGCCCTAAGGTATAACAATATAATCTATATAAATATATATATATATATATATATATATATATATATATATATATATATATATATATATATATATATATATATATATATATATATATATATATATATATATATAGAAGTGTTTACCCGCATCATCGGTTATTATAAGAAGAGGAGTCGGGATGCGAGTACCTTTCCACACACCCTCCCAGAAGGACTATGGGGAGATCTTCTCCCCCCTCTCTAGGAGACAAGGGATGAGAGGGGGAGCAATGAATGACATACGTACATTCCAAGCTCCTTATCTCAGATCTGGTGGAGGTTTTTTTGGGACCTTAGCTGGCTTGGCTCGGCGAGCCATACCATTTTTCATGAAAACTGTAACGCCGACTGCTATCGATTTTGGGAAAAATGTTTTTGGTGATTTAACCAGTGGTAAACGAGATGTAAAGAGCGCTCTGAGAACTCACGGTATTGATGCTCTTAAGACTGTGGGGAAGAAATTGGTAACAGGCGGGAAAATTAAAAGACTCTCTAGGAGAAGAAAAAATAAAAATAATAAATGTAAACGAGGCCTTGGGTATAAAAATGACGTATTTTCACTATAGTAAGCAGTCATACTTCACCTTTCGGAGGAGATCATGGCGGAGGCTAGTGGAGCTGGGCTAAAAATACCAGTAGAATATTATAGCTCCAGTATTATTGACCAATTTCCTAGAAGTAACAGAATACGTAATGTGGAGAGTTCAATTGCCTCCACCCAGCAAATAGACATCCTACCTGTTAACCTCCCTATTAATCAACGTTTGCGGGATAATTGCTTAGAATTCCGCATCCCTGGAACCCAGGGCGCCTTCTTAGATCTAGCTAATATTGTTATAGATTTTAAGGTATCTTTGACGAAAGATGACGATACCACAAAATTGGAAGAGGAACCATGTGGAATTTTTGAATGAGTTGTCAAATACCATGTTTAAAGGTGTTCAGGTGTTTTTAGGAGAGCAGGAAGTTGAAACAAATACTAATTTTAATTATTGGTCGTTTATTAAATTAATTACCTCCATGCCTCCATCAAAAATGTCTTCCTTGGTGAGAATTGGAGGCTTTCTTAGGGACTGGAGAGATGATGGTGTAATCCCTAACGAATTTACTAATACATTTTTTACTGGGGCAACCGCCAAGGATAAAAAATTTATGACCGATTTAAAAGGTAAAGGATTGTCAATGTGTTTTCCCCTACTAATGGACGTAACAACCCTAGACCAATACATATTAGATAATATAGATGTGCGCCTAAGATTGGAGCTCTCCCCACATGCTTGGGTGCTAAATACAAGCGTGGACGATGGCTCTAAGTATCGGCTGCATATGGATTATGCTAAGTTGTGGGTGACGCGGGTGTTCCCCTACCCAAGTGCTTACCTAGCCTTAAACACCTCACTGTTAGCATCCCCCGACCCCATAAGCTATACTTTCAATAAAACCATTTCTAAAACATATGTCCTAGCAGGGAATCAAACTAGTCTCTTAATTGATCAGCCTTGGGCGCAAGTAATTCCTCACAAGATATTCATGGTAATTGTACCGATGAATTATTTCGCCGGCCTTCACCAAGGTAATGGATTATATTTTGAAAATGCAAAGCTGAAAAATATTGCCATGTATTTGAACAATAACGCAATTTACCGAATTGGCGGTGATTTCGACAATCATTATGCCCGCCTTTATTACGAAACTTTGAAGACATTAGGGTTAGAGCGTGATTCACTTCTAGCCTATGACACTTTTAATAAGGGAAGATCGATATTCGCCTTTGACTTAACCACCATTCAAACAAAGGATTCCCTCCCTGTGGAGAAATCTGGCAACTTGCGTATGGAGCTTGAGTTTGGTGGTGGTGTTACATATAACAGGCTGGTTTTACTGTTTGGGGAAACGACCGGGGTACTATCCATCGACGGGCAGAGAACTGTTCTGTGTGACGTGCGAGCTTAAAAACATAATGAATTGTTATGATATAAATATTAATTTAAAAATAATCTAGGGGATCGAGCACTCTACCTAGGTTGTTATAATGCTGATGAGATAGAACATTTAAATATCTCATCAAGAAAACCTATTGTTCTCATAACTAATATTTTACCGTCACACAGCAGATTAACTATGGGACATTGGGTAGCTATTTATGTTGATAAAGTTAAACATCGAATGTTTTTTTTCGATAGTTATGCAATGTCGGCAGTTACTTATGGACATTATTTTCAAGGATTTATTAAAACTAACAAAATAACAAATGTGTTTGGAATGTGCTACAGACTCCAGAGTGATTTTACCCTTGCCTGCGGGCTCTATTGCGTAATGTTTGTTCACAGGGTGAGTCACCTGGGGTTGCCTTCAACAGTACATTACTTACATAATGTATTTTCAAGCGTTAATTTAAAATTAAATGATAAACGTGCCCTCGCTTATGTGAGACGATATTTCCCTATGAAGCATCACTGTATTAGGACATTTTGTAGAGGAGTAAGGGTTGGTTCTTATAGGTGGTGTAGAGAATATTTTTGTTAGCTAGGCAACCCACCTAACAAGGGGATTACCCCCATATAAAACCCCTCTCACCCCACAACCCCCCTAGAAGACCTCCAACCTCCTCATCCTACAAATGGAAGGCGTCTCCCCAGAAACACTCACGGGGAAGATTGAAGTCCTTGAAGGGCCTGGTTAGTATTACCCTCACTTTCTGGTAAAGATTTATTTTTTTCCCACAATAGAAAGTTTGTACAACCTCTATTTTACCTCTTCTTTTTTTTCAGTGCAATTCTTAGGACCCATCCACATTTGTAGAGTAGTAATTCTACGTGGGAGGTCTGCCCCAAACAAGATGCTGTTACGTAGCCTAATTGATGATGCCTGCTGTAGAGGACACAAGGTCGCTCCTGCAGGAAGAGAGGTATGTACTAGCAGTTCTTAGAGGAAATAGAATATTTTTCAAATAAAAGATATAAGCCTATAAATTATTTCCCCATCTCTTTCCAGAACACTTCAGATGAGGGTCAGAAGGAAACTCGTCCAAAAGGCAACCACCCAACTCACCCCACACCCCCAAGAGAGGGGGGAGGGGGTCAAGACCTCCCCCCACTCACCACGGATGGGGAGATGTCAGAATTCTACTCAGATGAGGAAGGGGAGGTGGAGGGGGGAGAGGGATAGGGGTGAGGAAAACCATAACTACAATTATTACCTATCATAATTAACTTCTTATACATCATTTGTGATTTTTACCTAATGAAACATTAATAAATTCTTTGATTTTTTTTAACCCCTGGAGGAGATTTATAATTTAATACCCCTATATAAGACCCACTTGATCCCCACTGGGTGTGGAACTCTGTTACGGTAAAGTCAAGGCCATTAGGTGCGAGGAAGGGTACGGGCGACCACCCATACCGAGAGGAACCTGTTTTACACCTGCCCCATTAAGGAATGTGGGGGGGGTGTAACTGGCACTCACCTGTGAGTGTTTATTATACAAATAAATTCATTTTTACTTAAATATACTGTCATACTTTACTGTATAAATGAACATGATCATAGTGGCGCATAATAGATACCTATCTTCACTGTTTTTCGACTGCTACCACACACACCTTGGGTGACCTAATATGGAGTGGCACTATGTGGCTCCCCGCTTCTGATTTTCTTATCTGATTTCCATACACAGGTGGGACGATCTGTCACCAAAATAACTACTTAGGTGATTATAACGCTAGGCATAGGAATATTGGTAATTCGCAGTTCTGTAATCATAACGGCAACCAACTGTTGTCACTATTAGGTAGTCACGATGATGCACAGATTGTGGGTGACCTTGAACCGATGCATATTTATGGAGGTATTCTTGATCTATGTTTGTGTGTCAACGTCTCCCACACCGCCTGTGCCTCGTCAATAGTGCCGGATATGGCGTCTGATCATCTGGGCATATTAGCCACTGTAAACATTGGCAGCTCTATCCTCCCTGGTGGAGTGTTGAAGCGGAAGAGGCTGGCTGTGCCCATCGATCAACGAGACAATCTTGTTGCTCATGTGTCAGATTGGTGCAGTTCATCTGAGCCTTCATCAGTTGAAGATTTTAACAATGAGCTCACAGATACTATCGACCAGTTTATAGAATCACTTGATCCATCGTCCAGGCCACGTAACCCAAATTACACTGGTCATAGCACTTATGCTTATTATAATGATTCTAAATTGCATGCACTAAAACTCACTGCCAGAATAATTAGACTAGCTTGTAGAAGGACACGCACTGCTGAAATGCTTCGGCTCTTTCAAACGACTCTGGCTGAGGCCAGGGAACGTATGGTGGAGCTGAGGCAGATAGACTGGGAAACTTTTGTTAGTGGTCTCAATTCTCACACGCCACTAAGTCGGGCATGGAAGGATATCAACAAGATCAAAGGGAAAAATGCTGCAGAGATCGCGCATCCTTATCCTCTACATAGAGCAAATGAGCTTGTTGATTCTTGGGCCACGACTTCCAGCTTTGACAGTCTTCCTCTACCCACACAGAATGAATTAAATAATAAATATGCTGATAGAGCAAGGCTCCTTGACTTCATGCTTCATCAAGAGGATGACTGTGACATGCTTTTTACTGAATACGAACTAGACTGTTCTCTACATAAAGGCAAAGCTACATCACCCGGGGAGGATGGAGTTACTTACGGCATACTGCGTATGCCTCTGCTAGTTCCAGGGAATCCCTTGCTTCAATTGTATAATATGAGCTATGTAACTGGGGAGCTTCCTACGTCATGGACCAACAGTCTTATAATTCCCATTCCTAAACCAAACCAACAGAGTGCTTTTCACCCAATCTCTCTCACCAGTTGTCTCTGTAAATGTCTTGAGAGGATGGTTCTCAACCGTCTCCTTTACAGAATTAGTAACATGTTATCTCCCCAGATATATGGCTTTACGCATGGAAAGAGTGTACATCACTGTATTACCACATTCCTCACCTTGCATACTGATAGGTCATACACCACTTTCCTAGATCTTAAGTCAGCCTTTGACATTGCTAACCCACACGTCATTCAGAGCGAACTTGCTAAAATGAATGTTGGAGGATGGCTTCTACGGTGGATAAGAGGCTATCTATCCAACAGGAAGTCATCTATACTGTTCCAAGGGCATAGGAGTGTAACAAGAGATTTTGAACTTGGCACTCCACAAGGACGTGTCCTGAGTCCCTCTCTGTTCAATGTGTTAATCAATGTACTTTTAAACTTAGTAACTAGAAGGCCCAGCAAACACATCATTAGCTATACGGATGATAAACTGATCCACACCAATGGGTATACCAACACCCAAATGTTCTGAATTCTGTATTGTACACATGTCAGGAACTATGCTTAGTCATCTCAGTATAGAAAACAAAGATTCTGAACCGACACCCACCCAGACGGGGTGGGGCCGTTCGCAAAATGCAGTTGGATAATGGCTCTCTGCTCGACTATGTTACCTGATACAAATACCTTGGTCTTGAGGTTCTACTGTACCACAATGTTGTTGCCAGACTAGGTCGCCAATGTGGAGAGAGGCCCCGTGCTCTCAAGGCTGTGGCAGGCTACCATCCAAGCTATGTTGCAAATGTGAGAATTGTCAAAATGATGTATCTCTCATATATTAGGTCACTGATTGATTATGCTGCACCCATGCTTGCTCTAGTGCCTGAGAGAATGCTTGGAGGGCTGGAAAAGATGCAAAACGAAGCAATGAGGATTATCCTCGGATGCCCCCGTACAACTAAACTACTAAACATGAGGAAGGAACTGAATATTTCATGTGTAAGTGATCGTATCATTGAAATTAATGCTTTAATTGGTATCAAGATGCTTAGGCTAACCCACCCTAACCCCTGCACTGAAGCCCTCCAACCCTTCTTCCTTGAAGGTCAGCATCCCTCCAAATGGATTACCAAAACTGCCATTATGCTCAGAATGTATAATATTCATCACCTCTACCAAGAGAGACAACAACAACACTTTCCTGCCCCATGCGAGATCACTCCTTTCCAAATTACTGTTGCCCCCTTTCCCACCCAAGAAGCTGATTAAAGAACAAGCCTTGCTTCGACAAGAAGCAAAGTACAATGCCTTAAGCCAAATTGATGCTTTAGTCAGAGAGTGCTCCCTTTCTCAGATTATTTACACTGATGGATCCTTGCATCAGTCCTATGGTGCAGCTGGAAGTGCAGTTGTTGTGACAGGGAGAGATGGTTCCTTCTCCCATGAGTGTGGAGCGCGACTAAGTAACTGGGCCTAAACTCTTAAAGGTTTTCCCAGATCTTGCCCAAAACGCTTTGCGTATTAGTGCTTTAGACATAGTATATACTAGTTCTTTCTTGAAATCCAACATTCTACTTGTAACTCCCAACCACTACCAACACCACCACCACTACCAACACCCCGTGGGAAGTAGTGGAATTTATATCTATCCTTGAGCTGTAGTTACCCCATACCCCAGCCCGTGAGTGATAGTGGACCCCATACCCATCCTGTGGAAGGAAGTGGACCCCATACCCATCCTGTGGAAGGGAGTGGACCCCATACCCATCTTGTGGGTGCTAGTGGACCCCATACCCATCTAGTGGGTGCTAGTGGACCCCATATCCATCTAGTTGGTGGTAGTGGACCCCATACCCATCTAGTGAGTGGTAGTGGACCCCATACCCATCCTGTGGGTGGTAGTGGACCCCATACTCATCTTGTGGGTGCTAGTGGACTCCATGCTCATCTAGTGGGTGGTATTGGACCCCATACCCATCCTGTGGGTGGTAGTGGCCCCATACTCATCCTGTGGGTGGTAGTGCATCCCATACCCATCTTGTGGGTGCTAGCAGACCCCATATTTTCCTGTGGGTGGTAGTGGACCCCATACCCATTCTGTGGGCGGTAGTGCATCCCATACCAATCTTTTTGGCGGTACTGGACCCCATGCCCTTCCTGTGGGTGGTATTGTGATCCCATACCCAAACTGTGGGTAGTAGTGGCCCCCCTCATACCCACCATGTGGGCGGTAGTGGACCCCATACCCATCCTGTGGATGGACGTGGCCCCCATACCCACCCTGTGGGCGGTTGTGGATCCCATACGTATCCTGTGAGCGGTAGTGGACCCCCATACCCATCCTGTGGGTAGTAGTGACCCCATAGCTATCCTGTAGGCAGTAGTGGACCCCACACCCACCTTGTGGGCGGTTGTGGACCCCATACGTATCCTGTTGGCGGTAGTTTTTTTATTATTATTTTATTATTATTTTCTACCACAGACGTGGCCACACAGTTACAATGCTAACCACCATATATACATTTTCTTCTGTCCTCCATGGACAGGGTTAGAGATGTGCAAAACATATAGTTCAAGGGTTTATTGAACAATCAACCACAGAAGGTGATTCGGTGCTTTTAAAATGCTAAGCTAACCTACATACGTAAATACATAGATACACAGATTTACGTATGCCCTACATAAAGTGTTCGATGTGTCTTTTACACAGTGTCATTAATGTGCATTTACAAAGGTGAAATGTAATTCTGATCAGCTTCCATATATACTTTATACACATGCATATACATACACACACACACATGCATTCACTTACATTTGTCTCTTTTACTCTGACAGGGTGAGATAGCTGATAGAGAAACTAGTGTGCAATTAAGCACTTAAGCACTGAAGGTGATTAAGGTGCTTTTACAAGCTCAGGTTATATAGTTACATAACATACATACATTGTATGTCGGCGGTAGTGCCGGTAGATTGTACATGTTGGCGGTAGTGAGCCCCATACCCATCCTGTGGGCGGTAGTGGACCCCATGCCTATCCTGTGGGCGGTAGTGAACCCCATACGTATCCTGTGGGCGGTAGTGGACCCTATACCCTTCCTGTGGGTGATAGTGGACCTCATACCCTTCCTGTTGTGATAGTGGACCCCATACCTATCCTGTGGGCGGTAGTGGACCCCATACCTATCCTCTGGTCGGTAATGGATCCAATACCCACCCTGTGGGCGGTAGTGGACCCCATATGCCCATAGTGGACCCCTATGGGTGGTAGTTGAGCGGTAGTTGAGCTCACCTATGAGTGAGCGCTCTGTCATTGGTTCGTATCTGTCATGTTCACAAAAAATGGTACCATCCGTTTTCTATGTGCGGTGGAGCAGACGCCAGAGAAGAAAAACAAGAGCGTACAGGACGCCCGCCAAGCTTGGTAGCTACTAGTCATGTAATTGTTTATATACATATTAAAGTCAGTAACCAAGCAATGGCTTTCCATCAACCCTACAATCAAGACTTCCTCAGTAACACATAAACACCACATTGGCGACGAGGATGAACTGGGAGCGCAGGTATTTTGTTCAACTTCAAACAAGGAAGGAGCATGCTGTCTCGCCCAGAGGAGGAAGGAGAAGTCGTGCTGTGAGCACCATACCCAATGCTGTGTGCTAACCAATGCTTTGTGCTAACCGATGCTGTGTGCTAACAAATGCTATGTGCTAACCAATGCTATGTGCTACCCCAAGCTGTGCTGACTGAAGCTGTGTTCTAAGGAATCTGAGGAATCTGCCGACGCCGTGTACGAAACGACGCTTTGATGTGTACAAAACCTGATGTTTTGGTTATGAAACGACGCTTCGTGCTACAAAATTCTTCACGCTGTGAACTGACTGCTGTACCAACTGCTGCACCAACTGCTGCACCAACTGCTAACAACTGCTGTGTCAACTGCTGACAACTGCTGTGCTGCTGTGAATAGGAACAACACATGTACACAAGGGCTAGGTAAGAAGTCAGTTGCTGCTGTATTGTGCTCTGCTGTGAACTTTTGCATTAAAATGCTTGTGTGCTTTGCAAAATTAAAGTAATTACAGTGAATTCTTAACTAACATATACAGTGCAGTAAGTGTTTAATATTCTGAGGAACATTTAAGTGATAAGTTTACTTTTATTTAGTAAAAATGACAAATATACCTCAGTTTCCTGCATTTGATCCTGACTGTGACCAGACAAACCTGTCACAGAGGTGGACCAAATGGCTTAAAAGGTTTGAAAATATGTTGATAGTTTCTGACATCAAAAGTGCTGAAAGAAATCGTGCCTTTCTACTTCATTATGCAGGTGATAGAGTTTGTGACATCTTTGACACACTGAAAGACACTGGTGGTGCCAAAGATTATGACACTGCCAAAGCCAAATTAACAGAACATTTCAAACCAAGGCAAAATACTGCTATGGAAATTATGCATTTCAGGAGAGCAAAACAACTCTCTAATGAAACTGTGGATCAATACCACACACGTCTGCAGGGTTTAGCAGCCCATTGTGAGTTTGCTGATGTTGACAAAGAAATCAAACAGCAAATAATTGAAACATGCACATCTACACGTCTCCGTCGAAGAGCTCTAGAACTTGTTGATGATGAAAGTTCTCTTACCAAGATACTGGATATGGCTCGTCGAATGGAAGATGCTGCACGTGATGCTCGTGTCATGGAGTGCAGTGCCAATAACGGTTCTGCCACTGTTACTAACAGTGATGAGGTACGTAAGGTTCAGGGAGGACACCGTGAACAAAGAAGATATCATGGCAAACCTAACAGTAAATTGAGCCGAGAACCACATCACAACTGGAGTCATGGAACAAGACTCAAGCAGTCACAACGACTCACATCAGAGGGTGTCAACAATAAATGTTACATTGTGGAGGAGACTACCCACACCAAGATAATGTTTGTCCTGCTCAAGGTAAGAAGTGCTATGAGTGTGGAAAATTAGGTCATTTTGGTGCTATGTGTCGTTCCGCACTAAAGAAACCACAGTCAATGAATAAAAGCACTGTACGAGGATCAGGTCATAGGTGTCGAGGTGGTAAACACAATATTGCACCTCATATCCAGAATGTTAATAATGTACAAGACAACATTTCATTACAACCAGTCTCAGATGACAGTGAATGTGATTATACTTATGGAGTACAATCAATCACAAAATTGAATGATCTTCCAAACAACCCAGAGACTATAATATACATTGCTGGTATTTGTCTCAAAGTTCTCATTGACACTGGATCAAACATTGACACCATTGCTGAGTGCCACTATGAAAAATTTAAAAAACAGTTCCCAAAGCTTGAAAACTATGATGGCAAAGCCACTGCCTATGCTTCAAAGGTAGCCTTGCCATTGATTGGAACTTTCACTGCAGAGATTAAGTCAAAGAATGCAATGCTCATTACTACATTCCATGTTGTAAGGAATGCAAAGGAGTCTTTACTCAGTTACAAGACTTCAACCAAATTGGGGCTACTTCAGCTTTCTAATGCTGTAGCAGTGGAATCTGCAAACAATGTTGATGCTATTGTTGCTGAATTTTCTGATCGATTTAAATCCATAGGTTGTTATACTGATAGCAAAGTACATCTGCATATCAACCCAGATGTAATTCCAGTTGCCCAACCACATCGCCGACAACCATTCCATACTCGCAAGAAAGTCGATGCCGAACTGGATAGGTTGATGGAACTAGCTATCATTGAACCAGTAACAGGCCCAACACCATGGGTAAGCCCAATTGTAACTCCACCAAAGCCGAAGAATCCAGATGAGATACGCATTTGTGTGGACATGCGTGTTCCCAACAAGGCAATAATGCGTGAACGCCATCCTACACCCACTGTAGATGATATGATTTACCGCTTGAATGGCGCAACTGTATTTAGCAAGTTAGATTTAAACAAGGGCTATCATCAGCTTGAACTTGATGATGAGAGTCGATCCATCACAACGTTTACGACACATCGAGGTCTGTATAGGTACAAGCGCCTGAGTTTTGGTATCAACAGTGCTGCCGAGGTATTCCAGCACATCATCAGCCAGGTATTGCAAGATATACTTAATGCTGACAACATATCTGATGACATCATTGTTTATGGCCGTACCCAAGCTGATCACGACAAAACTCTTCGTGCAACATTGCAACGCTTACGAGAAAAGAATCTGACGTTAAGCCGAGCAAAGTGTGAGTTCAATCAACGTAAAATTGAATTATTTGGACATGTACTTAGTGACAAAGGTCTGTCTCCAGATCCTAAGAAAGTTGCAGATATCAAGAATGCTGCACCTCCTTCAACGTCCACTGAAGTACATAGTTTTCTGGGAATGGCAAACTACTGTTCTCGCTTCATTCCAGATTTTGCTACCATTACGAAGCCTCTACGTGAGCTCCTGAAGAAAAATGCATCATGGTACTTGAGCGATATCGAGCAAAATGCATTTGATGCTGTGAAAGATGCACCAGTAGAGAATGCGACTGCTGCATACTTTGATCCATCAATGGACACTGAGTTAACAGTGGATGCTAGTCCGTTGGTTTAGGTGCTGTTTTAGCCCAACACAAACCTGGTCAACCAGATTCCAGAGTAGTAATTGCCTACGCCAGCCGTTCTCTCACAGATGTTGAGCAACAATACAGTCAGACAGAGAAGGAAGCTCTTGCTCTTGTATGGGGCTGTGAACACTTCAATGTGTATCTGCTTTGTGCGCCCTTCACCACGATAGTCACTGACCACAAACCGTTGGAGGCCATCTTCAATAATCCAAAGTCCAAACCACCAGCTCGCATTGAGAAATGGGCTCTTCGTCTGCAACCATACAACTTTACGGTGAAATACAAGCCGGGTGCAGGCAATCCCGCTGATTACATCAGTCGACATCCTGCCAACAGTTTCACCATCACCAAGCATCAGCAAGTTGCCGAGGAATATGTACACTCTGTAACCTGTGATGCAGTCCCTAAGGCCCTCACTCTTGATGAAATCCATACTGCAACCCTAGAGGACCCAACTCTGCAAGCAACAGTGGATGCATTGACTAAGAAAAAGTTTCCACGCATCCCACCATCAGGAGTTGACCAAGATGCATTCAAAGCATTTGAACGCATCCAGACAGAATTAAGTGTTACGCAACAACGCGAAACCGTGCCGCTAGATACTCGTATCGTCATTCCAGCTGTTCTCCAGCAACGTGCTCTGAAGCTTGCACATCAAGGACACCAAGGTCTTGTTAGGACCAAACAGCTGCTACGAGAAAAGGTATGGTTTCCTGGCATTGATCGTCAAGCAAAGGATATGCATGATGCCTGTGTCCCTTGCCAAGCTGCAGTGGATACTTCAAGACCAACACCTCTACAACCTTCACCACTACCTGCTGCACCATGGACGGAAGTATCGATGGACTTCTGCGGACCACTACCAACTGGAGAGTACTTGATGGTAGTCATTGATGATCACTCACGTTATCCAGAAGTAGAAATTATCACTTCCACATCTGCAAAGGCTGTCATCCCGAAACTCGACAAGATCTTTTCAAATTTTGGCATTCCTGAAGTTGTCAAGACGGACAATGGACTGCCATTCAATGGACAAGACTTCGTCAACTTTGCTGAGCATATTGGATTCAAACACCGCCGTGTGATGCCACTACATCCTCAAGCAAATGGAGAAGTTGAGAGATTCATGCAACCTCTCATGAAAGCGGTACGCTGTGCTCATACCGATGGACGATCCTGGAAACAAGCTATGTATGCTTTTCTCAGGAACTACCGTGCAACACCATATGGAACACTGGGCAAGTCGCCTGGCGAACTTTTATTTGGACGTCCTATGAGAATCGCACTACCCGTCATGCCAGCCGAGGTAACGGATAAACGTCTCGCTCAGAAGGATGCACTAGCCAAGGGCAAAATGAAAATTGCTCATGATCAACGTGCAAAGGAACAATTCATAAAGGTTGGAGACACTGTTCTAGTTAAAAAGAAAAAAGAGGGAAAGCTAGATATGCCGTATGATACAAAACCATATAAAGTGATTAGTGTAAAAGGAACTATGGTAACAGCTAGTAATAGAGATCATAGTATAACACGTAATATGGCTTATTTTAAAGTGATTCCAACTAGTGTAGAAAATGACAAAGTGCAAAGTCGTGCAATAGAAAAAGAAAAAAATAGTTATAACCCGACAAACAATTCATCAAGGGATATTATTGTATTTGGCGACTCTCGTCCTAAACGTCATGTTAAACGACCTACTCGATTTGATGATTAATTGTGTTCCCATGTAATGCAAAGTATTTACTTGTTATGCTGAACTAAATTTAATATTGTTTGAATAATGCAGATATCTCATTCAATATTTTGTAACTTTGTATTACAGTTTCTTTCATGTTTGTTTAACATTGCATATGTATTTTTAACATTGAAATCCTTTGTGGTAAAGATTAAGTTGTTTATATTCTTTGTGTGCTTAATTAATGTTAAATGTATGCAATATCTCTTGATATGTTAATAACTTACTTTGTGTCAATAACTTTGCTTTGTGCCTACAAGCATGGTAGACATCCTGTATTCATTCATTTTAAAGAAAAGGAGGGATATCATGTTCACAGAAAATGGTACCATCCGTTTTCTATGTGCGGCGGAGCAGACGCCAGAGAAGGTAAACCGAGAGCGTACAGGACGCCCGCCAAGCTTGGTAGCTACAAGTCATGTAACATCTTAAGTATTAAAGTCAGTAACCAAGCGATGGCTTTATATCAACCCTACAACCAAGACTTCCTCAGTAACACACAAACACCACAGATATGTATGGGGTCCACTACCGCCTACTGGATGGGTATATGGTCCACTACCACACACAGGGATGTGTATGGCGTCCACTACCGCCTGCAGGATGGGTATGGGGTCTACTAATGCCCACAGGATGAGTATGGGGGTCCACTACCGCCTATAAGATGGATATGGGGGTCTATTAGCGCCCACAAGATGGGTATGGGGTCCACTACTACACACAGGAAGGGTATCTGGTCCAATTCCGCCCACAGGATGGGTATGGGGTCCACTAACACCCACAAGATGGGTATGGGGTCCACTACCACCCCCAGAATGGGTATAGGGTTCACTTTCACCCTCAGGATGAGTATGGATTCCACTATCACCCCCCAGGATGCTTATAGGGTCCACAACTACCAACATGATGGGTGTGGGGTAAAAATAGCACACACAAGATGGGCATGGGGTCCACTACCACACACAGGATGGGTATCGGGTCCACTACCACCCACAGGATGGGAATGGGGTCCACTACCCCCCACAAGATAGGTATGGATTCCACTACTACCCACAGGATGGGTATAAGGTCTACTACCAACCACAGGATGGGTAAGGGGTCCGCTACCACCCACAGGATGTGTATGGGGTCCACTACCACCGACAAGATGGGTATGGGGTCCACTACCACCCACAAGATGGGTCTGGGGTCCACTACCACCCACAAGATAGTTATGGGGTACACTACTACCCACAAGATAAGAATGGGGTCCACTACCACCTACAAGATGGGTATGGGGTCCACATCCACCTACAAGATGGGTATGGGGTCCACTACCACCCACAAGATAGGTATGGGGTCCACTACCACCCACAAGAAGGGTATGGGGTCCACTACCACCCACAAGATAGGTATTGGGTTTCACTACCACCCACAAGATGGGTATGGGGTCCACTACCACCCACAAGATAGGTATGGGGTCCACTACCACCCACAAGATTGGTATGGGGTCCACTACCACCCACAAGATAGGTATGGGGTCCGCTACCACCCACAAGATGGGTATGGGGTCCACTACCACCCACTAGATAGGTATTGGGGTCCACTACCACCCACAAGATGGGTATGGGGTCCACTAGCTACCACCGACATGATGGGTATGGGGTTCACTACCACCCACAAGATGGATATGGGGTCCACTACCACCCACTAGATAGGTATTGGGGTTCACTACCACCCACAAGATGGGTATGGGGTCCACTACCACCCACAATATGGGTATGGGGTCCACTAGCTACCACCGACATGATGGGTATGGGGTTCACTACCACCCACAGAATGGGTATGGGGTCCACTACCGCCCACAAGATGAGTATGGGGTCCACTACCAACCATAAGATGAGTATGGGGACCACTACCGCTTACAAGATTGGTATGGGGTCCACTACCACAAAATTACCAATTTATGAAACAGATTGACAAATTTTAAGTTCTAAGTTATACATATCTATGTAGAAATTGAGAGTCTATGTAGTAACATAAATTGGTAAATCATAAATATTGTAAGTTAAGAATCTGATGCATGTGTGTGTGTTGGGGGGGGGGGGCGATACCCTTGGTAAGGGAGAATGGCAGGTAACCTTAGACGTTCTGCGGTCAACGTGGGGGTGTGGGAGGGTCAAACCCACCCTTCAACATCTGGGCATAGTACCAACAGCCTCCACAACACTCTCCCAGCCTCCAGCTGGTGCTTGAAGATGCCTCATCTAACCTCACTTATGTCACGCATTAACCTACAGTTCCTGTGATATTTAAACTCCTCATCACAGTGGCGTCTCACCAATATAAACTGTATTGGATTTGGTCACGAAATAGCTATATGCTGACTGGACGTATATGTATGTATGTATGTATGTATGTATGTATGTATGTATGTATGTATGTATGTATGTATGTATGTAGGTATGTATGTATATATGTATGTATGTATGTATGTATGTATGTATGTATGTATGTATGTATGTATGTATGTATGTATGTATGTATGTATGTATGTATGTACGTATGTATGTATGTATGTATGTATGTATGTATGTATGTATGTATGTATGTATGTACTTCTTCCGACTCATGTCGAAAGACCTTACCTTTAAAGAACACAATAAAGTAGCCGTCACAACTGCAAGAAAAATGACAGGTTGGATAACAAGAACTTTTCACACTAGAGATGCTATACCGATGATGATACTTTTCAAAACGCTTGTGCTCGCTAGAGTGGAGTACTACTGCACAATGACAGCCCCTTTCAAAGCTGGAGAAATTGCTGACCTGGAGAGCGTGCAGAGATCCTTTACTGCTAGAATCCACTCAGTAAAATATCTAAACTATTGGGACCGACTAAAGAGCCTAAATCTGTACTCCCTGGAGCGCAGGCGGGAGAGATACATAATAATTTACACGTGGAAAATATTAGAGGGGCTGGTCCCAAACCTGCACACACAAATAACATCACATGAGACCGGAAGACATGGCAGGATGTGCAGAATACCCCCGTCGAAAAGCAGAGGTGCAACAGATACTCTGAGAGATAACTATCAACATCAGAGGCCCGAGACTGTTCAACACGCTTCCACTACACTTAAGGGGCATAACTGGCTATCCCCTCACAGTGTTCAAGAGAGAACTGGATAAGCACCTCCAAAGGATACCTGATCAACCAGGCTGTGACTCATACGTCAGGCTGCGAGCAGCCGCGTCCAACAGCCTGGTTGATCAGTCCAGCAACCAGGAGGCCTCGTTAACGACCGGGCCGCGGGGATGATAAGCCCCGGAAGCACCTCAAGGTAAGGTATATATGTATGTATGTATGTTGTCGTGACGCTGAACCCCGGTTCATTCCGAACACAGCGATTACACAACACATAACACCTTGCCTCAGCAACCGTTACTACCACCGTGTACTCCTACACACACCAGACCCTTGAGGCGTACCACCAGGTTTGTACTGGAACACAATGAGGGAACATATGAAAGGTATTTAAAGGCCGTCGGGTTTTGTCATTTAATTTCAAGAATAGACTCTGATAATTAATAACATAATAATATACTCTCTTAGGTAAATACACTTTCAATACCCATACCCCACTTGACCTCCGCGGTCACCACTTGCACCTGTAACTTCCGCCTAAGTCCCTAATACGGAATAATTACTACAACGCTCCACACCCAGTTAGTCTTACATTCAATACTCACATACTGCAGACTTAACTTGGTCACTAAGATCACATCAGGCTCTCGCATAGCTGTCTGCTACATTTCGCTGCTGCCACAGACGGAGACCCCGGAGGACTTGCCAGTTCCACTCCCACAACCAGACTGTCTCCAGCAAGCTATGGCCTCAAACATTTCACCACGTCACTCAAGGAAGGTATAATCCGATTAACCTTATCCCTAGAAGTGGTAACCTAGAAGCCTGAGTCCTCTTTCCAGGAATTATTAGTTTGGCTAATAGCTGCGGTCTTAATCCCTTTGACCTTTCTTGGATATGTGATCCATAGTCTGTCTACTTAACATGTACTTCCAATCATCATTCGTTAAGTGTTGTAGTAATGCTCCTCTAGCTAATAATTCCTACTAACTTGTGGATTACAACAATGTATGTATGTATGTACTCACCTAATTGTGCTTGCGGGGGTTGAGCTTTGGCTGTTTGGTCCAGCCTCTCAACCGTCAATCAACAAGTGTACAGGTTCCTGAGCCTACTGGGCTCTATCATATGTACACTATAAACTGTGTATGGAGTCAGCCTCCACCACATCACTTCCTAATGCATTCCATTTGTCAACCACTCTGACACTAAAAAAGTTCTTTCTAATATCTCTGTTGCTCATTTGGGCACTCAGTTTCCACCTGTGGTCCCTAGTGCGTGTGCCCCTTGTGCTAAATAGCCTGTCATTATCTACCCTATCAATTCCCTTCAGAACCTTGAATGTGGTGATCATGTCCCCCCTAACTCTTCTGTCTTCCAGCAAAGTGAGGTTTAATTCCCGTAGCCTCTCCTCGTAGCTCATACCTCTCATGAACGTATTTATGCATGTATGTATGTATGCATGTATGTATGTATGTATGCATGTATGTATGTATGTATGTATGTATGTATGTATGTATGTATGTATGTATGTATGTATGTATGTATGCATGTATGTATGTATGTATGTATGTATGTATGTATGTATGTATGTATGTATGCATGCATGCATATATGTATGTATGTATGTATGTATGTATGTATGTATGTATGTATGTATGTATGTATGTATGTATGTATGTATGTATGTATGTATGCATGCATATATGTATGCATGTATGTATGTATGTATGTATGTATGTATGTATGTATGTATGCATGCATGCATATATGTATGTATGTATGTATGTATGTATGTATGTATGTATGTATGTATGTATGTATGTATGTATGTATGTATGTATGTGTGTATGTATGTATGTATGTATGTATGTATGTATGTATGTATGTATGTATGTATGTATGTATGTATGTATGTATGTATGTATGTATGTATGTATGTATTCCCAATCACGTTAAAGACTCCCCCTCTATCATCCAGTTTAAGAGAAAAACAACTATGTACTAAATAATCAATTCCTTGTAACTTTAATTATGCTGACCTTCCTATCTGTATTCAGACTGTGCCTACCATCATTATAGGTGATTATAACGCTAGGCATAGGAATATTGGTAATTCGCAGTTCAGTAATCGTAATGGCAACCAACTGTTGTCACTATTAGGTAGTCACGATGATGCACAGATTGTGGGTGACCTTGAACCGACGCATATTTATGGAGGTATTCTTGATCTATGTTTGTGTGTCAACGTCTCCCACGCCGTGTGCGCCTCGTCAATAGTGCCAGATATGGCGTCTGCTCATCTGCCCATATTAGCCACTGTAAGCATTGGAAGCTCTATCCTCCCCGGTGGAGTGTTCAAGCGGAAGAGGCTGGCTGTGCCCATCGATCAACGAGACAATCTTGTTGCTCACGTGTCAGATTGGTGCAGTTCATCTGAGCCTTCATCAGTTGAAGATTTTAACAATGAACTCACAGATACTATCGACCAGTTTATAGAATCACTTGATCCATCGTCCAGGCCACGTAACCCAATTTACACTGGTCATAGCACCTATGCTTATTATAATGATTGTAAATTGCATGCACTAAAACTCACTGCCAGAATAATTGGACTAGCTTGTAGAAGGACTCGCACTGCTGAAATGCTTAAGCTCTTTCAAACGACTCTGGCTGAGGCCAAGGAACATATGGTAGAGCTGAGGCAGACAGACTGGGAAACTTTTGTTAGTGGTCTCAATTCTCACACGCCACTAAGTCGGGCATGAAAGGATATCAGCAAGATCAAAGGGAAAAATGCTGAGGAGATCGTGCATCCTAATCCTCTACATAGAGCAAATGAGCTTGTTGATGCTTGGGCCACGACTTCCAGCTTTGACTGTCTTCCTCTACCCACACAGAATGAATTAAAAAATAAATATGCTGATAGGGCAAGGCTCCTTGACTTCATGCTTCATCAAGAGGATGATTGTGACATGCTTTTTACTGAATACGAACTAGACTCTGCTCTACATAAAGGCAAAGCTACATCACCCGGGGAGGATCGAGTTACTTACGGCATACTGCACATGCTTCTGCTAGTTCCAGGGAATCCCTTGCTTGAATTGTATAATATGAGCTATGTAACTGGGGAGCTTCCAAAGTCATGGACCAGCAGTCTTATTATTCCCATTCCTAAACCAAACCAGCAGATTGCTTTTCACCCAGTCTCCCTCACTAGTTGTCTCTGTAAATGTCTTGAGAGGATGGTTCTCAACCGTCTCCTTTACAGAATTAGTAACATGTTATCTCCCCAGATATATGGCTTTACGCATGGAAAGAGTGTACATCACTGTATTACCACATTCCTGACCCTGCATACTGATAGGTCATACACCACTTTCCTAGATCTTAAGTCAGCCTTTGACATTGCTAACCCACACGTCATTCAGAGCGAACTTGCTAAAATGAATGTTGGAGGATGGCTTCTACGGTGGATAAGAGGCTATCTATCCAACAGGAAGTCATCTATACTGTTCCAAGGGCATAGGAGTGTAACAAGAGATTTTGAACTTGTCACTCCACAAGGAGGTGTCCTTAGTCCCTCTCTGTTCAATGTGTTAATCAATGTACTTTTAAACTTAGTAACTAGAAGGCCCAGCAAACACATCATTACCTATACGGATGATATACTGATCCACACCAATGGGTATACCAACACCCAAATGTTCTGAACTCTGTATTGTACACATGTCAGGAACTATGCTTAGTCATCTCAGTAGAGAAAACAAAGATCCTGAACCGACACCCACCCAGACGAGGTGGGGCCGTTCGCAAAATGCAGTTGAATATTGGCTCTCTGCTCGACTATGTAACCTGATACAAATACCTTGGTCTTGAGGTTCTACTGTACCGCAATGTTGTAGCCAGACTAGGTCGCCAATGTGGAGAGAGGCCCCGTGCTCTCAAGGCTGTGGCAGGCTACCATCCAAGCTATGTTGCAAATGTGAGAATTGGCAAAATGGTGTATCTCTCATATATTAGGTCACTGATTGATTATGCTGCACCCATGCTTGCTCTAGAGCCTGAGAGAATGCTTGGAGGGCTGGAAAAGATGCAAAACGAAGCCATGAGGATTATCCTCGGATGCCCCCGTACAACTAAATTACTAAACATGAGGAAGGAACTGAATATTTCATGTGTAAGTGATCGTATCATTGAAATTAATGCTTTGATTGGTATCAAAATGCTTAGGCTAACCCACCCTAACCCCTGCACTGAAGCCCTCCAACCCTTCTTCCTTGAAGGTCAGCATCCCTCCAAATGGATTACCAAAACTGCCACTGTGCTCAGAATGTATAATATTCATCACCTCTACCAAGAGAGACAACAACAACACTTTCCTGCCCCATGCGAGATCACTCCTTTCCAAATTACTGCCCCCCCCCTCCCTTTCCCACCCAAGAAGCTGATTAAAGAACAAGCCTTGCTTCGACAAGAAGCAAAGTACAATGCCTTAAGCCAAATTGATGCTTTAGTAAGAGAGCGCTCCCTTTCCCAGATTATTTACACTGATGGATCCTTGCATTAGTCCTATGGTGCAGCTGGAAGTGCAGTTGTTGTGACAGAGAGAGATGGTTCCTTCTCCCATGAGTGTGGAGCGCGACTAAGTAACTGGGCCTCCACTCTTTAAACAGAATTGGTTGTCATAATCCTTGCACTCGAGTGCGTATATGAATCCAAAGTTGACACGCTAATTGTAAGTGACTCCTTGTCATTCTTGACTGCCCTCAGCTCCCCAAGGCATAACTGTGACGTGCTTATCTCTGAAGCTAGACACAGATATAATGAAATAATTAATGACGGAGTCAGGGTCTATCTTCTGTGGATTCCTTCCCATATTGGTCTCCGAATGCATGATAGAACTGATGAGTTGGCCAAGACTTTCGCTCGTAAAGAGGGAATTGATTACCAGCTTGGACTTCCCATGAGTAGCCTGAGGGCAGTAATATTCAGGGAACATCAACTGAATTTCGGAGACTTGAGGCAAAGTGAAATTCACACCAGTTTCTCCATCTATCATCATTCTATTATGCAGGAAGTACCGCACGTCTATGGGTCATCCAATAAGGATAGCAGACTTCTAGATGTTACCACTGCTAGGCTTAGGCTCGGCTACAAGTACCTCTGGGAATTTGTAACATCTGCTGATGTAGATTTGACTAAATGTAAACTCTGTCAGCAGAACTATTCTCATACTTTGCATCATTATATAATGGAATGTGAAAAAATCGCGGAATTCAGAGATAACACCATCAATGGTGTACAAGAAATTTTTAAGTACTTCATTCAAAATGATGTGCTGCCCGAAATCTTAGCGAAGTATCCAAAATTTGCTTACTGTAGGTAATGCATGCACATGATTCTAAAGCTGCCGTCCAGTTGGGTGGGTGTGCAGCACATGACTGTAAGGCTGCCGCCCAGTTGGGTGGGTGTGGAGCACATGCCTGTAAAGCTGCCGCCCAGTTGGGTGGGTGTGGAGCACATGACTGTAAAGCTGCAGCCCAGTTGGGTGGGTGTGGAGCACATGACTGTAAAGCTGCCGCCCAGTTGGGTGGATGTGAGGCAAGACTAGTAACTGTGTGACTCATCATAGATAAGTGCATTGTATAGTGACTGTTGTGAGCCTCTTGTTGAATCACTTGTGATACAAAAGATTATTGATGTGTGCATTTGTGTAGGTGATTGAATATGTATGTACTTACCTAGTTGTGCTTGCGGGGTTTGAGCTCTGGCTCTTTGGTCCCGCCTCTCAACTGCCAATCAACAGGTGTACAGGTTCCTGAGCCTATTGGGCTCTATCATATCTACACTTGAAACTGTGTATGGAGTCAGCCTCCACCACATCACTTCCTAATGCATTCCATTTGTCAACCACTCTGACACTAAAAAAGTTCTTTTTAATATCTCTGTGGCTCATTTGGGCACTCAGTTTCCACCTGTGTCCCCTAGTGCGTGTTCCCCTTGTGTTAAACAGCCTGTCTTTATCAACCCTGTCGATTCCCTTGAGGATCTTGGATGTGGTGATCATGTCCCCCCTAACTCTTCTGTCTTCCAACGAAGTGAGGTTTAATTCCCGTAGTCTCTCCTCGTAGCTCATACCTCTCAGCTCGGGTACTAGTCTGGTGGCAAACCTTTGAACCTTTTCCATTTTAGTCTTATGCTTGACTAGATATGGACTCCATGCTGGAGCCGCATACTCCAGGATTGGTCTGACATATGTGGTATATAATGTTCTGAAAGATTCCTTACACAAGTTTCTAAAGGCCGTTCTTATGCTAGCCAACCTGGCATATGCTGCTGCTGTTATCCTCTTGATATGAGCTTCAGGGGACAGGTCTGGCGTGATGTCAACCCCCAGGTCTTTCTCTCTCTCTGACTCTTGAAGTATTTCATCTCCCAAGTGATACTTTGTATCTGGTCTCCTGCTTCCTACCCCTATCTTCATTTCATTACATTTGCTTGGATTAAACTCTAACAGCCATTTGTTCGACCATTCCTGCAGCTTGTCCAGGTCTTCTTGAAGCCTCAAGCTGTCCTCCTCTGTCTTAATCCTTCTCATAATTTTGGCGTCGTCAGCAAACATTGAGAGGAATGAGTCTATACCCTCTGGGAGATCATTTACGTATATTAGAAACAGGATAGGTCCAAGTACAGAGCCCTGTGGGACTCCACTGGTGACTTCACGCCAGTCTGAGGTCTCACCCCTCACTGTAACTCTCTGCTTCCTATTGTTTAGGTACTCCCTTATCCACTGGAGCGCCCAACCAGTTACTCCAGCCTGTTTCTCCAGCTTATGCATCAACCTTTTATGGGGTACTGTGTCAAAGGCTTTCCGACAGTCCAAAAAATTGCAGTCCGCCCACTCTTCTGTTTCTTGTTTAATCTTTGTCACCTGATCGTAGAATTCTATCAAGCTTGCAAGGCAAGATTTACCCTCCCTGAACCCATGTTGATGGGTTGTCACGAAGTCTCTTCTCTCCAGATGTGTTACTAGGTTTTTTCTCACAATCTTCTCCATCACCTTGCATGGTATACAAGTTAAGGACACTGGCCTGTAGTTCAGTGCCTCTTGTCTGTCTTGTATGTGTATATATGTATATGTATATATATGTACATGTATGTATGCGTATGTGTACATGTATATATAACATTAATAATTGTGTGACTAGCGTCAAAAGATTTTTACTTGCTTATCTAAACTAACTTTACCAGTCTCCGTTGTGTAGTGGTAAGACATTCACCTGGCGTTCCGCGAGCGCTTTGTCATGGGTTCGTATCCTGGCCAGGGAGGGTTTACTGGGCGCAAATCCTTAACTGTAGCCTCTGTTTAACTCAACAGTAAAATGGGTACTTGATTGTAACAACGATTCTTCGCGGCGGGGACCGTATTCCAGGGACCTGCCCGAAACGCTACGCGTACTAGTGGCTGTACAAGAATGTAACAACTCTTGTATATATCTAAAAAAAAAACTAGAAGGTTCAGTTCCTGAACCGATTATGTGCCTCTGTAATCCTTTACACCACCGCCCACGGGATGGGTATGGGGGTGCATAAAAAAGAAATTGAATTGTAACTTATCTCCTCAATGTCAACATATATCAGTTCAGCTCATGCTATTGATCTCAATTAGTCTTAAATCTTAGTTTTTAAGGTTTTCCCAGATCTTGCCCAAAACGCTGTGCGTATTAATGCTTTAGGCATAGTATATACTTGTTCTTTCTTGAAATCCAACATTCTACTTGTAACTCCCAACCACTCCCAACACCACTACCACTACCAACACCACCACCACTCCCAACACCACTACCACTACCAACACCACGACCACTCTCAACACCACCACCACTCCCAACACCACAAACACTCCCAACACCACCACCACTCTCAACACCACCACCACTCCCAACACCACCACTCCCAACACCACCACCACTACCAACACCCCGTGGGAAGTAGTGGAATTTATATCTATCCTTGAGCTGTAGTTGCCCCATACCCCAGCCCGTGACTGATACTGGACCCCATACTCATACCTGTGGAAGGGAGTGGACCCCATACCCATCTTGTGGGTGGTAGTGGACCTGTAGTGACGCTGAACCCCGGTTCATTCCGAACACAGCGATTACACAACACATAACACCTTGCCTCAGCAACCGTTACTACCACCGTGTACTCCTACACACACCAGACCTTTGAGGCGTACCACTAGGTTTGTACTGGAACACAATGAGTGAACATATGGAAGGTATTTAAAGGCCGTCGGGTTTTGTCATTTAATTACAAAGAATAGACTCTGACAAATAATAACATATTCACATACTCTATTAGGTCAATACACTTCCAATACCCAGAGACCACTTGACCTCCGCGGTCACCACCCACACTCGTAACTTCCGCCTAAGTCCCTAATACGGAATGATTACTACAACGCCCCACACCCGGTTAGTCTTTCATTCAATACTCACATACTGCAGACTTAACTTGGTCACTAAGAAATAAACTCGCCCCTCGGGGCAAAATTTAAATTTAATCACATCAGGTTCTCGCATAGCTGTCTGCTACACTTCGCTGCTGCCACAACCGGAGATCCAGAGGACTTCTCAGTTCAGCTCCCACAATCAGACTGGTTCCAATCAGCCATCTACCTCAACCATTTCACCCCGCCTCTCAAGGAAGGTATAATCCGATTAACCTTATCCCTAGAAGCGGTAATCTTGTTCCTAGAAGCCTGAAGAAGAATAATTCCTCTTTCCAGGAATTATTAATTTAGCTAAGTAGCTGCGGTCCTAATCCCTTGACCTTTCTTAGATATGTGATCCATAGTCTGTCTACTTAACATGTACTTCCAATCATCATTCGTTAAGTGTTGTAGTAATGATCCTCTAGCTAATAATTCCTACTAACTTGTGGATTACAACACCACTCCCCTCCTTAAACACGCATATGTCCCCATATGCATCATTGCAATGGTTCCATTAGTGCAAGGACCTGGAGGATGCACCCACCATATATGTACAACTAAAAAATCATCCAATAAGTTCATCATACACACGATGAAATAAATTAAAATTTTCCCCGACATGACTCACAACACTTCTCCAACATATACATTATATTCACATCATAGCACAGGTAAAATAGTCTGTAATAATTTTTCCCATCTCCAACAATGCACATATACCTAAACTGCTGACATATAATTACATACAAACAACCATAAAATTACATGGACCAGAATGCTGGCACTTAAACAGAAATGACACTAGTCATTAAAATATATACAACAACACATATATATCTAAGGTTCTTCATCCTTAGTAACAAGTTAATAATAATTTAACATCTTGCCCTGTACTGTTGACATAAGGGCTCACAATGATCACACAATGTTTCACTGGCCTCCTCCACAATTGGCAGCATCACTTCTCTTGTCTTCGTGTCCCATGGTTGCTAGGTCATAGATCCTCCATGACCCAGACTGTCCAGCCTGGTGAATGTTGTCAATGTCCCATCGTTGCTCTGAGCTAACATGAATCTGGCCTCCAGAGCAACAGAGATTCCTACCCCAGGGTCATGTTCCCTGTTACGGCCCTCTCGGGACGCAACGGGGTTCTCACTCTGATGTTGTTAGAGGAAGATATATGTATCCGTTCCCAAGCCAGTAGTGGCTATCAAGGGATGAGATCCGTGACGCAAGTAACTTAAAGGGAGTAGGGAAAGAAAGCTAAGAACTTAATATAATATAATGTTCACCATCACCGTTTAAATATATAGAATAAAAGACTACACAAGGGGGAGGGGTATTAACACTTTACAAGGGGATCGTGCACAATCTAGTCTTCTGCTGAAGACTCTTGATCAAGAAGCTAGGTGCTGAGTCCGCGGTGCTTTCTTCGTGGCCTCAAGACGTGTCCTCTGAGAACGCCGAGCCTACCCTGGCCACAGGTCAGCCACAACACAGGTCCACTGGGGGCACCGTCGTGGAGGCCGTCAACCACACGTCCAGCAGGTCTGCTGGCAGGTACTGAGCCACCAAGGCTGGTACGGCCACTCCACGAACGATAAAAGGGGTACGCCCTAGACAGGAGTCTCGTGTGATATCACCAATCACCCTCCTGTCCTCAATACCCCAGTGGATTATCGTCTCCAACCGTCGGTCCCGGGTAAATCCTTTCACTGCCACTCCACTGGCAGGCTTAACACACCACAGTGTTCTTCCGGGGGGACGACGTCACAACAGCTGCAGCAAACTTCACAGTATGGAGACTGGCTGCCTCGGGTAGACTGATTCCACCTTCATTACAGTGGTCCCAGGTCGGCTCTGTAAGCAGACACGTCATCAATAACCGGGACACTAATACACCACACTCACAGGCTCAGATACTAACACCTGACGTATCCAGTCCATAGATGGCGCTGTCGTCGGAGCACCACCTCACCAGAGGTCAGGAGCGGCGGTGTTGAGCGCTGAACCAGACTGGAAACTGGTCCTCGAGGCCAGTACACGCTGTCCTCACTAGGTGTCGTCGTTCGTTTGGCGGGGGTTTCGGGAGCTGACCCACAGATGGCGTGTTTGTCACTGCTCCAGGCTCGGACGCTGGATCCGGGTTCGTAACATTCCCTCGGGTCTGTGCTGACGTCTCGTTCCAGGACACCAATCCCAGAACGCTGTAGATACCTCACAGCTCTCTGGTCATCCTTCCTTGCTGTGCTCACCACAGCTGTAGCACATTACTCTAGGGCCCTTCTGCCCAGAGTGTGTCCACCTGTATTCACACCTTCCCGACCGCTGTACCTGCAAAATATTCCCTCGGAGCCCCCTGGCTCGATCCCATTATTACATAACCCCCTCGGCTCCTTACCCTCTCCCCGTATATAGCCTGAGCGCAGCTGCAAAACCATTGCAGCTGACCCTTATCCCTGCTTTGATGTCAGGGGGCGAATTTCGCCTATAACGTCACGTTGGCTTCACTTCTTCCCCCTTTTTTCTAGAATTACTGAGTGTAGCCTCATAGCTTCCCTTCTACTCTACCTGAAGCTCTGTGACATGATCCCGGGGGACCTTCTCAAGCCTAACACTCAGTAATGGTGCCGATGAGGTAATATACAGTATATACATACACATACATTATCACAATAATTACCTCATTAAAATCATTTCACAACTAATGTCACTAAAGCATCATACTGTCACTGGCTCGCCTCTAGCGAGATTCCTGTAACAACTTAATTAATGAGAAATTAGTATATCTACTTGGCTCGCCCACTGCAACCATCAACACCTGAAATTTTGAAATTCTACATTGTAATCTTATCCATAAGACTTACCCACTCCGACACACCATCACCTCTGGTCAACCCAACCACTGATGACCTCATTATAACACCACGTCTGATACTCACCGTAGCCACCACCACCTGGCCTCCTGTGCCGCTATGTACTCCACAACACCACACTCCATACCAGGCGTCCAAACGCCACAACACTACACCACCCACTACACATGCTACTCTACACAACACTCTACACGCTACCCCACACTCTACAAAAGGACTACCATGCCCATGCACCACTCAACACCACACTCTACACACTACCCCACACTATACAAAAACTACCATGGCCATGCACTACTCTACAGTACATACTATGCTCCTTCTGTGTTCATGACCCCACGAGAGCGGGTCGGATAGCGATGTGTCACCGTCGCCTGTGGACCTTGTCCCCGGTCCTGCGAAGGCTGTTCTGTGTTATCCACCCTTGATTGCCAACTCCTCGAACCCCTACCTATGTCCTCAGCCGCTGGTGTGCTCTCCCCTGGCACACTCCCCGTAGGGTATGGCTCCTCACTTGCCTGACCGGTCAGTGTATAGACGCGGTCTGGGTGACAGGAGAACACATGCTCTGTGTTTAGCACCTTAACCTTAACTTCTGCATTCTTTTTGCTAATTACCCGACATGGCCCCACAAACTTGGGTGCCAACTTACCTTCTGCCTGGGCGTGCATCTGCTTCACGAATACCCTATCACCTTCATTGATCACCTTTGCTTGGACCTTGTTCCGCGCATTATAATATGCCTCTGCTACCTCTGTCGACTTTCTTAAATGTAGTTTCACCAAGTCAAATGCCTTGGTTGCTCGCCTACAGACAACACTTTTGAAGTCTAACGCATAGCATGGCGGTTGCTTGCTTGTGAACGTCGTGAACGGAAGTCGGGGATCGAACCCATGCAACAAAAAATACGGGGTATCTCCCACCGACCTATTGAACGCCGTGTTGAGCGCCGACTCCACCATCGACAAACTCTGATCCCATGCAAGCACATCATCTGCAGCCAAATGCCGCAGAATACTGATTACTTCAGCATTGTGTCTTTCAACCAAACCATTCGCCGATGGTCGATATGCCAGCACTGGAGTATGTTTGAATTGATACACACTCGCGATGCTTTGAAATACTTGATTGATAAACTCTGACCCTTGGTCTGACACAACTTGTTGAGGAGCCCCAAACCTGGTTAACACACTTTCCACCATGGCCTGGGTCACATCCTCTGCCGACTTAGAACGGAGTGCACTCACTACAGTGAACCGTGTGAGTGCATCCACTGCTACAAATATGTACCTCGCCCCTGAATGAGCTTGTGGTAGCGGCCCAATAAGATCTATGTGTACTCTCTCGAAGGGAGTACTCACATCCGGCCACCTACGCAAAGGTTCCGCCCCCAACCTATGTGCCTTGTACCTCAGACAACTGTCACAAGAGGCTACATAGACCTTGATATCTTTACCCATGGATGGCCAATAGAACCTTTGACGTGCCCTCTGCAACGTTTTGGATTCCCCTCCATGGTCTGCTGCTGGGATGTTATGACACAGATACATTGCAGTCCTCTGGAACTCCGGTGTCAAGACTGCCTGGTATACTGGTTCAGACCGTATACCCGAAACCCTACCAAGATGATACAACACCTCATCTTCAACCACAAACTCATCCACTGGTGCTGGAAGTGACTTCCTCAACTCCGCACGCTGACCCCTTAAAAACTTCCTTACCTCCCCCCACAGGGGGTGACCGTCCTGACTCCGTATCAACTCCCTCACATTCCACGACACATCTTCCTCCCCCTTTCACTCATCACTGCTACATTGTGACACCTTGACAACGCGTCAGCGGCCACATTGCTTTTCCCTGGTACATGTTCAAAGTTTGTAATGTTAAACTCTGAGAGCGAGGTAACCCACCGTGCCAGTCGCTGACAAGGCTCCTTGGACTCGAACACATACTTAAGGGGTTTGTGATCGCTTCTGAACCAAATTTCATGTCCAAGCAAGATGTACCGATTCCGTTGTAATATGAATGTGATCGCTAGCGCTTCCCTCTCAATCGTACTATAGTTCCTCTCTGCAGGACATAGTACTCGTGAACAAAATGCAATGGGACGCTCCCGTCCTCGCTCATCCACCTGAGCTACCACACCACCTATCGCTGCGCCAGAAGCATCCGCATACACCAGAAACGGTTTGCTAAAATCTGGGTGCGCCAAGATACTGCGAGAGCTGACAGCAGCCCTCAGTACCTGGAACGCCTGCTGTTGTTCCTTCCCCCACACGAACTCTGCAAGTCCACTGATCTGATGTAATGGTCTTGCAATTTTTTAAAAATCTTTAATAAATCGCCGATAATAGCTAACCAACCCCAGGAAAAATTTGCACTCTTTCTTGTTCTGTGAAACTGGGAACTCTTGAATATCCCTGGTTTTATCTGGCAATGGACTGATACCCATCCGGCCCTCTGTATGACCCAGGAATGTTACCGATTCTCCAAAAAAAACTGCATTTTTCGAAATTCACTTTGAGGTTGTGTGACCTCAACCTTAGCAAGAGTTTCCTCAAATTATGCATGTGCTCCTCTAATGACTTTCCCAGCACGATTACGTCATCGAGGTACAGCAACGCTGTGGGACCTATCAACCCCGATAACACACTCATCATTAGCCTACTGAACACAGCAGGTGCTGACTTCAACCCGAAAGGAAGTCGTTTATATTGCCAGAGCTCGTTGCACGCACTAAACGCTGTGATTTCCTTCGACTCTTCCTCCAGCGGTATCTGGTGATACCCACTGAGTAGGTCTAATGTGGTAAAATATTGTGTACCCTTCAAGTGTGTCAATGTGTCCTGTATGTTAGGTAATGGGTATGCTTCGTCTTTCGTCAGCTTGTTTATTCTGCGGAAATCTACACATAACCTCACTCCCCCATTCTTTTTCCTGACTACTACGAGAGGGCTGTGCCACGGTGAACTGGATGGTTCAATGATATCATGCTCCCTTAGCTGGCTTATCTTCTCTTTCACCTCCCTCTGGTGTGCCACTGGTATGCTATATGCTCTCGTATATACTGGATGTGCGCCCTCTACGTCAATCCTTTGTGCTCCTTGAGTAATGCACCCTGGGGGTTCCCCTCTCAACGCAAAAACATCCGGGAACTCCCTGACTAAGCCCCTTAAGGCTTTCTTAACCTCCCTTTCCATGGACATCCTATCCACTATTCCCATTAATTTATCCATTCTATCCTCATCGCCCTCACTCTGACTTACTGACATGGCTGCAATAATCTCCTCCACAGGGTGCCCCCACGCTACCTGTGCATGCTTACTCAAGGTGACTGGCCACCGAGAGGGATTAAAAACCCTCAATCGAATTACCCCTTCATTTATGTCTTCAATAGTCTCCATTATCACCAACCCTGCTGGATTATCTAATGGCTCAACTTGCACAACGTCTACTCCCTTGGCTTTACATGCCATTTTAATCACTAAGGATGCTTCTCCCGGAATGGTGACATCCTTGGGTACCGTGACTGCCCACTGTATATTCTGGTCCCCAGCCGAGTTACCACAGTTACCCCTCACTACTGCTACTCCTTCTCTACTCCTCACCTTGTTAACGTCTACCGCTTGACCCCCACATACCAATTTATTCCCCCTTGCGCTGAACGCTATGGTACATGAGTATTTTTCGAGGAAATCAATTCCCAAGATAATGTTGGTATGTTTCAGCCCTATATCCTGTATTACTACAAAACTATGTTTAAACCATCTATCTTCTAGCTGGAAATCCACAGTTGTCTCTCCCAACACCCGCAACGCATTATCCCCCACCGCCGTTAATCTCCTGTTGTTCGGTATCAGCCTGACGTCTGATCCTAACACGCTACGACTCATGATGGACACGGAAGCACCGGTGTCCACCAAGGCTGTATAGATAGTGCCCTTTAACCGTAAATGCACCTTTATGGGATGACCCGACCCGACGGTACACAACCACTGTCCGCCACCCCCTACTGTACACACTGGGTAATTAGGCGGAACAAAAAGCTTACACTGCCAGGCCAAGTGACTACCGTCACCACACAGCTTACACACTTTTTTCTGCTTAGGTCGTTCTGGCTCGTGTTTACCTGCAGTGTACCCCGTTCCCCGGGGATACCCTCTACCGGTACCCTGGTTCTGGTGGTACATTCCTGTTGCTCCCTGACCAGGCGTGTATCGTGGTGGAGCAGGAGTGAACCTGCCTCCACGTGCGCCTTGATTATAGCCTCCTCGCTGCCCACGAGTACCCTGATGGGGTCCCCACGACACCCCACTCGTATTGTGTCCCTGGAACACCCTTGGCTCCCAGCCCTTATTATTGTTACGTCGAGGAGCACTTCGCCCCTTGCCCTTGGAATGTGTGACCCCCGCCGCGGGTCCATCCTCCACTGGCTGAGCTACTGGGGCCCAGAGCTGAGCCTGTCTCTCTTGCGTGTCTGCAAGATTTGCCCGTTCCTTAGGGGACACTTCCTTGAAAATATCATCCTCTGTCAGTTTATGTGTCGGGCTATTCTCCGCCCAAAACACTGCATGTTTCACCGCTTCCTTAAAAGACTTAACTTCCCTGCAGTGTAACGCACTTTCCCGCGGTAATGCACTGAAAAAAACACTCCGTTGCATAGAATCTCTTACTACCCCCGTAAACTGCGTTTCCGTCCCCTCAATCACATCACCCAAGAGTCTTAATCTATGGCCAAACGCCCTTAATTGTTCCCCTGGTTCTCGTTTAAGTGCAGCTAACTGAGCCTTTAGTTCTACTGCATCGTGCTGCACATCGTAATGATCTATCAGCTCCTGCTTAAACTCGCTATAACTATTTATTTCTCTAATTTCCGCCGAGTTGAGCAGGGTCTTTGCTTCCCCTTTCTCCTTGGAATATGCCAATGCAATCTTTGCCTGATCCGACCATGACCCCACACTAGTCGCCTTCTCTAGAGCAAAGAAAAATGTTCTAATATCCGTTAGTAACTGACCTTTCGAATCCCGTTTGGCGCCCCAAAACGTGGGTATGTCTCCATATACCTTAGGTCCTGCATTAGTCGTCTCATTCGAGCTCAACACATTTTTCAACCACTGTGCAACCTGCCCAATTGTCTCTGACGCTGCAGCCTGCGCCGTAAGCAACGCCGCCGTGTTATCACCACTCTCACCCTGAACGACATTACTCGTGGCCTGGCCACTGGCGCCCCTATTACTACCCGTACCCGCCATGGCTACTCGCCCCTTATGTGCTCGTGTATGAACCAGCTTGACGCTTTGCCATACAGTAACCTTACTTGGCCTTATTCCCTTAATCTCACTAGAATCACTTATAATTTTAAGCCACCATTAACAACGTCACTTATCAGTTACCCACACTACTGTTTCCACCCCTTAGGGGACCTTTCCCTGCCGCACAACGTGGCCACTCCACTTGGCCACACACCTTGGCCCCACACCCAACTATGGCCACTCACTTGCCCGCACACCTTCCCTTCCTCACTCCAATATCCACCGTCCTGAACACAACCCGACGTCTACCAATTCCCGAACATTCCCTCACCAACTAAACCAGTAACACACTTCCTTCATCTCTCACAGTGTTCCAAAACCTGTTTGCGCTGCCACCATATATGTCGTGACGCTGAACCCCGGTTCATTCCGAACACAGCGATTACACAACACATAACACCTTGCCTCAGCAACCGTTACTACCACCGTGTACTCCTACACACACCAGACCCTTGAGGCGTACCACTAGGTTTGTACTGGAACACAATGAGTGAACATATGGAAGGTATTTAAAGGCCGTCGGGTTTTGTCATTTAATTACAAAGAATAGACTCTGACAAATAATAACATATTCACATACTCTATTAGGTCAATACCCTTCCAATACCCATAGACACTTGACCTCTGCAGTCACCACCCACACTCGTAACTTCCGCCTAAGTCCCTAATACGGAATGATTACTACAACGCTCCACACCCGGTTAGTCTTTCATTCAATACTCACATACTGCAGACTTAACTTGGTCACTAAGATCACATCAGGTTCTCGCATAGCTGTCTGCTACACTTCGCTGCTGCCACAACCGGAGATCCAGAGGACTTCTCAGTTCAACTCCCACAATCAGACTGGTTCCAATCAGCCATCTACCTCAACCATTTCACCCCGCCTCTCAAGGAAGGTATAATCCGATTAACCTTAGCCCTAGAAGCGGTAATCTTGTTCCTAGAAGCCTGAAGAAGAATAATTCCTCTTTCCAGGAATTATTAATTTGGCTAAGTAGCTGCGGTCTTAATCCCTTGACCTTTCTTAGATATGTGATCCATAGTCTGTCTACTTAACATGTACTTCCAATCATCATTCGTTAAGTGTTGTAGTAATGATCCTCTAGCTAATAATTCCTACTAAGTTGTGGATTACAACAGACCCCATACCCATCTAGTGGGTGGTAGTGGACCCCATACCCATCTTGTGGGTGGTAGTGGACCCCATACCCATCTAGTGGGTGGTAGTGGACCCCATACTCATCTTGTGGGTGCTAGTGGACTCCATGCTCATCTAGTGGGTGGTAGTGGACCCCATACCCATCTAGTGGGTGCTAGTGGGCCCCATATCCATCTAGTTAGTGGTAGTGGACCCCACACCAATCTAGTGGGTGGTAGTGAACCCCATACCCATCCTGTGGGTGGTATTGAACCCCATACCCATCTAGTGGGTGGTAGTGGACCCCATACCCATCCTGTGGGTGGTAATGGACCCCATACCCATCTTGTGGGTGCTAGTGGACTCCATGCCCATCCAGTGGGTGGTAGTGGACCCCATACTCATCTTGTGGGTGCTAGTGGACTCCATGCTCATCTAGTGGGTGGTAGTGGACCCCATACCCATCCTGTGGGTGCTAGTAGACTCCATACCCATCTAGTGGGTGGTAGTGGACCCCATACCCATCCTGTGGGTGGTAGTGAACCCCATACCCATCTTGTGGGTGGTAGTGGACCCCATACCTATCCTGTGGGTGGTAGTGGACCCCATACCCTTCCTGTGGCTGCTAGTGGACTCCATGCCCATCTAGTGGGTGTTAGTGGACCCCATACCCATCCTGTAGGTGGCAGTGGACCCCATACCCATCTTATGGGTGTTAGTGGGCTCCATGCCCATCTAGTGGGTGGTAGTGGACCCCATACCCATCTTATGGGTGCTAGTGGACTCCATGCCCATCTAGTGGGTGATAGTGGACCCCATACTCATCTTGTTGGTGCTAGTGGACTCCATGCCCATCTAGTGGGTGGTAGTGGACCCCATACTCATCTTGTTGGTACTAGTGGACTCCATATCCATCTAGTGGGTGGTAGCGGACTCCATACCCATCTTATGGGTGCTAGCAGACCCCATATTTTCCTGTGGGTGGTAGTGGACCCCATACCCATTCTGTGGGCTGTTGTGCATTCCATACCAATCTTTTTGGCGGTACTGGACCCCATGCCCTTCCTGTGGGTGGTATAGTGACCCCATACCCATACTGTGGGTAGTAGTGGCCCCCCTCATACCCACCATTAGGGTGGTAGTGGACCCCATACCCATCCTGTGGAAGGACGTGGCCCCCATACCCACCCTGTGGGCGGTTGTGGATCCCATACGTATCCTGTAGGCAGTAGTGGACCCCACACCCACCTTGTGGGCTGTTGTGGACCCCATATGTATCCTGTTGGCGGTAGTTTTTTTATTATTATTTTATTATTATTTTCTACCACAGACGTGGCCACACAGTTACAATGCTAACCACCATATATACATTTTCTTCTGTCCTCCATGGACAGGGTTAGAGATGTGTTAAACATATAGTTCAAGGGTTTATTGAACAATCAACCACAGAAGGTGATTCGGTGCTTTTAAAATGCTCAGCTAACCTACATACGTAAATACATAGATACACAGATTTACGTATGCCCTACATAAAGTGTTCGATGTGTCTTTTACATAGTGTCATTAATGTGCATTTACAAATGTGAAATGTAATTCTGATCAGCTTCCATATATACTTTATACACATGCATATACATACACACACACATGCATTCACTTACATTTGTCTCTTTTACTCTGACAGGGTGAGATAGCTGATAGAGAAACTAGTGTGTAATTAAGCACTTAAGCACTGAAGGTGATTAAGGTGCTTTTACAAGCTCAGGTTATATAGTTACATCACATACATACATTGTATGTCGGCGGTAGTAGCGGTAGATTGTACATGTTGGCGGTAGTGAACCCCATACCCATCCTGTGGGTGCTAGTGGACTCCATGCCCATCCAGTGGGTGGTAGTGGACCCCATACTCATCTTGTGGGTGCTAGTGGACTCCATGCTCATCTAGTGGGTGGTAGTGGACCCCATACCCATCCTGTGGGTGCTAGTAGACCCCATACCCATCTAGTGGGTGGTAGTGGACCCCATACCCATCCTGTGGGCGGTAGTGGACCCCATGCCTATCCTGTGGGCGGTAGTGAACCCTATACGTATTCTGTGGGCGGTAGTGGACCCAATACCCTTCCTGTGGGTGATAGTGGACCTCATACCCATCCTGTGGGTGATAGTGGACCCCATACCTATCCTGTGGGCGGTAGTGAACCCCATTCCTATCCAGTGGTCGGTAATGGATCCAATACCCACCCTGTGGGCGGTAGTGGACCCCATATGCCCATAGTGGACCCCTATGGGTGGTAGTTGAGCGGTAGTTGAGCTCACCTATGAGTGAGCGCTTTGTCATTGGTTCGTATCCTGGCCGGGCAGGATTTACTGGGCGCAAATCCTTAACTATAGCCTCTGTTTAACTCAACAGTAAAATGTGTACTTGGTTGTAAAAACGATTCTTCATGGGGGTCGTATTCCAGGGACCTGCCCGAAACGCTACGCGTACTAGTGACTGTACAAGAATGTAACAACTCTTGTATATAAAAAAAAAAGGTAACCCCATACCCATCCAGTGGGCGGCAGTAGACGATAGACCCATCCTGTCGGTGGTAGTTAACCATATACCCATTCCGTGGACGGAACTGGACCCTATACTCATGATGTGGGCGGCAATGGAGGCCATACCCATCCTGTGGGCGGTTGTAGACACAATTTTCATCCTGTGGGTGATTGTGGACCCCATACCCATCCTGTGGGCGGTATAGTGGACGCCTCACACATCCTTGGAAGTGGAATATATACCCATCCATTGGGAAGTAGTGGACCCCTTACTCATCCTGTAGATGATAGTGGCCCCCAAACCCATCCTGTTGGCAATAGTGAACCCATACCCATCCTGCAGGCGGTAGTGGACGCCATACACATTTTGTGTGTATTAGTGGACCATATACCCATCCTGTACACGGTAGTGGACCCCATACCTATCCTGTGGGAAGTTATTGGGTCCAGACCCATCCAACAAGCGGTATGGACCCCTTACCCACCTAACAGGTGGGAGTGGACCCTATACCCATTTTACAATAGTTAGTAGACACTATACCATCCTGTTTGCAGTAGTCTACCACATAGACATTCCAACGTAACATCGTTTTCTGTTAACGTTCCTACAATACATTCTTTAAAGATTTTTATAGCACAGACTAGTGTATATATTGTTGATTGGTGAAGCACTATTATTCTATGTAATAATTTATAGTGCTTATTATAATTTACTAAGAACAACTAATATTTCTCAAAACAAAACTACGAAACTTCAATAGTATGTAGCTGATCTGTAATATTCTAAGAGCATGGACAATAGCAGGTAAATTTGACAACACATGGGGGACCTGAAAACTACAATTTGCATTACAAGTGAACTAATCACGACTATTCTGCTGCCTACGGTGATGGACGGGTATTGTGAGACGTAAATTAGTACGCGAGGAAGAGTTTAGACCTTGGAGAAAATGTAACTGGTAATATACCACATATGTACTAATTCATATTCAACATATTGACCTTAAGCATTAAGTCATATATGTGCTGTCTTGTACGAGAGCGGGTTGCATAATTCAGTATTCCCTTTGATTATTAATTAATTCCACACTTTCGGATATCCAAGTCATCTATTACTAGTGGGGATCAAGCCCCAAAGTTTATTGATTAGCATGATCGATCCAGAACTCGATCATTGCTCAGTGTTACTGGTCTGGTGGTGGCAGCGAAAAAGTGATTCTAGAGTTTTTTTATAAGTCTATTGCACGTCATACGGGTTGTAGAATCTTAAGTCGTGTCTAGTCTTAATTGTTGCTGAAAGCTGCGTGTCGCTCTGTTAAAATCTAGGTGGTCGAGACCCCTAGGCTAGGCGCAGTACGGGGAGCCAGTAGGAGCGATTATAGAATTACATCAAGTGTATCTTCGAATTAAGTATAATTAATTTTATGGAAAGTAATTCCTTTTATTTGTGTGTTCTAGAGATTACCAATTTTTGTTTCCCTTAAATTCAATCCCCGGTTAATTTTTTTTTTTCCCCAAGTGTTCGGTAGTTTCTTGTACATTAGGCTAAGTCCGTACATTAAGTTTTGCTATTTCCTATTGTATTAGTCTAAGTCAGAGGTGTGGTTTTCTAGAGCGTAGTTAATCCTCTGAACTTAGGACTATATGTTGGTCGCTATAGTTAGTGAAGGAATTATGTTAAGGGAGAGTAATTTTTGTTGTAAATGCTTAATAGAGTTCGTGGAATATTTCTAAGTATTTTGGGATAAGTTTTCGGCTAAGTCAACGTCGGAAAGTCGTTAACTGTAATTAATTGGCATTCTCGGGTAATGTATATGATCTGGGTATCATTAGGATTCCCCAGTCGATGCGAGTGATATTATTCTAGTTTACCAATAAGATGGTAGAATTGCGATTTTAGACATAGAATTTTTTTGGTAGAAACGTAGGTGGAAAATTTTCTAAGTCCAGCTTGGGCTAGAATCGGATTTTTTTGCGAAAATTTGAATTATCATGTTATGTGTATATTCTAGGGTCAGTATTACCCTCGAGTGTGCGCAAGGGACGTAATTCTGTTCTAAAGCATTAAACAGTGATAATTACATTTTTTGCCGAATTTAGTTATTTTTCGAGAAAATCGTGTTGTATTTTTGTTAGAGTCGAAGTGAGGGGAAAACCTCGGATTTTGACGAAAATTCGAATTAATGAGTGTTTAAACCACCCGCGGCGTCAGTATTGTTCTGCATACAGCGTCAGTATTAAATAACAGTGTATTCATATATGGCAAGGAAAAAACAATTTTTGTGAATTAAGGAAGTTTTGCGATATTTGGGGTAATAGATTTTTTTCCGGGTGCAGAAAAGTTGGCAGAGTCCAGCATTTGAGAAAAAACACGGTTTTTGGTGAAAATTCAATTTTGGCAAGCAAATATTTTTCCTGGGTGTCTATATTAATTAATCGCTAGAACGGTTTATTAGCGTAAAACTAGTTATTTTCCTTCAGAAAAAAAATATTGATTTTTAAGCGTTTAAACAAAAAAGCGCGGGACTTGTGTTTTTCAGCGCAGCTGGTCCCGCTCCGCCAGTCATCAGTGGCCACGCTGTTCACTTCAAGTGCGTCTAGTGTTCAAGTACAGTAAATATTCTATATTAATCCATCACGAGTGCTGCGCGATTAGTTACTGTTATCATTTTAATTGTTTTATATAAATTTGACTCTTTAACGTTTAACGTAAAGGACTTAGTTTTCAGTAATAGAACTGCGGGTTATTTCACGATTGGACACGAGTGCGGGGCTGACGCTCATTCATTGAATCCACTTCAACGATTCTCTCGATTAATTGTTGTGTTTCCTAATTTTGGGAATTTTGTTGGTTTTCTCTTGGAAGAGAGTTGTGATTTTTTTTATTTGTGTAAGATCACGGTTGTAGTGAGTCGGGTCGAGGGTGTATTGAAGGGTAGTCACAAGAAACATTGCACACCAGGAATCCCAGGGAATGTTTAACCTGGACAGTGACCAGTCAGTAGGGACCAGTGGGAGTGAAAGTTTAGAGGCCAGCACCTCTTCCGGTGCTACAGGGGACCTGGTGGATCGCTCAGGTAACTTAGCTGACGTCACAGGTGGAGTCAGTAGGGAACATGACCAGCAAGAACAACCACACCAACAGCAGGAACTACCTCACATAACGCCAATACCACAGCACCTAGGTACACCTTACCCATCACTACAAGAACCCCAACCCCACCTCCTATACCAACCCCATCCTCAATTCCCATACTAACCCCATCCTCATTTCCTATACCAACCCTTCCCCCAACCCCAGGCCACCCCATACCCATTCCAACAGGCCACACAATACCCATTCCAACCCCAGGCCACCCCATACCGATTCCAACCCCAGGCTACCCACACCATACCTCAATCCCAACCTCAATCCACACCCCAACCCGGGACCACCCACACCATACCTCAACCCCAGCCCCAATCCCAACCTCAATCCATACCCCAACCCCAGGCCACCCACACCATACCTCAACCCCTACCCCACTCCCAACCTGAATCCATACCCCAACCCCTGGCCACCCACACCATACCTCAAACCCAACCCCACTCCCAACCTCAATCCATACACCAACCCCAGGCCACCCACACCATACCTCAACCCCAACCCCAACCTCAATCCATACCCCAACCCCAACCTCAATCCATACCCCAACCCCAGGCCACCCAAGCCATACCCCTACCTTTTTCTCAACCCCAGGCCGCCACAGCCTTAGATAGGCAGATGCGCACGGAGAAGTCGGGCGCTCGGTCGTCCCCATACGTAGGGGCGTTAAGTAAAGGCGAGGGGGACAAGACGAGAAGTGGCGTGGGTTCGTCAGGCGGGAAGCAGCCCTCAGCTGCACGTTCAAGCCACCCTGCGCGGGGTACCAACAGTGACCCGCGGAGGTGTTACTCCTGCGGGGAGCGCGGACATATACAGAGGGATTGTCCAGTTACTAGTGCGAAACAATGAAAGAAGGCCCCTAGTGATGGTAGGCCTACTTTTGAGTTGAAAGTGGAAGGTGTAAGATTGACAGCTTTTGTTGATACAGGAAGCCAGGCAACTGTAATTAAAAAGTCAGCCTTCAGCAATTTTAAGTATGCACGTCTTAAACGTAGCACAAAGACATTAACAGCGGTCAATGGGGAAAAGATTGAGATCGTAGGTCAAGGTACAGTTAATTTTGAGATTGATGGGGAATTGCAGCCTCACACATGCACGATCGTAGAGAACCTTGATTTTCCGGGTCACATCTTAATGGGGACTGATTTTCTGTCGCGATTTGATTATTCCTTGTCTGCTCAAAAAGGGGCTAGGAACTGCAGGTTCCAGTTGGGACAGACTTCCTACCCAGTGAAGATGATCGACCATCCCCCAGTTGTAGCTTCAATTACGAGGAAGCAAAAATATAATGCTCACTATCCAAAATTGATTTTTAAGTCTCTTCCAGACACAATTAAGAGGTCTTGTGCATTGCATGCATTGACCAAACAGAGTTGCCTCCCACATTCTGTTAAATTTATTAAGTAGCCGTGGGACGTCACATACAACCAGGTACCACCCTTCAGGTGGCTGGAAGATGTGATAACTTATTAATTCCTCATCACTTAATTGTTGTGCTCGATAAAGGTGCACTTATTCCGGTTGTCAATCTTTCACACAAGACGTTTCGCTTCAGGGCAGGTGATAGGGTATCTCAGGGAACCATGGTGGAGGGCACAGAAATCTTTCACCATGAGTCAGTTGAGACGCCAACCGCCACTGCACAATGTAGTGCATTGAACATGATAGATACTAAAATACCATCCAAAGTACAATATGAGACGAGAAATGTTGCACGGAATGTGGAAGAAGTAGAAAAATTAATTTCAGCCCGTGATTTGTAACAGTTACACAGGTGGATAGGAAGTCACTGAGAGGAGTTTTGCGGAAATTCCCTAAATTATTTGCAACGGAGGATGACCAGATTGGTCTCCTTGATAAGATTGAGCACACCATTCCAACTGGTGATCATTTGCCTGTGTACACGAGACAATGGAGGTTGCCGGAACAGGCAAAGAACGTTATCAGGGAGGAGTGCCAGAAAATGTTGAGACAGGGCGTGATAGAGCCTAGTACGTCACCGTGCCTCTCTCCTGTTGTGCTAGTTCGGAAACCCGACGGTAGTTATCGTTTCTGTGTTGACTACCGAAAGGTGAACGAAATAACAAAGGGTGATGTGTATCCATTGCCCCGAATACAGGAGATAATAGATCAATTTGGTGCTGCAAAGTATTTCTCAACTCTTGACGCGAAATCGGCGTATTGGGCGATTCCGGTGGCAGAACAGGATAGAGATAAAACAGCATTCTCGGGTGGTAGGCACACATAACAATTCCGTAGAATGCCGTTTGGTTTAACGACAGCTCCTTCATCATTTCAGAGGGCCATCAACTTCATCCTCAGCCCGGTCCTGGGTAGGCATTCTTTAGCCTACCTGGATGATGTTGTGATATATTCCAGGACGTTTGAGGAACACCTACGGGACTTGACTGAGACTTTGACATTGTTAGATCAGGCAGGTTTCAATCTAAGCGTTCAGAAGTGCACCCTGGCGGCTCAGAAATTCAAATTTCTGGGGTTCCAGGTGTGCCCAGAGGGTATCCGGCCTGACCAAGATTCTTGCCGCGCCATTGCTGACATGCCTACTCCAAGAACAGCAAAGGACGTGCGTAGGTTTTTTGGGGCGGCCGGATATTTTCGTCGTCATATTGAAGGTTTCGCTGGCATTTCAGCACCCTGACTGATCTGACAAAGAAAAATGCGAAGTTTGTGTGGAAATCTGAGCATGACGAAGCGTATCGCAAACCGAAAGACCAACTAATCACGAGACCGGTATTGGCTATTCCTGATTTCGATAAAGAGTGGGAGGTGCACACTGACGCAAGCGTTATAGCTATTGGCGGGTGTTTAATTCAGCGAGATGCGGATAATTTACCCCATCCGGTAGCCTATTTCAGTAGAAAGGTCAAGGGACCTGAAGTTCATTATTCAGCTACAGATCAGGAGGCACTGGCAGTAGTAGAATCAGTTAGGTATTTCGAGCCTTACCTATTTCAGCGGCACTTTGTAATTTACACAGACCATCGAGCTTTGACACACATATTTAAGAAGAGAACAAAATACCCACGAATGTCACGCTGGTCTCACGAACTTTCGGCCCACTCATTACAGATTTTGTACAAGCCTGGTCCAGCACATGTTGTGCCAGATACGCTAAGTAGAAACATAGCAGCAGTTCAAGTTAATGAAAATATTGAAACCATTCCATCAGATAAAATGAGAGAATACCAGATGAGCGAGCCTAGATGGAAAGAAATTATTGAGTATTTAGAGGGAGGAAAATACCCGAAAAAGAAGAAGAATTTACCTATTCATGATTATGAAATGAAACAGGGCGTCCTGTATTATGTTAATAGCCAGAATGATAGGGCAGTATTTCAACTAGCTATTCCAGACGCGTTGCGGTCATCAGCATTAAAGCTTGCGCATGCATCTAAAATTGCAGGGCATCCGGTGGTCTTTAAAACCCTATTTTATTTCCCAGGGCTACTTTCTGAAGTAATAAATTTCGAGAAGTCGTGCAATCGTTGCCAGAGAAGGAAAGGCACCCTTAAGGTACAAGCCCCACTTCAGGAATTTCCTGAAATTCGTGAACCTCTAGACCATGTGGGGGCCGATTTGATTGATTTACATTACAGTCATTCAGGTAACAGATATGTGTCGGTGCTAGTTGACCATCTGTCTAGGTACACTACACTAGTTGCATTACCTCAGAAGGATTCTCGTACGGTTGCAGATGCGTTCTTTTGTAGGTTCGTTACTGTATTCGGACCTCCTAAAATTTTAATCTCTGACCGGGGTCAAGAATTCAATGGGAATATATTTAGGGAAGTTTGTATGATTTTAGAGACAACTTCGGCTTTTACAGCAGCTTAACGCCCACAAGCAAACGGAATGATGGATCGGACTAATCGTTCAGTCAAGGATATGATTGCAATCCTTGCTGAACATGATGCAAACTATTGGGATGAACACCTACCCTATGTTCAATTAGCCTTGAATACTGCCATCCACCAGTCAATTAACACCCAACCCCTTCATTTGTTTACTGGTAATTCGTGCAGTTTCCCCTCAGGTCTGCTTAACAGACATAATGTTGCATACGGGGAGGACTATCCTTCAGAGGTCCTTGGAAAAGTGAGAAACACATGGAATATTGCAGCTGAAGCATCCAAGAAGGCACGGACTCGGTATGCTCATTTTTATGACAAGAAAGTGCGCCCTCTTGAGTTGAAGGAAGGATGCCTCGTATTGAGAGTGAATGAGGCTGCGCCCGCCAATCAGAGTAGGAAACTGGCTCCGAGGTGGCGAGGTCCGTATAGAGTAATTAAAAAGGCGGGGCCGGTTAATCTTGTTATAAAAGGAGTGTTCGAGGACCAGGTGGAAAGGACAATTCATGTAAATAAATTGAAACAATATCATGCTAGATAGGAATTAGAACTGCCTTCAGCGGGTCTAGTTCCTGACTCAGCAGTGCTGACTCATGGCTTCACCGACGAGTCAGAGGATGGGGATGATCCTCTGTCATCGCTCATCAGTAGTCAGGTGCAGTCTCGCCACCCTATGGTGACGAGATCTCGCGCTATACAGTAAAGTAACTTCCTTGGTTAGTATACTTTAGTATTCATTTTTTTTCCTGTAGAGGCAATGAGGTGAACTATTACTATACTTAACTCAGGTAGCAGCTTTTATCGTGCTCTGGGGTTCCACCTCCACCAAATACAGAGTATATCTATGCTTCCGCTGTGTTGTGTCTGTCTGTTCCCAGGTCTGATTGGTACACCGACCCAGTTGTTTCAGCCACACATGAACCCTTGTCTGTAAAGACCGAGGGGGGAGGCACGTTACACAAAGCCCTCCCCCCACGAGACCCAAAAACCCATACATCAGTTACTTTGGGGATGAGTGACTATCCAAGAGTCACCCGGCCGACGCCTCACGTCACTAAACGAGGTTGTCAGGGCCAGCGAGCTGTCCACATATAGCAGTCACCGGAGGTGCCATACAACGCCGGGGTAGCTGTCTTGAGATCACTACTACCTACCTGCTGCGTCATCAAGACTGCAGCCATTCCAGCAGTGTTGGAGGAAAGGTCAAGAAATGGAAAGCACGTAGCAGTACTCAAGAATTTCGCCGGAAGATTAATGATTAAGTCATCTGAAGCAACAGGAACGCGGAACTAAGGCGGTCACAGGTGGAAGGCACGGTTTCCCTACAGAGTGCCGGGACTCGCCAATAGATGGTCGCAAAATTGTCTCCTTTGGCCTAAAGTCGGTGGTACGAGGGTATACACAGTTAGTGTTTACGGCCTAGTAACCTGGTGACATCAAGAAACGCCTGAGATGTCGTGAGCAATGATGGAAGACGAGATTCACCTTTTCTGCAAACAAACAACCCGCCTCTATGACCTTCTGACACCACTCCTGTGACGAGACACCGTTGGTACATCCAGTTCTGTTCTGCTGTGATCATCTGCGCCGTCAAGTTTAACATCAAGACTGCCGTGTGAACTGTGATTGACATGAAGACGTGTGAACTGTCGGGAGCAAGATCAATGGCCGAAGTAACAGTATTCTACAGCTGTCACTTGGCCCTCCGCTCTACTACACTTTGTCGTCATGCAAGACTACCGGATGGGAGTACAAAAGGACAGGGTATCGATGTCCACGCATGGGAGAAGCAAGATCGACAATGTCATCATCAGCGACTACATTCAGCATCCAGCAGCATCGATTTTTTTTTACTCAATATAAACAGTTTGTACAAAAGACAAAGTTGGCTCTGAACATCTGTATAAAGAATATCTGGACACTTTTTTAAATGTTGAAAAACAGATTTAGAACCACAATGCTTTATAAATGTTGGAAAACATATTTAAAATAATTATTCTGGTATAAGATGAAAATCTTACTCTATAAATTGTTCAGTGATTAAAATCGAAGTCCCTGTGTAATGGTCTAAGCCCTGAACAAACGGTTATGGAAAATTATGTTGTGTTTTTTTTTTCAGAATGTTTGAACACAGGAGAGGCGGACCAATATAAACATTGACACTCTTACAGTGAGTGCGCACACTTGGCTGTACAGTCAGCTGTAACCTCTGATATACTATAGTAGGATTTTTTTTTAAATTTTAGATACATGTAATAAACATTAGGTGTTTTCCTTAGCATATCAAGGTTGACATTGATTGGAGAGTGGGTAGTACACGGATGTTAACTTGGTAGAGTTGAGTAGTACACTCCCGGATGACTGAAAGTTCAGTCTGAAGATATAACTTTTATGTTTTATGGTGGAGCACGGTGTGTCCGGCTCTAGAGAACACATGAACTTGGCTAGTGAAGAGCCAAGAGATTTTAATAGCTAGTCTTTGCTGTTAGGAGTAGGGACATGTTATTTAGCTATGTCAGTAAGAGTAGGATGTATGTTTCCTGATGTTGGAGGATTGCTGTCAGTTGACAGCAGAGACATTTATGAATTTGAACATGTTTATTATGATGTTGTTGGACAATCTAAAGATTGCCAAATTTTCTTAGTTAGGTTAGCGTTTGTTTGTGGCATGAGTAGAGTTTATTGTGGGTTTGGATACTAAACCTGGTTAGTTTGTACAAATTAACAAGGTTTACTAAGTTGCTTGTGCGGGGGGTGGGGGGGGGGTTGTAACAAACTAGCTGTTGTGGGAATGATCTAGAATGTTTTATCTCAGAAAGGGGAGTTTGGGAAGATTGGAGTCAAATGGAAGTGACCTGACCTTGGAAGCACAAGATGCATCCCCCTGGGAATTAGCAAGTCTAGGTCACAAAATGGCTGGCGCCCTTTGTCTCATAGCAACGTATAATGAATCATTCTATAGTATTCACTTATTTAGAGAAATTAGTCTTCATTCAAATTGTATAATATTTATCAAGAGGATTCTAATTATTAGGAGAATGAGTTAAGTCACCATCAGTGACGTCACGAGCCAGGACTAGGCTGTAGCGCAAAGTGACCTCAGCGACCTGGCGGTCACAGGTCAGCAGAGTTTCCACATTCAGTAATTCTCAAAGGTCAAATAGCCATTTTGTAATTGGGAATAGCTCTTCCCTAAGATGCTTGTGTAAGTAACTTCAGTTAAAATAATTCAACCAATCTGGATCATTCAGAGCAACAGAGGTTAGTTGTTAAACTTAAGCTTTGCTAAGTAACTTGGTAAACTAGTCGGAACAATACTCTGCTCTGGGCTCCTGGGTAGAGGAGCATCAGAGAGAGGACAGTGTGGGTTCTGGAGCAACACAGGGAAGGTGTCCACTTCACCTCTTTCCCCAGACCAGCACAAACATCTAACTGGTCGCCAAAAAAGTAAAGTTTGCTCAGAGTTTTTGTATAGGGAGTAGGTCAACTCATTGCTGATAAGGTCAAGTAGGAAGTGTTCAGGTTAGGGAGTGAATTGATTTAGATTTTGTTTAGTTTTTGAATAAACCATTTAGCTATTAAATTGTCTTTTTTATGAATTTCCATTTTTTGTGTAATTTATGTGAATTGGTCTGTACCACGTTGGTAGCCGGCGAGGCCAAGTTGAGTTGGGCGCCGATTCTAACACCGAATCATAATTCAGTATTCCCTTTGATTATTAATTAATTCCACATTTTCGGATATCCAAGTCATCTATTACTAGTGGGGATCAAGCCCCAAAGTTTATTGATTAGCATGATCGATCCAGAACTCGATCATTGCTCAGTGTTACTGGTCTGGTGGTGACAACAAAAAAGTGATTCTAGAGTTTTGCTAGAAGTCTATTTCACGTCATATGGGTTGTAGAATCTTTAGTCGGTCAATCGTCTTAAGACCACGTGGTGCGGGGTCGGCTCAAGTAAAAGTTTGGAGTCCCTTGGTAGAGATTTAACGTAGAATACGGGCAAAGAGAGGGGTAGAGAGAGAACAAAGATACAAAAAACAGAACGAATACCACCACCCCCCGTGTTACAATAGCTAAACTAGAAAAACTGAAAAGGACCCCTCATAGGTTTCAAAGATCACTTGACCATACAGATTAATAAATGTCAAGATCTGTCCCAGCAATCACAAGTCGACTATGTTGAACTGAAAAGATACTTTCACATAGCCACAAGTAAGTTTGAGCAAGTCAAATGCCAGATAGAAAATTATTTGGTCGATCCTGCCAAAATCAATTTATCTGATACTGTATTAGACGATGTTATGACTGATCTGGCACTGTAAGTGGATTATATACAGACCAGTTTAAATCTTTTCGCTAAAATAATTAACCAGTGAAAGGCAACAGCCAAAGCTTCCTCTAATACAGCATAACTAGAAGTCAAGCTACATTCTATCAGTGTTCCTACATTCTCTGGAACAGAATAAACGTTAGGATAACTTCAGGAATAAATTTGTTGACTCAGTGTATTCTAAAGCCACTATACCTACAACCTTCAAATTTACATATTTTCAGTGTAAACTTATAGGAGTTTTAAAGATATATGTTCACCTTTATCTATAGGTAAAAAAAAACATTTTTGGACATTGTTCAAAGTAACTGATAATAATATTGGACAATGTATTTATATGAAATATAACAAAATAGAGCATAATAACATAATTACTCATTATTATTTGTGTTATTATGTATTACTCACCAATGCTATAGAAGCACCAGCTGGATATCCACTTTGTGGACACTTCTTACTACTTTTCTTCTTATTTGTGCATCGAACAGGTGCTTTCATCTCTTTATTCTTGCATTATCCATCAGTTCCAGTTAATAGGAGCTGTTCTCTTTATCAACAAAACGTTCTTTTTCTTAAATATTCGTCTAAAATCAATTTCTGAAAATATTTTGGTGAAAGTTTCACGAAGCTGAAGCCAATAAGTTGGAGGTTTGTTTAATTTATTTTAGTAATTTTTACATAATTTGAATATTTTTCAGCTTAAACCCCCCTTCAATGTCAGACATATGACGTTTTGTGCAGTTTAAGGGTTAGGGAAATGGTCATTGCCACAGTTAGAAATAACCACCATACTGGTAGGTGTAAGATTGGCTCATTACATGATCAAAACATTAATTAACCTCCACTTTGAAAAAACAGTGGTGTGGTCAGATAACGAGAGAGTTCTTCAGTGGGTGGGAAACAATAACAGTTTTTTGGGTCAATCCAGAGACCTAGATCATTAAAAGTTTTTATCAGGCTCATTCTAAATGTGATTTGTGATACAATGAATTGTGGATTATGTTTAGGCCACTATTCACTGAGGTCCATTAACCACATCTCGGCTTTTGGTTATTGCCTTAAAGTCAGGCCTCTGGAGAAATAGTCAGTGGGATTCTCCTTTGTGGGTACATATCTGAGTTTGTATCTAGTTGACAACTCTCTTATCTCCTTGACACGATTGCTCACATAAAGAGTTTTACTATTGTTGTTTTTCACCCACTAAAAAACTACCTCATTATCTGACCATACCACCCTTTCTTCAAAATTAATATTACTTAAGGTTTTGGTCAGATAATGACCCAGCCTTACTCCTAACAGTTGGACAGTTAATTCTAGTTGTGGCAATGACTGTCTTTTAAACGGTGTCACCCTAGCCTTTGAGGTGAGCAGATTTGCCAGTTCATCTGCCACTAAATAGGCTACATATAGCTTATTGGGCGAATTTGCCTGTGCATTCGACGTGTTTCGAGGAAACTTGATAGCCATTAGGATACATAAATCCTTTTCTAGGTGCTGTCAATTTTCCTGAGGGCAGGTATTAGCGAATCATCCAAGGCCTATCTTCTTCGGCCAGCATTCTTGCATGATTAACTTTCCTTTAATTAATATGGAATTTAATAGTCCCAAGGAGTCGAAAGCCTTCGTTACTTGAAATAATATATTTCTCATTGCTAAATTGGTGGTATTTGGTTTCCTTGTTTTGATGGTATACTGATCAGAAGATTTTTTCCATTCGTCACCTATAGTACTTTCATCTTCTGGAGTGTCATGTAATCGGGAAATTCTGATTCGATCAGTAGATTTAAGTTGTAATTATTTGAGGATCATGACTGGAGGAGCATATTTGATATCAATAACTCTCGATTGGCCTCATGATATATATTTATGTGTTCTTTCTTACTGATGGTGGTTCCTTGGAAGTTGTCTATGTACATGATGTTGCTAATTTCAGTTTTATTTGAGCTATTAGACAACTTTAAATGCTTATCTAAGGTTACTTGAAGCAGAAACGGTGAAGATGTAGCACCAAACAAAATCTGAGGCAATCCCGTAGTGATTATTTCACTGTTAGGATCACTAGGATCCTTTATCCATAGGACCTTTGTGTAATTTCTGCCTTCCTCTTAGAGACCTTCCCTAAGGAATGCCTTACTTTTGTCGTCTGTGTATACATAAGTTATTAAGCGAAACTTTAATAGCAAGTCTTACAGTCTTTATGATAGACTACGACCAGTTTGAAGGCAGTCATTCAACGAGACACTATTCTGTTTGGTGCTAGCACTGCAGTTAAACACTATCCTGATAGGTGTAGTAACTGTGTCCTTCAGTACTTTGCGGTGTGGCAAATAGTGTCTCTCCATAGGGTCATCATTGGTTACAACTTCAATTAATTTATTATCGAGCTAATTAAGCGGAATTGTTATATTCCTAAAAATCATTATCTAGTAAAATATTTGTTTTATAGTACCTTAGAAATATAGTGAAGAAATGGAAATATTTTCAATGAAAACTAGATTGAATTAGGTTACTACCCAGGAAGGCTAAGAAGTTGTAAATCTCACAGGATTCAAAGTAAATACCAAATTCAGCAGTACTTGGATAATTTAAAAGTATAGTTCGATTGTTTCGATATAACAAATGCACATGGCAATAAAGTACTGTTACATCAAATAAATAATAAGAAGACAACAGAAAAATAATACATTTGAAAAGTCCAGCAGCATATGTCAGAAAACCTGACACCATTTACTAATATTAAATACAATAGGCAGATAATATTGCTGCTGTTGTATACACAAGTTAACCCATACAAAATGTAGCACAGTGGAAGTTTGCATCAATAGAAAACAAGATATCATTGCCACATAGCGCTATAAATTCACTACCTATTCTGTTGGGAGTTATTCTTAATACTGCAGTCTTTGGACTAATAACACCATAAAAACATCTCAATTGAATTAACTTAATTATCAGAATCAAAATGGGATAAATGTGACATTTCTAGCAATTACTGACATCTGGACAAGGTGAGCCAGGTGTCAGAGGTGGGAGGGAGGCCAACCATTGTTGTTAGACTGAGTCGCTTGGAGCAAATTCAGCTCCTATAATTCTCCCTTGGACAAAGTGTTATGGAGATCAAATTAGTGCTTCTTCCATCATCAACACGCAGTCAACATCTAAATAACGGAAGTGTCTTTCCGAAATCTTATCTAAGTCATTTCTGGCCAGTAATGTCAGGTAGATAAGATTAATTCCGGTTAGGACATGAGGCAACGACTCAACCCTTTGTAATTAATCCTTGGTCTAATAATATAACAAATGTTTCATCTGATATAGCTGTTATATATTTGAATTCTGGCTTTACAGCTAGTGCCCTTTGACAAGAATAATAAAAGAGGAAGCAGTACAGTTGCTTGGTACTCCATTACAGGAATGGAGATGCTAGATTCTGTTATGAAGATTATTTCGTGCCTTCATTCATGTGTATACCTGGTGGACTAAGCCTACTCTACAATAAGATAGGATCTTAATTATTATTACTAATATAAGTAGCTTAATACTGTAGTTTGATTCGCTGCATATATAAATATATATAAATATATATATATATATATATATATATATATATATATATATATATATATATATATATATATATATATATTTTTAAGATAAATAGGAAAACCAGGGATATACTGAACATCTTGTATCAGAATCTTTACTTTAAAAAACATAACGTTTCGAATACTTCTCGTATTCATCATCAGATCTAAAAGAAAAAACAGAAATCACAGTCAAATAGCTGGTAAACAAAGAACTCATACTGAATATAATTGCCTATCAAAGAAAGGAAAAAACTTAAAAGACAAAAAACACTTAAGCGCACTTAAAGTGATCAATACAAATAAAACTTATTAACTGACACATATATTAAAACTAACTAAAAATCCATTAAACTACAAGATGAAATTTATAACTACTAAAACAAACCATTCTATTAACTTACGTGAAGTGATCAGAAGTGAAACTTGATACCTAACACATAGATACTAAACACTATAACAAATATTTATATAATGTCTACAAATCTACAAAAAATGTATGTAAAATACAAACAGAATAAACGACAAATATAAAGTACTACCCAAAATCTTATAAAAACTCAAATATTAAATAAAATTAAATACAAAAAAATGTATTATATATCCTACATAGAAGATTATATTAATGTGCAGATTATATACTTCTATGTAGGATATATAATACATTTTTTTGTATTTAATTTTATTTAATATTTGAGTTTTTATAAGATTTTGGGTAGTACTTTATATTTGTCGTTTATTCTGTTTGTATTTTACATACATTTTTTGTAGATTTGTAGACATTATATAAATATTTGTTATAGTGTTTAGTATCTATGTGTTAGGTATCAAGTTTCACTTCTGATCACTTCACGTAAGTTAATAGAATGGTTTGTTTTAGTAGTTATAAATTTCATCTTGTAGTTTAATGGATTTTTAGTTAGTTTTAATATATGTGTCAGTTAATAAGTTTTATTTGTATTGATCACTTTAAGTGCGCTTAAGTGTTTTTTGTCTTTTAAGTTTTTTCCTTTCTTTGATAGGCAATTATATTCAGTATGAGTTCTTTGTTTACCAGCTATTTGACTGTGATTTCTGTTTTTTCTTTTAGATCTGATGATGAATACGAGAAGTATTCGAAACGTTATGTTTTTTAAAGTAAAGATTCTGATACAAGATGTTCAGTATATCCCTGGTTTTCCTATTTATCTTAAAATTAAGATTCCCGAAGGGAACATCGATCATAAATATTTTAGTAAAACTATATATATATATATATATATATATATATATATATATATATTATTAAATATGACCGAAAAAGTAAGATTAATAATTCTAACACGAATTTTCTCAATCTTTCGTACATTACGCTTCACTGTTGGAGGTAAATAAAAAATCACTTCTCCAAAATTCATTTTTATTTCTAGTCTGACGCGACACGGGCGCGTTTCGTAAAACTTATTACATTTTCAAAGACTTCACAAATACACAACTGATTAGAACTTGCGTTTCCCTGATTTTATATCTACATTTGAGTGAGGTGGGAAGGGTGATGTGGCATTACATTTGAGTGAGGTGGGAAGGGTGATGTGGCATTAACACAAGACAGAACACTAGGGGATATTAATAGGGTATTAAAAGTATCAACACAAGACAGAACAGAAACAATGGGTATTGAATAGAAGTGTTTGTAGAAAGCCTATTGGTCCATATTTCTTGATGCTTCTATATTGGAGCGGAGTCTTGAGGTGGGTAGAATATAGTTGTGCAATAATTGGCTGTTGATTGCTGGTGTTGACTTCTTGATGTGTAGTGCCTCGCAAACGTCAAGCCGCCTGCTATCGCTGTATCTATCGATGATTTCTGTGTTGTTTACTAGGATTTCTCTGGCGATGGTTTGGTTATGGGAAGAGATTATATGTTCCTAAATGGAGCCCTGTTGTTTATGCATCGTTAAACGCCTAGAAAGAGATGTTGTTGTCTTGCCTATATACTGGGTTTTTTGGAGCTTACAGTCCCCAAGTGGGCATTTGAAGGCATAGACGACGTTAGTCTCTTTTAAAGCGTTCTGTTTTGTGTCTGGAGAGTTTCTCATGAGTAGGCTGGCCGTTTTTCTGGTTTTATAGTAAATCGTCAGTTGTATCCTCTGATTTTTGTCTGTAGGGATAACGTTTCTATTAACAATATCTTTCAGGACCCTTTCCTCTGTTTTATGAGCTGTGGAAAAGAAGTTCCTGTAAAATAGTCTAATAGGGGGTATAGGTGTTGTGTTAGTTGTCTCTTCGGAGGTTGCATGGCTTTTCACTTTCCTTCTTATGATGTCTTCGATGAAACCATTGGAGAAGCATCATAAGAAGGAAAGTGAAAAGCCATGCAACCTCCGAAGAGACAACTAACACAACACCTATACCCCCTATTAGACTATTTTACAGGAACTTCTTTTCCACAGCTCATAAAACAGAGGAAAGGGTCCTGAAAGATATTGTTAATAGAAACGTTATCCCTACAGACAAAAATCAGAGGATACAACTGACGATTTACTATAAAACCAGAAAAACGGCCAGCCTACTCATGAGAAACTCTCCAGACACAAAACAGAACGCTTTAAAAGAGGCTAACGTCGTCTATGCCTTCAAATGCCCACTTGGGGACTGTAAGCTCCAAAAAACCCAGTATATAGGCAAGACAACAACATCTCTTTCTAGGCGTTTAACGATGCATAAACAACAGGGCTCCATTAAGGAACATATAATCTCTTCCCATAACCAAACCATCGCCAGAGAAATCCTAGTAAACAACACAGAAATCATCGATAGATACAGCGATAGCAGGCGGCTTGACGTTTGCGAGGCACTACACATCAAGAAGTCAACACCAGCAATCAACAGCCAATTATTGCACAACTATATTCTACCCACCTCAAGACTCCGCTCCAATATAGAAGCATCAAGAAATATGGACCAATAGGCTTTCTTCAAACACTTCTATTCAATACCCATTGTTTCTGTTCTGTCTTGTGTTGATACTTTTAATACCCTATTAATATCCCCTAGTGTTCTGTCTTGTGTTAATGCCACATCACCCTTCCCACCTCACTCAAATGTAATGCCACATCACCCTTCCCACCTCACTCAAATGTAGATATAAAATCAGGGAAACGCAAGTTCTAATCAGTTGTGTATTTGTGAAGTCTTTGAAAATGTAATAAGTTTTACGAAACGCGCCCGTGTCGCGTCAGACTAGAAATAAAAATGAATTTTGGAGAAGTGATTTTTGATTTACCTCCAACAGTGAAGCGTAATGTACGAAAGATTGAGAAAATTCGTGTTAGAATTATTAATCTTACTTTTTCGGTCATATTTAATAATATATGTCTACAGGAAAGACTGCTACCAAAATATACTAATATATATATATATATATATATATATATATATATATATATATATGTCGTACCTAGTAGCCAGAACTCACTTTTTGGCCTACTATTCAAGGCCCGATTTGCCTAATAAGCCAAGTTTTCCTGAATTAATATATTTTCTCTAATTTTTTTCTTATGAAATGATAAAGCTACCCATTTCATTATGTATGAGGTCAATTTTTTTTTATTGGAGTTAAAATTAACGTAGATATATGGCCGAACCTAACCAACCCTACCTAACCTAACCTAACCTATCTTTATAGGTTAGGGTTGGTTAGGTAGCCGAAAAAGTTAGGTTAGGTTAGGTTAGGTAGGTTAGGTAGTCGAAAAACAATTAATTCATGAAAACTTGGCTTATTAGGCAAATCGGGCCTTGAATAGTAGGCTGAGAAGTGAGTTCTGGCTACTAGGTACGACATATATATATATATATATATATATATATATATATATATATGTCGTACCTAATAGCCAGAACGCACTTCTCAGACAATTATGCATGGCCCAATTTGCCTAATAAGCAAAGTTTTCATGAATTATTGTTTTTTCGACTACCTAACCTACCTAACCTAACCTAACCTAACTTTTTCTGCTACCTAACCTAACCTAACCGATAGAGATAGGTTAGGTTAGGTTAGGTAGGGTTGGTTAGGTTCGGTCATATATCTACGTTAATTTTAACTCTAATAAAAAAAATTGACCTCATACATAATGAAATGGGTAGCTCTATCATTTCATAAGAAAAAAAATAGAAAAAATATTTTAATTCAGGAAAACTTGGCTTATTAGGCAAATCGGGCCTTGCATAGTAGGCTGAGAAGTGCGTTCTGGTTATTAGGTACGACATATATATATATATATATATATATATATATATATATATATATATATATATATATATATATATATATATATATATATATATATATATATTTATATATATATATATGTCGTACCTAGTAGCCAGAACGCACTTCTCAGCCTACTATGCAAGGCCCGATTTGCCTAACAAGCCAAGTTTTCATGAATTAATTGTTTTTCGACTACCTAACATAACCTAACTTTTTCAGCTACCTAACCAAACCTAACCTATAAAGATAGGTTAGGTTAGGTTAGGTAGGGTTGGTTAGGTTCGGTCATATATCTACGTTGATGAAAAACAAAAAATGAAAACCAAAGATAAAAACAAATATATTGTAAAAACTCTTCTTTACTTTTGAGTCAAAGCCATGACGTTTCGAATACGACCTTATTCATCATCATATCTAAAAGAAACAGAAGTCACAATAAAATAAATAGCAAAACAATGTGACTTAAACTTTGTACCGTTTTGTTTTTCTTTGTTTTGCGCCCTTATATGCATGGTATATTGAGAGACACCATATTTGGTATCCATGATGGTAGTTTGTCACAATAGGTATTGTGAAATATATCACAGATAAAGTGAATTGCATTGTTTGATGCCATATGTGAAGTGTGTTTTGGGACACTATATGAATTGTGTAACACCTTAAGTTGTGTATTATATGTTCAATATGTGACATTGTGTGATGTGTTCAATATGTGACATATTGTGATGTGTTTAATACGTGACGTAGTGTGATGTGTCATAAATGTGGAGTACTAAGTGATGCCATAAATGTATTATGTTGTGTGTCATTCTACGTGTTCCGTAATGTGTGATGCCTGAACAATTAAGCAATTTTCTTCCTTATATACATAGTGAATTATTTAGCAAAATATATGTAATGTGTTGCGCTACTGTATGATTATTATTTTAAGTGCATATTTCTTTTAAATAATGTTACAATAAATGTTGAGCATTTGATTGTGTTTTAGGCAGGCTGGGGAACTTAGACATCCTTAGTGCAATGTGTTCTACTATAAAATAACAATATTCTATTTCGTTACAATATAAGTGTGGTGTGTTGTGTGATTTGAGTGCTATATAGTGTTGGGATGCATAAGTGTGACTCATACCTAAATAACCTCTGGCGTTGATGTTTGCTCCAGCGTCGAGGAGGACCTTCACAATGTTGTCGTGACCACCTTCGGCTGCCCTGTGAAGGGCTGTCTCGTCTGTCAACAGACACCACAATTGTTATTATGAATAAACTATCCCGATTCTAGAGGTTTCTATAAATTGTTGAAATAAACAATCCTTGATTAACAACTTTTATACTATTTAAGTGAAATACCAACTCTAAATATTATGCATATCGTTTTTCCTTTGCATAAATAATAGACGATAATTGTGTTAAAAAGTGATCAGAATAGATCACCATTAAAGATATCAAACAAACCAACGGTTATTATTTGATAACTTATTGCTTGTAACGAGAGAGTCAGTGGTGGTATTATTATTCAAATCAATTAAAAACTTTATTTGAAAAAGTACAATACATTAGTAATTTAATAAAAAAACAGTAACAGAACAGCAAGTAGATTTTGTCATTACCAGGATCAGGAGCTTAACTGGTAACAACTTATACAAATAATTTCAACGCTGGCAAGACTAAACAGATGTATAGCAATCTAAATTAAATTTTATATTTTAGGCCTAAATTGATTGACAATTATCAAAAAAATTGAAAGATGATATATTGTAAAGATAATATGTATTTCACAAATATAAGGTAGTGAGACAATTTGTCATAGAACTAATATAACCTAATAATACCATGACATTAAATATACAGCACACCCTCAGTATTTAACATCAACACAATCTGTGCCTATCCTGCCTCAAATTGACCCCAAATTCACACCTCAAATAGCCTTGGTCTGATTTTAGTTGAACTTAAAATGACTATCAGTATTCCATCTCTCTGTGACATTATTTCTTTAATCATTTCAAATATCCAGCTGGGGCTCCCCCTTAAATTAAGATATTTAGAACCCCACAAAAGATGAACATACTGAGGTGAACCGTCTTCCTGAATTTCATCTCCCCATCCCTCTACCTCCCCCATCCTTTCCATTCCCTATGGACATCAATCCGATAGCTCCAGCATTGTAAAATGACCTTTAATATGTGTCCTACACGCGCAACTCCATGGTCTCCTGAGACTGATGGATGCCTACTACTACTACTACTACACTATTAAGGCTCGGCAATAAAATGTTCGTAATACTAGTGTGAGGTAAGAAAAACATTGTTGCTATCATTTAACCAAAGTAACTATAAATGGAATCTAAAAGTTGCTATTTGACGATACTTGATGGAGGAAAGAGAAACAAGAAAAGAAAAAAAATGAATTATCTTCACTAATTAATATTATTGTAATTTATGATATCCTGCTTCACACCAGTTGACAACTAACCATACTAACCTGAGAGGAGAGCATTATTTTGTTATCATTGTCAGATAAGCAAGATGATCACTGAAGATATCCTTCATCAACCAAGTTGCTATATGATCACACAAGCTCGAGACAAGGAAAACAAAGAGTTGACAATGTTAGTTAAACAATATTACTAATAAAGATATAATGGATCCCACCAGTTGTTATCTGAACAAAATGTCTTGTGACTGAAGCAAACATGTGTTGACTACATACTTATAACATCATAAGATAGTTCTTGAATCTCACAATTGTTAGCTGACCATTATATATTGATACAAAAGCAGGAGGGTGTCATTAATCTCAGTTATATATGACGTACATATTTTCTAAATAACACCAGTCACGGTACTAACCTGCAACTAGAGCATCAAGGTGACATTATTGTTGTACTTCGATTTATATAGATAATTAAAACTCCAGAAGAACTATTGCCCATGCATATTCATATTGAATAAAACTTATGCATATGTATGTCTAACCTTCGCTCGCAACAATCCTGCATTCCAACGTTTATAATGTTATCTGGTAATCACATCAATAACTCCTATTTACAAAACAATATTTACCTATGTATTTTCAGAATATGAACTTATCCAGTATGAACCAGAGTGACGACACGTGATTTAAGGGAAGAAAGCATTAATTAGGATTTTTGTGTGGCTTATTATAATGTTCAGCCTTAATATGTTATGTTCTCTTCTATCATGTTCAGCCTTAGCATGTTATATGTTGTTCATGTTCAGCCTTAACATGTTATATGTTCTTAATAATGTTGAGCCTTAGCATGTTATGTGTTCTTCATCATGTTCAGCATTAACATGCTATGTTCATTCTTCATTTATTACGTTAGAGTGAAAGCAACATATGACGGTAAGGTGTCTAGTATTTGCCTTGATATAGTCTTTGATGAGGAGCCACGTATGATGACGGAGGGAACCATCAGAGGTGATAACCAGCAATTGCCATTCATAGTAAGTGAAGCTAGTGTATGAGAAAGAGTAAAGGGTAACTGCAGGTTTAGCAGTGAGGGGGTAACTCTACACTCATGCTTGGATAAACAATATCTGAAGAAGTTTAACTCAGAAAGTAGTTTGACTTGAGGGTGAAGAGTTTGCCCTTGTAATTATTGTGTTTGAAGATGTCTGGGGTCTGTGTGTTCCAGCAGCAGCAATCTCAATCATTCTAAAGAATTGATAAATAACAGAGAAGTCATCGATAATGTGGAAAACTCGTTAGTTTTAGTTAGGAGATTAGTGAGTCTTAATCCATACATGCATTGATGGACAGTTAAAGTTTATCATATTATTCAAAATCATTATCTATCTATCTATCTATATAGACATCTGCAGGAGCTGAAGGAGGCATTTGAGCGGAATTCTGTGTTGCGTTTCACTTACGAGATGGAGAAGGATGGGAAGCTGCTCTTTCTAGATGTAACAGTCATGGAAAGGAGTGGAGGTTTCCACACTGCAGTCAACACTAAGGAAACAAACATAGGAATGTGCCTCAATGCCAACAGTGACTGCCCAGACAAGTACAAGACGAGTGTTGTTAACGCTTATGTCGACCGTGCTCTCAGCCACAGCTCAGGATGGAAGCAAGTCGATGAAGAACTCTGTAGGGTAAGGCAGGTCCTAGTCAACAACGGCTTCTCCAATGGTTTCGTTGAAGACATCATAAGAAGGAAGGTAAAACGCCATGCAACCTCTGAAGAGACAACTAACACAACAACTGTACCCCCTATTAGACTATTTTACAGGAACTTCTTTTCCACAGCTCATAAAACGGAGGAAAGGGTCCTCAAAGATATTGTTAATAGGAACGTTATCCCTACAGACAAAAATCAGAAGATACAGTTGACGATTTACTCTAAAACCAAGAAAACTGCCAACCTACTCATGAGAAACTCTCCAGACACAAAGTTGAATGCTTTGAAAGAGACCAATGTCGTCTATGCCTTCAAATGCCCACTTGGGGACTGTAAGCCTCAAAGAACTCAGTATATAGGCAAGACAACATCTCTTTCCAGGCGATTAACGATGCATAAGCAACAGGGCTCCATTAAGGAACATATAATCTATTCCCACAACCAGACCATCACCAGAGAAGTCTTAACAAAAAACACGGAAATCATCGATAGATACAGCGATAGGAGGCGGCTTGAAATCTGCGAGGCACTACACATTAAGAAGTCAACACCAGCCAATTAATGCACAACTATATTCTACCCACTTCATGACTCCGCACCAATATAGAAGCCTCAAGAAATATGGGCCAATAGGCCATTTGCATTTACTTCCATTCTTCTCCTTTAAGTTTACTTAATATTACCCAATATTTCGTGTTGTATCCTGTGTTGAAAGTTTGTTTTCACCTCATCCAAAACTCTTGTAACCCATCATCTCACCCAAATGCAGGTATATAAAATGAAAAGCCGTTTGAATTATAGCATAGTAAGAAATCTGTTTTAGTGTTTGCAGGTTATAGTTGTGTGTGTGTAAACTAAAGTCTTTGAAAATGTAATAAGTTATTACGAAACGCGTTCAAGTGTCGCGTCAGACTAGAAATAAAAATGAATTTTGGAGAACTGATTTTGCAAATACCATCGACAGTGAAAAGAACCATAAGAAATATTGAGAAAATTCGTGTTAGAATTATTAATCTTACTTTTTCGGTCATATATAATAATATATGTGTACAGGAAAGGCTGCTACCACAATATATACTAATATATATATGTCGTACCTAGTAGCCAGAACGCACTTCTCAGCCTACTATGCAAGGCCCGATTTGCCTAAAAAGCCAAGTTTTCATGACTTAATTGTTTTTCGACTACCTAACCTACCCTACCTTACTTTTTCGGCTACCTAACCTATACTAACCTATAAAGATAGGTTAGGTTAGGTCGGGTTGGTTAGGTTCGGTCATATATCTACGTTAATTTGAACTCCAATAAAAAAAAATTGACCTCATACATAATGAAATGGGTAGCTTTATCATTTCATAAGAAAAAAATTGAGAATATATAGTAATTCAAGAAAACTTGGCTTATTAGGCAAATTGGGCCTTGCATAGCAGGCCGAGTGCGACGTTCTGGCTACTAGGTACAACATATATATATATATATATATATATATATATATATATATATATATATATATGTCGTACCTAATAGCCAGAACGCACTTCTCAGCCTACTATACAAGGCCCGATTTGCCTAATAAGCCAAGTTTTCATGAATTAATTGTTTTTCGACTACCTAACCTACCTAACCTAACCTAACCTAACTTTTTCGGCTACCTAACCAAACCTAACCTATAAAGATAGGTTAGGTTAGGTTAGGTAGGGTTGGTTAGGTTCGGTCATATATCTACGTTAATTTTAACTCCAATAAAAAAAAATGAACTCATACATAATGAAATGGGTAGCTTTATCATTTCATAAGAAAAAAATTAGAAAAAATATATTAATTCAGGAAAACTTGGCTTATTAGGCAAATCGGGCCTTGAATAGTAGGCCAAAAAGTGAGTTCTGGCTACTAGGTACGACATATATATATATATATATATATATATATATATATATATATATACATATATATACATATATATATATATATATATACATATATATATACATATATATATATATATATATATATATATATATATATATATATATATATATATATATATATATACATATATATATATATATATATACATATATATATATATATATACATATATATATATATATATATATATATATATATATATATATATATATACATATATATATATATATATATATATATATATATATGTCGTACCTAGTAGCCAGAACGCACTTCTCAGCCTACTATGCAAGGCCCGATTTGCCTAATAAGCCAAGTTTTACTGAATTAAAATATTTTCTCTAATTTTTTTCTTCTCAAATGATAAAATTACCCATTTCATTACGTCTGAGGTCAATATTTTTTCATTACAGTTAAAATTAATGTAGATATATGACCGAACGCAACCAACCCTACCTAACCTATCTTTATAGGTTAGGTTAGGTTAGGTAGCCAAAAAAGTTAGGTTAGGTTAGGTTAGGTAGGGTAGGTAGTCGAAAAACAATTAATTCATGAAAACTTGGCTTATTAGGCAAATCGGGCCTTGCATAGTAGGCTGATAAGTGCGTTCTGGCTACTAGGTACGACATATATATATATATATATATATATATATATATATATATATATATATATATATATATATATATATATATATATATATATATATATATATATATATATATTAGTATATTTTGGTAGCAGTCTTTCCTGTAGACATATATTATTAAATATGACCGAAAAAGTAAGATTAATAATTCTAACACGAATTTTCTCAATCTTTCGTACATTACGCTTCACTGTTGGAGGTAAATCAAAAATCACTTCTCCAAAATTCATTTTTATTTCTAGTCTGACGCGACACGGGCGCGTTTCGTAAAACTTATTACATTTTCAAAGACTTCACAAATACACAACTGATTAGAACTTGCGTTTCCCTGATTTTATATCTACATTTGAGTGAGGTGGGAAGGGTGATGTGGCATTACATTTGAGTGAGGTGGGAAGGATGATGTGGCATTAACACAAGACAGAACACTAGAGGATATTAATAGGGTATTAAAAGTATCAACACAAGACAGAACAGAAACAATGGGTATTGAATAGAAGTGTTTGTAGAAAGCCTATTGGTCCATATTTCTTGATGCTTCTATATTGGAGCGGAGTCTTGAGGTGGGTAGAATATAGTTGTGCAATAATTGGCTGTTGATTGCTGGTGTTGACTTCTTGATGTGTAGTGCCTCGCAAACGTCAAGCCGCCTGCTATCGCTGTATCTATCTATGATTTCTGTGTTGTTTACTAGGATTTCTCTGGCTATGGTTTGGTTATGGGAAGAGATTATGTGTTCCTTAATGGAGCCCTGTTGTTTATGCATCGTTAAACGCCTAGAAAGAGATGTTGTTGTCTTGCCTATATACTGGGTTTTTTGGAGCTTACAGTCCCCAAGTGGGCATTTGAAGGCATAGATATAGACATTTGAAGGCATTCTGTTGGACGACATATTCGACCTCGAGACACAAAAGAAGGTCACTACCAAAGATACCTTACAAGCAGAACTTATTGCAGAAGGAGGAAAGAATCGAGGCAACTACAGAAGCACCATACTGTCCCCCGAGCTTAGAGCGGCAGCTAAAAGCCTTCGTGAGAACAAGGAGATAGTTGTCAGGAGAGGTGACAAGTCGCCAATATATGTCATTCTTAAAAAAGACGAATATCTGGCGAAAATGAACATCATACTCTCTGACCAAACTAAGTTCCAAAGGGTAACGAAGGACACTACAGCCGAATTAAAAGCAAAGGTCAACAAACTGATCGAAACTGTGAACGCCAAGAAATCCGGACTCCACCTGCCAAAGATCATTGGGGAATATAAACCTGGATATGCGTATGGAAATGTCAAGACGCACAAGCCTGGAAACCCACTTCGGCCAATCATTAGCCAGATACCCACACCCACGTACAGATTGGCGAAGCGACTCAACGGCCTGCTGACTCCTTATGTTCCTTGCGCCTTCAGCCTGAAGTCTCCAAAGGAATTTGTGGACTTACTGCGGGGCGCACGGGCCACAGGGATAAGAGCCTCGTTGGACGTAGAATCGCTGTTTACCAACGTACCTGTGGACGAGACAATCGGAATGATAGCCGACAGAATGTATCGTGATCCAGCCTGTACTCCTCTTGACATGCCAGAAAGTATTCTGAGGAAACTACTCCAAGCTTGTACTAAAGAGGCACCTTTCTTGAGCCCGGATGGGCACATGTATAAGCAAGTAGATGGGGTCGCCATGGGTTCTCCCCTAGGTGTCCTGTTTGCAAACTTCTACATGGGTACCATCGAGCAAAAAGTCTTAGTCGACATGAACTTGAAACCGGCCATATACTGCAGGTATGTTGACGACATTTTTACACAGGTACCTGATGTCAGACATCTGCAGGAGCTGAAGGAGGCATTTGAGCAGAGTTCCGTGCTGCGTTTCACTTACGAGACAGAAAAGGATGGGAAGCTGCCTTTTCTAGATGTAACAGTCATGGAAAAGGGCGGAGGTTTCCACACTGCAGTCTACACAAAGGAAACAAACATAGGAATGTGCCTAAATGCCAACAGCGACTGCCCTGACAGGTACAAGAGGAGTGTTGTTAACGCATACGTCGACCGTGCTCTCAGCCACAGCTCAGAATGGAAGCAAGTCGACGAAGAACTCTGTAGGGTAAGGCAGGTCCTAGTCAATAACGGCTTCTCCAATGGTTTCATCGAAGACATCATAAGAAGGAAAGTGAAAAGCCATGCAACCTCCGAAGAGACAACTAACACAACACCTATACCCCCTATTAGACTATTTTACAGGAACTTTTTTTCCACAGCTCATAAAACAGAGGAAAGGGTCCTGAAAGATATTGTTAATAGAAACGTTATCCCTACAGACAAAAATCAGAGGATACAACTGACGATTTACTATAAAACCAGAAAAACGGCCAGCCTACTCATGAGAAACTCTCCAGACACGAAACAGAACGCTTTAAAAGAGACTAACGTCGTCTATGCCTTCAAATGCCCACTTGGGGACTGTAAGCTCCAAAAAACCCAGTATATAGGCAAGAAAACAACATCTCTTTCTAGGCGTTTAACGATGCATAAACAACAGGGCTCCATTAAGGAACACATAATCTCTTCCCATAACCAAACCATCGCCAGAGAAATCCTAGTAAACAACACAGAAATCATCGATAGATACAGCGATAGCAGGCGGCTTGACGTTTGCGAGGCACTACACATCAAGAAGTCAACACCAGCAATCAACAGCCAATTATTGCACAACTATATTCTACCCACCTCAAGACTCCGCTCCAATATAGAAGCATCAAGAAATATGGACCAATAGGCTTTCTACAAACACTTTTATTCAATACCCATTGTTTCTGTTCTGTCTTGTGTTGATACTTTTAATACCCTATTAATGTCCTCTAGTGTTCTGTCTTGTGTTAATGCCACATCATCCTTCCCACCTCACTCAAATGTAATGCCACATCACCCTTCCCACCTCACTCAAATGTAGATATAAAATCAGGGAAACGCAAGTTCTAATCAGTTGTGTATTTGTGAAGTCTTTGAAAATGTAATAAGTTTTACGAAACGCGCCCGTGTCGCGTCAGACTAGAAATAAAAATGAATTTTGGAGAAGTGATTTTTGATTTACCTCCAACAGTGAAGCGTAATGTTCGAAAGATTGAGAAAATTCGTGTTAGAATTATTAATCTTACTTTTTCGGTCATATTTAATAAAATATATATATATATATATATATATATATATATATATATATATATATATATATATATATATATATATATATATATATATATATATATATATATATATATCAAACTGAAAACTCACACCCCAGAAGTGACTCGAACCCATACTCCCAGGAGCCACGCAACTGGTATGTACAAGACGCCTTAATCCACTTGACCATCACGACCGGACATAATGAGGTGATAGCCAAAGCTATTTGAACCACCCCACCGCCGGCACTCGGATAGTAATCTTCGGCATAGCATTTTACCAAATCACCTCATTCTTTGGGGCACACGTGAGGAACACAAATGCGAACAAGCCTGAATGGTCCCCAGGACAATATGCAACTGAAAACTCACACCCCAGAAGTGACTCGAACCCATACTCCCAGGAGTCACGCAACTGGTATGTACAAGACGCCTTAATCCACTTGACCATCACGACCGGACATAATGAGGTGATAGCTGAGGCTATTTGAACCACCCCACCGCCGGCACTCGGATAGTAATCTTGGGCATAGCATTTTACCAAATCACCTCATTCTTTGGGGCACATGTGAGGAACACAAATGCGAACAAGCCTGAATGGTCCCCAGGAAAATATGCAACTGAAAACTCACACCCCAGAAGTGACTCGAACCCATACTCCCAGGAGCCACGCAACTGGTATGTACAAGACGCCTTAATACACTTGCCCATCACGACCGGACATAATGAGGTGATAGCCGAGGCTATTTGAACCACCCCACCGGCGGCACTCGGATAGTAATCTTCGGCATAGCATTTTACCAAATCACCTCATTCCTGGGGCACACGTGAGGAACACAAATGCGAACAAGCCTGAATGGTCCCCAGGACAATATGCAACTGAAAACTCACACCCCAGAAGTGACTCGAACCCATACTCCCAGGAGCCACGCAACTGGTATGTACAAGACGCCTTAATTCACTTGACCATCACGACCGGACATAATGAGGTGATAGCCGAGGCTATTTGAACCACCCCACCGCCGGCATTCGGATAGTAATCTTCGGCATAGCATTTTACCAAATCACCTCATTCTTTGGGGCACACGTGAGGAACACAAATGCGAACAAGCCTGAATGGTCCCCAGGACAATATGCAACTGAAAACTCACACCCCAGAAGTGACTCGAACCCATACTCCCAGGAGCCACGCAACTGGTATGTACAAGACGCCTTAATCCACTTGAACATCACGACCGGACATAATGAGGTGATAGCCGAGGCTATTTGAACCACCCCACCGCCGGCACTCGGATAGTAATCTTGGGCATAGCATTTTACCAAATCAAATCATTCTTTGGGGCACACGTGAGGAACACAAATGTGAACAAGCCTGAATGGTCCCCAGGACAATATGCAACAGAAAACTCACACCCCAGAAGTGACTCGAACCCATACTCCCAGGAGCCACGCAACTGGTATGTACAAGACGCCTTAATCCACTTGACCATCACGACCGGACATAATGAGGTGATAGCCGAGGCTATTTGAACCACCCCACCGCCGGCACTCGGATAGTAATCTTGGGCGTAGCATTTTACCAAATCAAATCATTCTTTGGGGCACACGTGAGGAACACAAATGTGAACAAGCCTGAATGGTCCCCAGGACAATATGCAACAGAAAACTCACACCCCAGAAGTGACTCGATCGAACCCATACTCCCAGGAGCCACGCAACTGGTATGTACAAGACGCATTAATCCACTTGACCATCACGACCGGACATAATGAGGTGATAGCCGAGGCTATTTGAACTACCCCACCGCCGGCACTCGGATAGTAATCTTGGGCATAGCATTTTACCAAATCAACTCATTCTTTGGGGCACACGTGAGGAACACAAATGCGAACAAGCCTGAATGGTCCCCATGACAATATGCAACTGAAAACTCACACCCCAGAAGTGACTCGAACCCATACTCCCAGGAGCCACGCAACTGGTATGTACAAGACGCCTTAATCCACTTGACCATCACGACAGGACATAATGAGGTGATAGCCGAGGCTATTTGAACCACCCCACCGCCGGCACTCGGATAGTAATCATGGACATAGCATTTTACCAAATCACCTCATTCTTTGGGGCACACGTGAGGAACACAAATGCGAACAAGCCTGAATGGTCCGCAGGACAATATGCAACTGAAAACTCACACCCCAGAAGTGACTCGAACCCATACTCCCAGGAGCCACGCAACTGGTATGTACAAGACGCCTTAATCCACTTGACCATCACGACAGGACATAATGAGGTGATAGCCGAGGCTATTTGAACCACCCCACCGCCGGCACTCGGATAGTAATCATGGACATAGCATTTTACCAAATCACCTCATTCTTTGGGGCACACGTGAGGAACACAAATGCGAACAAGCCTGAATGGTCCGCAGGACAATATGCAACTGAAAACTCACACCCCAGAAGTGCCTCGAACCCATACTCCCAGAAGCCACGCAACTGGTATGTACAAGACGCCTTAATCCACTTGACCATCACGACCGGACATAATGAGGTGATAGCCGAGGCTATTTGAACCACCCAACCGCCGGCACTCGGATAGTAATCTTGGGCATAGCATTTTACCAAATCACCTCATTCTTTGGGGCACACGTGAGGAACACAAATGCGAACAAGCCTGAATGGTCCCCAGGACAATATGCAACTGAAAACTCACACCCCAGAAGTGACTCGAACCCATACTCCCAGGAGCCACGCAACTGGTATGTACAAGACGCCTTAATCCACTTGACCATCACGACAGGACATAATGAGGTGATAGCCGAGGCTATTTGAACCACCCCACCGCCGGCACTCGGATAGTAATCTTGGGCATAGCATTTTACCAAATCACCTCATTCTTTGGGGCACACGTGAGGAACACAAATGCGAACAAGCCTGAATGGTCCCCATGACAATATGCAACTGAAAACTCACACCCCAGAAGTGACTCGAACCCATACTCCCAGGAGCCACGCAACTGGTATGTACAAGACGCCTTAATCCACTTGACCATCACAACCGGACATAATGAGGTGATATCCGAGGCTATTTGAACCACCCCACCCCCGGCACTCGGATAGTAATCTTGGGCATAGCATTTTACCAAATCACCTCATTCTTTGGGGCACACGTGAGGAACACAAATGCGAACAAGCCTGAATGGTCCCCATGACAATATGCAACTGAAAACTCACACCCCAGAAGTGACTCGAACCCATACTCCCAGGAGCCACGCAACTGGTATGTACAAGACGCCTTAATCCACTTGACCATCACGACCGGACATAATGAGGTGATAGCCGAGGCTCTTTGAACCACCCCACCGCCGGCACTTGGAAAGTAATCTTGGGCATAGCATTTTACCAAATCACCTCATTCTTTGGGGCACACGTGAGGAACACAAATGCGAACAAGCCTGAATGGTCCCCAGGACAATATGCAACTGAAAACTCACACCCCAGAAGTGACTCGAACCCATACTCCCAGGAGCCACACAACTGGTATGTACAAGACGCCTTAATCCACTTGACCATCACGACCGGACATAATGAGGTGATAGCTGAGGCTATTTGAACTACCCCACCGCCGGCACTCGGATAGTAATCTTGGGCATAGCATTTTACCAAATCTCCTCATTCTTTGGGGCACACGTGAGGAACACAAATGCGAACAAGCCTGAATGGTCCCCAGGACAATATGCAACTGAAAACTCACACCCCAGAAGTGACTCGAACCCATACTCCCAGGAGTCACGCAACTGGTATGTACAAGACTCCTTAATCGACTTGACCATCACGACAGGACATAATGAGGTTATAGCCGAGGCTATTTGAACCACCCCACCGCCGGCACTCGGATAGTAATCTTGGGCATAGCATTTTACCAAATCACCTCATTCTTTGGGGCACACGTGAGGAACACAAATGCGAACAAGCCTGAATGGTCCCCAGGACAATATGCAACTGAAAACTCACACCCCAGAAGTGACTCGAACCCATACTCCCAGGACCAACGCAACTGGTATGTACAAGACGCCTTAATCCACTTGACCATCACGACCGGACATAATGAGGTGATAGCCGAGGCTATTTGAACCACCCAACCACCGGCACTCGGATAGTAATCTTGGGCATAGCATTTTACCAAATCACCTCATTCTTTGGGGCACACGTGAGGAACACAAATGCGAACAAGCCTGAATGGTCCCCAGGACAATATGCAACTGAAAACTCACACCCCAGAAGTGACTCGAACCCATACTCCCAGGAGCCACGCAACTGGTATGTACAAGACGCCTTAATCCACTTGACCATCACGACAGGACATAATGAGGTGATAGCCGAGGCTATTTGAACCACCCCACCGCCGGCACTCGGATAGTAATCTTGGGCGTAGCATTTTACCAAATCAAATCATTCTTTGGGGCACACGTGAGGAACACAAATGTGAACAAGCCTGAATGGTCCCCAGGACAATATGCAACAGAAAACTCACACCCCAGAAGTGACTCGAACCCATACTCCCAGGAGCCACGCAACTGGTATGTACAAGACGCCTTAATCCACTTGACCATCACGACCGGACATAATGAGGTGATAGCCGAGGCTATTTGAACTACCCCACCGCCGGCACTCGGATAGTAATCTTGGGCATAGCATTTTACCAAATCAACTCATTCTTTGGGGCACACGTGAGGAACACAAATGCGAACAAGCCTGAATGGTCCCCATGACAATATGCAACTGAAAACTCACACCCCAGAAGTGACTCGAACCCATACTCCCAATAGCCACGCAACTGGTATGTACAAGACGCCTTAATCCACTTGACCATCACGACAGGACATAATGAGGTGATAGCCGAGGCTATTTGAACCACCCCACCGCCGGCACTCGGATAGTAATCATGGACATAGCATTTTACCAAATCACCTCATTCTTTGGGGCACACGTGAGGAACACAAATGCGAACAAGCCTGAATGGTCCGCAGGACAATATGCAACTGAAAACTCACACCCCAGAAGTGCCTCGAACCCATACTCCCAGGAGCCACGCAACTGGTATGTACAAGACGCCTTAATCCACTTGACCATCACGACCGGACATAATGAGGTGATAGCCGAGGCTATTTGAACCACCCAACCGCCGGCACTCGGATAGTAATCTTGGGCATAGCATTTTACCAAATCACCTCATTCTTTGGGGCACACGTGAGGAACACAAATGCGAACAAGCCTGAATGGTCCCCAGGACAATATGCAACTGAAAACTCACACCCCAGAAGTGACTCGAACCCATACTCCCAGGAGCCACGCAACTGGTATGTACAAGACGCCTTAATCCACTTGACCATCACGACAGGACATAATGAGGTGATAGCCGAGGCTATTTGAACCACCCCACTGCCGGCACTCGGATAGTAATCTTGGGCATAGCATTTTACCAAATCACCTCATTCTTTGGGGCACACGTGAGGAACACAAATGCGAACAAGCCTGAATGGTCCCCATGACAATATGCAACTGAAAACTCACACCCCAGAAGTGACTCGAACCCATACTCCCAGGAGCCACGCAACTGGTATGTACAAGACGCCTTAATCCACTTGACCATCACAACCGGACATAATGAGGTGATATCCGAGGCTATTTGAACCACCCCACCCCCGGCACTCGGATAGTAATCTTGGGCATAGCATTTTACCAAATCACCTCATTCTTTGGGGCACACGTGAGGAACACAAATGCGAACAAGCCTGAATGGTCCGCAGGACAATATGCAACTGAAAACTCACACCCCAGAAGTGACTCGAACCCATACTCCCAGGAGCCACGCAACTGGTATGTACAAGACGCCTTAATCCACTTGACCATCACGACCGGACATAATGAGGTGATAGCCGAGGCTCTTTGAACCACCCCACCGCCGGCACTTGGAAAGTAATCTTGGGCATAGCATTTTACCAAATCACCTCATTCTTTGGGGCACACGTGAGGAACACAAATGCGAACAAGCCTGAATGGTCCCCAGGACAATATGCAACTGAAAACTCACACCCCAGAAGTGACTCGAACCCATACTCCCAGGAGCCACGCAACTGGTATGTGCAAGACGCCTTAATCCACTTGACCATCACGACCGGACATAATGAGGTGATAGCCGAGGCTATTTGAACTACCCCACCGCCGGCACTCGGATAGTAATCTTGGGCATAGCATTTTACCAAATCTCCTCATTCTTTGGGGCACACGTGAGGAACACAAATGCGAACAAGCCTGAATGGTCCCCAGGACAATATGCAACTGAAAACTCACACCCCAGAAGTGACTCGAACCCATACTCCCAGGAGTCACGCAACTGGTATGTACAAGACGCCTTAATCCACTTGACCATCACGACAGGACATAATGAGGTTATAGCCGAGGCTATTTGAACCACCCCACCGCCGGCACTCGGATAGTAATCTTGGGCATAGCATTTTACCAAATCACCTCATTCTTTGGGGCACACGTGAGGAACACAAATGCGAACAAGCCTGAATGGTCCCCAGGACAATATGCAACTGAAAACTCACACCCCAGAAGTGACTCGAACCCATACTCCCAGGAGCCACGCAACTGGTATGTACAAGACGCCTTAATCCACTTGACCATCACGACCGGACATAATGAGGTGATAGCCGAGGCTATTTGAACCACCCAACCGCCGGCACTCGGATAGTAATCTTGGGCATAGCATTTTACCAAATCACCTCATTCTTTGGGGCACACGTGAGGAACACAAATGCGAACAAGCCTGAATGGTCCCCAGGACAATATGCAACTGAAAACTCACACCCCAGAAGTGACTCGAACCCATACTCCCAGGAGCCACGCAACTGGTATGTACAAGACGCCTTAATCCACTTGACCATCACGACAGGACATAATGAGGTGATAGCCGAGGCTATTTGAACCACCCCACCGCCGGCACTCGGATAGTAATCTTGGGCATAGCATTTTACCAAATCACATCATTCTTTGGGGCACACGTGAGGAACACAAATGCTGAACAAGCCTGAATGGTCCCCAGGACAATATGCAACATGAAAACTCACACCCCAGAAGTGACTCGAACCCATACTCCCAGGAGCCACGCAACTGGTATGTACAAGACGCCTTAATCCACTTGACCATCACGACCGGACATAATGAGGTGATAGCCGAGGCTATTTGAACCTACCCCACCGCCGGCACTCGGATAGTAATCTTGGGCATAGCATTTTATCCAAATCACCTCATTCTTTGGGGCACACGTGAGGAACACAAATGCGAACAAGCCTGAATGGTCCCCATGACAATATGCAACTGAAAACTCACACCCCAGAAGTGACTCGAACTCATACTCCCAGGAGCCACGCAACTGGTATGTACAAGACGCCTTAATCCACTTGACCATCACGACAGGACATAATGAGGTGATAGCCGAGGCTATTTGAACCACCCCACCGCCGGCACTCGGATAGTAATCATTGGGCATAGCATTTTACCAAATCACCTCATTCTTTGGGGCACACGTGAGGAACACAAATGCGAACAAGCCTGAATGGTCCCCAGGACAATATGCAACTGAAAACTCACACCCCAGAAGTGACTCGAACCCATACTCCCAGGAGCCACGCAACTGGTATGTACAAGACGCCTTAATCCACTTGACCATCACGACCGGACATAATGAGGTGATAGCCGAGGCTATTTGAACCACCCCACCGCCGGCACTCGGATAGTAATCTTGGGCATAGCATTTTACCAAATCACCTCATTCTTTGGGGCACACGTGAGGAACACAAATGCGAACAAGCCTGAATGGTCCCCAGGACAATATGCAACTGAAAACTCACACCCCAGAAGTGACTCGAACCCATACTCCCAGGAGCCACGCAACTGGTATGTACAAGACGCCTTAATCCACTTGACCATCACGACCGGACATAATGAGGTGATAGCCGAGGCTATTTGAACTACCCCACCGCCGGCACTCGGATAGTAATCTTGGGCATAGCATTTTACCAAATCAACTCATTCTTTGGGGCACACGTGAGGAACACAAATGCGAACAAGCCTGAATGGTCCCCATGACAATATGCAACTGAAAACTCACACCCCAGAAGTGACTCGAACTCATACTCCCAGGAGCCACGCAACTGGTATGTACAAGACGCCTTAATCCACTTGACCATCACGACAGGACATAATGAGGTGATAGCCGAGGCTATTTGAACCACCCCACCGCCGGCACTCGGATAGTAATCATTGGACATAGCATTTTACCAAATCACCTCATTCTTTGGGGCACACGTGAGGAACACAAATGCGAACAAGCCTGAATGGTCCGCAGGACAATATGCAACTGAAAACTCACACCCCAGAAGTGACTCGAACCCATACTCCCAGGAGCCACGCAACTGGTATGTACAAGACGCCTTAATCCACTTGACCATCACGACCGGACATAATGAGGTGATAGCCGAGGCTATTTGAACCACCCAACCGCCGGCACTCGGATAGTAATCTTGGGCATAGCATTTTACCAAATCACCTTATTCTTTGGGGCACACGTGAGGAACACAAATGCGAACAAGCCTGAATGGTCCCCAGGACAATATGCAACTGAAAACTCACACCCCAGAAGTGACTCGAACCCATACTCCCAGGAGCCACGCAACTGGTATGTACAAGACGCCTTAATCCACTTGACCATCACGACAGGACATAATGAGGTGATAGCCGAGGCTATTTGAACCACCCCACTGCCGGCACTCGGATAGTAATCTTGGGCATAGCATTTTACCAAATCACCTCATTCTTTGGGGCACACGTGAGGAACACAAATGCGGAACAAGCCTGAATGGTCCCCATGACAATATGCAACTGAAAACTCACACCCCAGAAGTGACTCGAACCCATACTCCCAGGAGCCACGCAACTGGTATGTACAAGACGCCTTAATCCACTTGACCATCACAACCGGACATAATGAGGTGATATCCGAGGCTATTTGAACCACCCCACCCCCGGCACTCGGATAGTAATCTTGGGCATAGCATTTTACCAAATCACCTCATTCTTTGGGGCACACGTGAGGAACACAAATGCGAACAAGCCTGAATGGTCCGCAGGACAATATGCAACTGAAAACTCACACCCCAGAAGTGACTCGAACCCATACTCCCAGGAGCCACGCAACTGGTATGTACAAGACGCCTTAATCCACTTGACCATCACGACAGGACATAATGAGGTGATAGCCGAGGCTATTTGAACCACCCCACCGCCGGCACTCGGATAGTAATCTTGGGCATAGCATTTTACCAAATCACCTCATTCTTTGGGGCACACGTGAGGAACACAAATGCGAACAAGCCTGAATGGTCCCCAGGACAATATGCAACTGAAAACTCACACCCCAGAAGTGACTCGAACCCATACTCCCAGGAGCCACGCAACTGGTATGTACAAGACGCCTTAATCCACTTGACCATCACGACCGGACATAATGAGGTGATAGCCGAGGCTATTTGAACCACCCCACCGCCGGCACTCGGATAGTAATCTTGGGCATAGCATTTTACCAAATCACCTCATTCTTTGGGGCACACGTGAGGAACACAAATGCGAACAAGCCTGAATGGTCCCCAGGACAATATGCAACTGAAAACTCACACCCCAGAAGTGACTCGAACCCATACTCCCAGGAGCCACGCAACTGGTATGTACAAGACGCCTTAATCCACTTGACCATCACGACAGGACATAATGAGGTGATAGCCGAGGCTATTTGAACCACCCCACCTGCCGGCACTCGGATAGTAATCTTGGGCATAGCATTTTACCAAATCACCTCATTCTTTGGGGCACACGTGAGGAACACAAATGCGAACAAGCCTGAATGGTCCCCAGGACAATATGCAACTGAAAACTCACACCCCAGAAGTGACTCGAACCCATACTCCCAGGAGCCACGCAACTGGTATGTACAAGACGCCTTAATCCACTTGACCATCACGACCGGACATAATGAGGTGATAGCCGAGGCTATTTGAACCACCCCACCGCCGGCACTCGGATAGTAATCTTGGGCATAGCATTTTACCAAATCACCTCATTCTTTGGGGCACACGTGAGGAACACAAATGCGAACAAGCCTGAATGGTCCCCAGGACAATATGCAACTGAAAACTCACACCCCAGAAGTGACTCGAACCCATACTCCCAGGAGCCACGCAACTGGTATGTACAAGACGCCTTAATCCACTTGACCATCACGACCGGACATAATGAGGTGATAGCCGAGGCTATTTGAACCACCCCACCGCCGGCACTCGGATAGTAATCTTGGGCATAGCATTTTACCAAATCACCTCATTCTTTGGGGCACACGTGAGGAACACAAATGCGAACAAGCCTGAATGGTCCCCAGGACAATATGCAACTGAAAACTCACACCCCAGAAGTGACTCGAACCCATACTCCCAGGAGCCACGCAACTGGTATGTACAAGACGCCTTAATCCACTTGACCATCACGACCGGACATAATGAGGTGATAGCCGAGGCTATTTGAACCACCCCACCGCCGGCACTCGGATAGTAATCTTGGGCATAGCATTTTACCAAATCACCTCATTCTTTGGGGCACACGTGAGGAACACAAATGCGAACAAGCCTGAATGGTCCCCAGGACAATATGCAACTGAAAACTCACACCCCAGAAGTGACTCGAACCCATACTCCCAGGAGCCACGCAACTGGTATGTACAAGACGCCTTAATCCACTTGACCATCACGACCGGACATAATGAGGTGATAGCCGAGGCTATTTGAACCACCCCACCGCCGGCACTCGGATAGTAATCTTGGGCATAGCATTTTACCAAATCACCTCATTCTTTGGGGCACACGTGAGGAACACAAATGCGAACAAGCCTGAATGGTCCCCAGGACAATATGCAACTGAAAACTCACACCCCAGAAGTGACTCGAACCCATACTCCCAGGAGCCACGCAACTGGTATGTACAAGACGCCTTAATCCACTTGACCATCACGACCGGACATAATGAGGTGATAGCCGAGGCTATTTGAACCACCCCACCGCCGGCACTCGGATAGTAATCTTGGGCATAGCATTTTACCAAATCACCTCATTCTTTGGGGCACACGTGAGGAACACAAATGCGAACAAGCCTGAATGGTCCCCAGGACAATATGCAACTGAAAACTCACACCCCAGAAGTGACTCGAACCCATACTCCCAGGAGCCACGCAACTGGTATGTACAAGACGCCTTAATCCACTTGACCATCACGACCGGACATAATGAGGTGATAGCCGAGGCTATTTGAACCACCCCACCGCCGGCACTCGGATAGTAATCTTGGGCATAGCATTTTACCAAATCACCTCATTCTTTGGGGCACACGTGAGGAACACAAATGCGAACAAGCCTGAATGGTCCCCAGGACAATATGCAACTGAAAACTCACACCCCAGAAGTGACTCGAACCCATACTCCCAGGAGCCACGCAACTGGTATGTACAAGACGCCTTAATCCACTTGACCATCACGACCGGACATAATGAGGTGATAGCCGAGGCTATTTGAACCACCCCACCGCCGGCACTCGGATAGTAATCTTGGGCATAGCATTTTACCAAATCACCTCATTCTTTGGGGCACACGTGAGGAACACAAATGCGAACAAGCCTGAATGGTCCCCAGGACAATATGCAACTGAAAACTCACACCCCAGAAGTGACTCGAACCCATACTCCCAGGAGCCACGCAACTGGTATGTACAAGACGCCTTAATCCACTTGACCATCACGACCGGACATAATGAGGTGATAGCCGAGGCTATTTGAACCACCCCACCGCCGGCACTCGGATAGTAATCTTGGGCATAGCATTTTACCAAATCACCTCATTCTTTGGGGCACACGTGAGGAACACAAATGCGAACAAGCCTGAATGGTCCCCAGGACAATATGCAACTGAAAACTCACACCCCAGAAGTGACTCGAACCCATACTCCCAGGAGCCACGCAACTGGTATGTACAAGACGCCTTAATCCACTTGACCATCACGACCGGACATAATGAGGTGATAGCCGAGGCTATTTGAACCACCCCACCGCCGGCACTCGGATAGTAATCTTGGGCATAGCATTTTACCAAATCACCTCATTCTTTGGGGCACACGTGAGGAACACAAATGCGAACAAGCCTGAATGGTCCCCAGGACAATATGCAACTGAAAACTCACACCCCAGAAGTGACTCGAACCCATACTCCCAGGAGCCACGCAACTGGTATGTACAAGACGCCTTAATCCACTTGACCATCACGACCGGACATAATGAGGTGATAGCCGAGGCTATTTGAACCACCCCACCGCCGGCACTCGGATAGTAATCTTGGGCATAGCATTTTACCAAATCACCTCATTCTTTGGGGCACACGTGAGGAACACAAATGCGAACAAGCCTGAATGGTCCCCAGGACAATATGCAACTGAAAACTCACACCCCAGAAGTGACTCGAACCCATACTCCCAGGAGCCACGCAACTGGTATGTACAAGACGCCTTAATCCACTTGACCATCACGACCGGACATAATGAGGTGATAGCCGAGGCTATTTGAACCACCCCACCGCCGGCACTCGGATAGTAATCTTGGGCATAGCATTTTACCAAATCACCTCATTCTTTGGGGCACACGTGAGGAACACAAATGCGAACAAGCCTGAATGGTCCCCAGGACAATATGCAACTGAAAACTCACACCCCAGAAGTGACTCGAACCCATACTCCCAGGAGCCACGCAACTGGTATGTACAAGACGCCTTAATCCACTTGACCATCACGACCGGACATAATGAGGTGATAGCCGAGGCTATTTGAACCACCCCACCGCCGGCACTCGGATAGTAATCTTGGGCATAGCATTTTACCAAATCACCTCATTCTTTGGGGCACACGTGAGGAACACAAATGCGAACAAGCCTGAATGGTCCCCAGGACAATATGCAACTGAAAACTCACACCCCAGAAGTGACTCGAACCCATACTCCCAGGAGCCACGCAACTGGTATGTACAAGACGCCTTAATCCACTTGACCATCACGACCGGACATAATGAGGTGATAGCCGAGGCTATTTGAACCACCCCACCGCCGGCACTCGGATAGTAATCTTGGGCATAGCATTTTACCAAATCACCTCATTCTTTGGGGCACACGTGAGGAACACAAATGCGAACAAGCCTGAATGGTCCCCAGGACAATATGCAACTGAAAACTCACACCCCAGAAGTGACTCGAACCCATACTCCCAGGAGCCACGCAACTGGTATGTACAAGACGCCTTAATCCACTTGACCATCACGACCGGACATAATGAGGTGATAGCCGAGGCTATTTGAACCACCCCACCGCCGGCACTCGGATAGTAATCTTGGGCATAGCATTTTACCAAATCACCTCATTCTTTGGGGCACACGTGAGGAACACAAATGCGAACAAGCCTGAATGGTCCCCAGGACAATATGCATCTGAAAACTCACACCCCAGAAGTGACTCAAGCCCATACTCCCAGGAGCCACGCAACTGGTATGTACAAGACGCCTTAATCCACTTGACCATCACGACAGGACATAATGAGGTGATAGCCGAGGCTATTTAAACCACCCCACCGCCGGCACTCGGATAGTAATCTAGGGCATAGCATTTTACCAAATCACCTCATTGTTTGGGGCACACGTGATGAACACAAATGCGAACAAGCCTGAATGGTCCCCAGGACAATATGCAACTGAAAACTCACACTCCAGAAGTGACTCGAACCCATACTCCCAGGAGCCACGCAACTGGTATGTACAAGACGCCTTAATCCACTTGACCATCACCTCAAGTCAAGTGGATTAAGGAAAACTCACACCCCAGAAGTGACTCGAACCCATACTCCCAGGAGCCACGCAACTGGTATGTACAAGACGCCTTAATCCACTTGACCATCACAACCGGACATAATGTGGTGATATCCGAGGCTATTTGAACCACCCCACCCCCGGCACTCGGATAGTAATCTTGGGCATAGCATTTTACCAAATCACCTCATTCTTTGGGGCACACATGAGGAACACAAATGCGAACAAGCCTGAATGGTCCCCAGGACAATATGCAACTGAAAACTCACACCCCAGAAGTGACTCGAACCCATACTCCCAGGAGCCATGCAACTGATATGTACAAGACGCCTTAATCCACTTGACCATCACGACCGGACATAATGAGGTGATAGCCGAGGCTATTTGAACCACCCAACCGCCGGCACTCGGATAGTAATCTTGGGCATAGCATTTTACCAAATCACCTCATTCTTTGGGGCACACGTGAGGAACACAAATGCGAACAAGCCTGAATGGTCCCCAGGACAATATGCAACTGAAAACTCACACCCCAGAAGTGACTCGAACCCATACTCCCAGGAGCCACGCAACTGGTATGTACAAGACGCCTTAATCCACTTGACCATCACGACAGGACATAATGAGGTGATAGCCGAGGCTATTTGAACCACCCCACCGCCAGCACTCGGATAGTAATCTTGGGCATAGCATTTTACCAAATCACCTCATTCTTTGGGGCACACGTGAGGAACACAAATGCGAACAAGCCTGAATGGTCCCCATGACAATATGCAACTGAAAACTCACACCCCAGAAGTGACTCGAACCCATACTCCCAGGAGCCACGCAACTGGTATGTACAAGACGCCTTAATCCACTTGACCATCACAACCGGACATAATGAGGTGATATCCGAGGCTATTTGAACCACCCCACCCCCGGCACTCGGATAGTAATCTTGGGCATAGCATTTTACCAAATCACCTCATTCTTTGGGGCACACGTGAGGAACACAAATGCGAACAAGCCTGAATGGTCCCCAGGACAATATGCAACTGAAAACTCACACCCCAGAAGTGACTCGAACCCATACTCCCAGGAGCCACGCAACTGGTATGTACAAGATGCCTTAATCCACTTGACCATCACGACCGGACCTAATGAGGTGATAGCTGAGGCTATTTGAACCACCCCACCCCCGGCACTCGGATAGTAATCTTGGGCATAGCATTTTACCAAATCACCTCATTCTTTGGGGCACACGTGAGGAACACAAATGCGAACAAGCCTGAATGGTCCCCAGGACAATATGCAACTGAAAACTCACACCCCAGAAGTGACTCGAACCCATACTCCCAGGAGCCACGCAACTGTTATGTACAAGACGCCTTAATCCACTTGACCATCACGACCGGACATAATGAGGTGATAGCCGAGGCTATTTGAACCACCCCACCGCCGGCACTCGGATAGTAATCTTGGGCATAGCATTTTACCAAATCACCTCATTCTTTGGGGCACACGTGAGGAACACAAATGCGAACAAGCCTGAATGGTCCTCAGGACAATATGCAACTGAAAACTCACACCCCAGAAGTGACTCGAACCCATACTCCCAGGAGCCACGAGCCATACTCATGAGAAACTCTCCAGACACAAAACAGGACGCTTTAAAAGAGACTAACGTCGTCTATGCCTTCAAATGCCCTCTTGGGGACTGTAAGCTCCAAAAAACCCAGTATATAGGCAAGACAACAACATCTCTTTCTAGGCGTTTAACGATGCATAAGCAACAGGGCTCCATTAAGGAACATATAATCTCTTCCCACAACCAAACCATCGCCAGAGAAATCCTAGTAAACAACACAGAAATCATCGATAGATACAGCGATAGCAGGCGGCTTGACGTTTGCGAGGCACTACACATCAAGAAGTCAACACCAGCAATCAACAGCCAATTATTGCACAACTATATTCTACCCACCTCAAGACTCCGCTCCAATATAGAAGCATCAAGAAATATGGACCAATAGGCTTTCTACAAACACTTCTATTCAATATCCATTGTTTCGTGTTCTGTCTTGTGTTGATGAAATTAATACCCTATTAATATCACCTCTTGTTCTGTCTTGTGTTGATGAAATTAATACCCTATTAATGCCACATCTTGTTCTGTCTTGTGTTAATGCCACATCACCCCTTCCACCTCACTCAAATGTAGATATAAAATCGGAGATGCGTAAGTTCTATTCAGTTGTGTATTTGTGAACTAAAGTCTTTGAAAATGTAATAAGTTTTACGAAACGCGCTCGTGTCGCGTCAGACTAGAAATAAAAATGAATTTTGGAGAATTGATTTTTGATTTACCTCCAACAGTGAAAAGAAATGTACGAAAGATTGAGAAAATTCGTGTTAGAATTATTAATCTTACTTTTTCGGTCATATTTAATAATATATGTCTACAGGAAAGACTGCTACCAAAATATACTAATATATATATATATATATATATATATATATATATATATATATATATATATATATATATATATATATGTCGTACCTAGTAGCCAGAACGCACTTCTCAGCCTACTATGCAATGCCCGATTTGCCTAATAAGCAAAGTTTTCCTGAATTAATATATTTTCTCTACTTTCTTTCTTATGAAATGATAAAGCTACCCATTTCCTTATGTGTGAGGTCAATTTTTTTTTATTTGAGTTAAAATTAACGTAGATATATGACCGAACTTAACCAACCCTACCTAACCTAACCTAACCTATCTCTATAGGTTAGGTTTGGTAATGTAGCCGAAAAAGTTATGTTATGTTAGATTAGGTAGGTTAGGTAGTCGAAAATTCATTAATTCATGAAAACTTGGCTTATTAGGCAAATCGGGCCTTGCATAGTAGGCTGAGAAGTGCGTTCTGGCTACTAAGTACGACATATATATATATATATATATATATATATATATATATATATATATATATATATATATATATATATATGTCGTACCTAGTAGCCAGAACGCACTTCTCGGCCTACTATGCAAGGCCCGATTTGCCTAATAAGCCAAGTTTTCCTGAATTAATATATTTTCTCTAATTTTTATCTTATGAAATGATAAAGCTACCTATTTATTATGTATGAGGTCAATTTTTTTTTATTAGAGTTAAAATTAACGTAGATATATGACCCAACCTAACCAACCCTACCTAACCTAACCTAACCTATCTCTATAGGTTAGGTTAGGTTACGTAGCCAAAAAAGTTAGGTTAGGTTAGGTTACGTAGCCAAAAAAGTTAGGTTAGGTTAGGTTAGGTAGGTTAGGTAGTCGAAAAAACATTAATTCATGAAAACTTGGCTTGTTAGGCAAATCGGGCCTTGCATAGTAGGCTGAGAAGTGCGTTCTGGCTACTAGGTACGACATATATATATATATATATATATATATATATATATATATATATATATATATATATATATATATATATATATATATATATATATATATATTTATATATATATATATATATATATATATATATATATATATATATATATATATATATATATGTCGTACCTAATAGCCAGAACGCAATTCTCAGCCTACTATTCAAGGCCCGATTTGCCTAATAAGCCAAGTTTTCATGAATTAATGTTTTTTCGTCTACCTAACCTACCTAACCTAACCTAACCTAGCTTTTTTTGGCTACCTAACCTAACCTTACCTATAAATATAGGTTAGGTTAGGTTAGGTAGGGTTGGTTAGGTTCGGTCATATATCTACGTTAATTTTAACTCCAATAAAAAAAATTGACCTCATACATAGAGAAAAGGGTTGCTTTATCATTTCATAAGAAAAAAATTATAGTAAATATATTAATTCAGGAAAACTCTGCTTATTAGGCAAATCGGGCCTTGAATAGTAGGCTGAGAAGTGAGTTCTGGCTACTAGGTACGACATATATATATATATATATATATATATATATTGTGATGATAATCTCTTTCAAGAGAGATTGAGCCTGCTCGTCCCTTCATAAGTTCGTCAATATAGAAGATACGTCCAGCAAGTATCGCCAAACGTTTTGCCCAGAGAGCAAATCGTACCCAGCACACAGTGACACCTGCTACCTACCACCGCCGTAACCAGCAAACTGCTCGTCCTTTGCCTGCCTGTCGCTGATTGGCTGGTGTCCTGTCACACCTGCCCTCCGGCACAAGTTGATGTCTGGGCTGCAGTGCGCTAATATTGTAAGAATATCTCAGTGCTCCAAGCAGTTGACATCTCTCGCTGGTAGACTAAGCCTTGGCTTTCGTGTACTAAGGGAGGTGGCAGCTCAAAGCCGGTATTCCAGCACCACTAATACTTTATTTTGCTATCACTGTAACTCACTTGTCTTAACGTAACTTTTCATATGCCAGTGATTATTCATATTATTTTGTTTGTTGACTTGTCTTTCATATTTTATGTGCTTAACTTTATTCATGTCTTGTTTTTCTAAAGTAATTAAAATTTCATTGTTAATTTACTTGTGTTTTGTGTGTCTTCCCATTACCTTACCACAGACGAAAGCTCCAGCTTTTCTCTTTTTTTTTCTATTATGTGACGAGGCCCTGCCCCTAGCTTTTGAAACAGCCGAACACCAACGCTTTACCGTCACATTAAAGTGGGGGCTTGCCCCAGGAGCTTCACTCAGGTACTGGTGCCAAGTAGTAAATTTATGGTAAGCGTATTTGGCTTTGGTAACTTAGCTTTTTACTAATTTCAATTTTAAATTTTATTTTTATATGGTGCTGTGTGTATTGTGCATTCCGAGAGTAGCATATGGTGAAGGTGAGACAACTTTGGATTACGTGGAGACTGTTGGCCTCAGTCATTCTCTTAATTGGTCATCTCTCCCTCCGTGTTATTACTCGTGTTTACCATCTTTTGTCCCTAGGATATTTCTCATATTTTCGACAGATCATCATATTGGTACCCTGGTACTGTGGTCTGTCCCCGGGTCAAGTGCACCTAATCTTCTGCAATCTGACAGTAGGAGGATAAAGAGGGCCATAGTTCCTCTAGCACGAACTTTAGTTGCTGAATTGGGACCTCAGCAGCAGTTCTCGTCACCAGTTGACACCTCGCACCCCTACACGTCGGTCAGAGATGATGATATTTACATTGGTAGGGAATTAGCTTTCTTTTTCAGAGCACAAAAGTTCGCTAATTCTGTAAGTATCATATTATTTCAGTGGGAAAAGTTGCTTATGTCCTACAGAGACTCGGCAAGGTATGCCTACATTCTTGGACTACCAATTTTACTTTTGAGGCAATTAACTGTTTCATTTGTTTTAGAAACTTAGTTTCGCTTGTTTAGTAGGATTTTCTTGCCCTTATCCTCTTACATGAGTACCGGGTACAAGATTTCCTGCGACCTTGATTTTAATTAATCATTTAACATCTTGTAATTAACATTAATTGTTAAAGATTCCACAGGATAGGTACCAGTTGCCACGTTGTCCTGTTTCTGACATTCACCATATCACAACAATATATTCGTTGTGCATTTATTTGCTAATTTCACCATGTTTCGTCTCCAAGCTTTCCGTGCAGATCCAGCAGGTGCAATAGGGACTTTAAGTCATGCCAAGAGGACTGAATTACAAACTCTTGTACATGAGTATCAACCAGCAGTTCCCTACCAAGCCAACAAAAGTGAAATACATAACCTGTTACTGGATCATTTCTTAGAGGAAGGTAAGATAGACTCTGAAACTCACGAAACTTACTTTATTGCAGATAAAACTGATTTGGCAACAATGTAACTCAAACTAGAGCTGGCCAAGATCGAACGCGAGCAGCAAAGGGAAGCAGCTGCCATGCAAAGAGAAGCCCTCGAGCAACAAAGGGAAGCAGCTGCCATACGAAAGGAAGAACAAGAACGTGAAATCGCCCTCAAGGAACGTGAAGCTGCCTTGAAGAAAGAAGAACAAGAGCGTGAAATCGCCCTCCAGGAACGTGAGGTTGCAATACTCCGTGAGCGGGAACGAGTACAGCTTGAAACAAAACAACGCCAATTGGAGATACAACACGAACATGACAGACAACAAGCAACCCTGACCATGGAATGTCGTCAACGAGAATTCGCGTTGGAAACTTCACACCTCGCTCAACGCCAGCAAGCTACCGCCAATCTTCCCATCAGTTTCAATATATCACATGCAAGTAAGTTAATGCCACCATTCGTAGAGACAGAAGTTGATGTGTTTTTCACCACCTTTGAAACCCTTGCTAATCAACTTAGTTTGCCTACCGACCAATGGACAACCCTTTTCAGAGTACATCTTACAGGTAGAGCTGCAGTTACACTCAGTACTTTGGCGTCTGAGAATGACTACCAGACTCTGAAACAAGCAGTGTTGGACGCCTACCTTCTCTCCACCGAAAGTTATCGAAGGAAATTCCGTGACCATCTGAAGGCAAGTACAACTACCTTTCTCGAGTTTGCTAATACCAAAAGGAGATATTTTATGAAATGGCTGGAAGCAGCACATGTCTCTACCTTTGCAGAACTCGTCAACCTCATGCTAGTTGAAGAATTCTTGAGGCGTGTGCCGCCTCCTGTCCGTCTATATTTAGCAGATAAAGAAGAAACCGACTACCTAAAGTGTGCTAAGTCGGCTAACACTTACAGCCTCATCCACCGGCTGACACCAGAACCATCATCCAGTAAGAAGTCGTGGTACAGTTACGAGAAAGTGAGTACCGATCAAGCTGGCTCGCAATTGTACTGTAAGTATTGTAGACTCTATGGACATACCATAGATAAATGTGGTAAGTCTCAATACAAAAGAACCACCGAATCACCAAAACCCAAACCAACTCCTCCTAAGTCCGGTAAGCCTGTGATGAATGTTGGTGTTCATGTTTATGATCTTTCTCTTTTCAGTAAACACCTGTATACTGGAACTGTCTCTGCCAACGGTTCAAATCCGGAGGGACGTTTCAAATTGAAGATCTTGAGGGACACAGCGGCTCTACAATCAATTATTTTGAAGTCGGCTGTGCCCAACATCGCCTACACCGGAGAAACTGTCTTCATCACTGACCTCACTGCTACCACTCCTTATCCTCTCGCCAGAGTCCACCTGGATTGTCCCTTCGTGAGCGGAGAAGTCCAAGTCGCCATCAGGGAAAAGCCTTTTCCCATGCCTGGAGTGCAACTTCTGGGCAACGACTTGGCAGAAGACCTGCAACCGACCAACCTGATCGTCATGGACAAACCCCAGGTGTGTACCTCTGTGAAGGATATTCCCATTTTTGAATATGTTCCAGTAAAGGTTCAAGAGAGTGATGAAGTTTCTCCTCTGGTTTTAGTAACCACCCGTGCACAAGCCGCACGACCACAGCCAGCTGACTCTACTGCTACCGCTGTCCCTCAAGACCCTCAGAAACTACCCCCGAATCTGACCAAGTTGGAGTTCCGTAAGTTACAGAGGGAAGATCTTACCCTGACACCATTATTTTTCCAGGCTGAGACTCAACCTGACAGTATTCCTGGGTTCTTCCTAGAGAACGAGTTGCTTTACCGCAGATAGACCCAGTAAACTGAAGGAGGAGGACGATTGGGTCAACGTCGAACAACTTGTGATTCCTGCCAGCCTGCGGCCCACTATTCTACACCTGGCCCACGGAGCATGTGGGAACCGACCTGTGAGATTTATATTTATTTAATTTATATGAATTTATATTTACGTTAATTTATATACTTCGATAGCAATTTGTATAATGATGAGTGGACTGTATTTCTGCAATAATCTCTTAATCTCACAAATCGATCCTCTACACATTAGGGGGAGTTTATTAGTTTATATATATATATGCAGCCAATCAAACTACAGAATTAGACTACATACATTGAAGAGGTTCCTTATCTTATAGTACAGCAGGTTAGTCCACCAGGTATAACTAGGGTGTAGACACCAAATTATCCTCTTTGAGGTAGCTTCCATCACCCAGGTAACTGGTGCACAAACTCTTCCTCGTCTTGACCTGTCAAAAGTGCGCTAGCTGAGAAGCCAGAATCCTATATATGACAAGCTATATCAGAGAAAACACTATACAGTACATGGAACAATAAAGACCTGGCTTAATTACCTTTAGTATGAGGCGATTTCGCGTTCTAACCGGCTAACCCTACCCAATGACATTAATGGCCACTAATGATAGATAATGGGTTTCGGAAAGAACACTTAACTTGAATTTGTTGACAGCGTGTTGAAAATGGTACACCTTTGGGTTCCATAACACTACGTCCAAGTAAAATTAACAGGAGCCGAATTTGCTCCCGTGTGAGCCTCTGGTCTCGTATAAACAATGGCTGCCCTCCTTCCTCACTCTGACGCCTGGCTTACATTGTCCACATGTCAGAAAGTGATAGAAGGGTCACATTTACTCTACTTTAATATTGATAATTAAGTTAATTTATATAAGATGTTTTTATGATGGTAAAGTCCAAGACTAATGTATTTAAGAATAATTCCCACCATAATAGGTGGAGAATATAATAGTATGTGGTGATGATATCCCGTTTTCTATAGACGGTAATTCCACTACAAGTTACGTTTTCTATGGGTAACTTGTTTATACAACACAGCTATTATCTGTATGATATATTAAATGGTGTCGGATTTTCCGACATAATTCCCCAGGGGGCTGCTCACGGGTCGAAGTCCTAATTAGAACAGACGAACACCAATACTCCTCCTTCGAATTATTAGATTAATTTGATGTTAGTAGTTAGTAATCACACGTTTGTGTGTCTGTTCGTACAGGACGGATGTCCCGTACTAGAGTTGTAGGGGTTAGAAGTCTAATGCGATTTCATTTCCCTGTCAACTCTTGAAAGGCTAATATTCAAGCCTAATTACATATTATTTACCCAGAAGACTGAATGTGATCACGTACTACAGTCAAGTATGATTCAGGGACTGCAGTGAGATCAGTGACATTAGATATAACTTGAAGTTTCTTCAGGTAACTGGTCACTGATATATAAACACTGAGGCCCATGGAATACATCTTGATTAAATAATAAATGTATCAAATCAGTCATCAGATTTATTAGGGTTTAATTTAGTTAATTGATTCAGAAGATTGAATAGCTCATCATTAAAGTAAAGTATGGTTCTGAGACTGCAGTGGGTTCAGTGACATTGGTCGCAGTGACTTGTAGCTGTTTTAGGCTACTGTTCACTGATTTGCCACTGAGGCCTCATGAACTCATCTTCAGCTTCAAATGATGATACTAACATCAACCTCTGTTACTATAGTCAGCTGTAATCTCCTTAGTATAATGCTACTGGAGAAATATAATCAGCTGACAAATTTAGATTTCTACTGGTATTGTTTATCTGCAGGCATAGGTCTCCTCAGGCTTGATACTGGGCCTGAGAGTAATTTACCTCCTGCAGAGTTTAACATGGTTATACCCTGATATTTAGTAGGGCTACCGATGAATCGATGACAATAGTCTGTCCCTACAAGGAGACCGAAGTCGGTGAGGTGATCAGACTTAATATTATCTGCCAATTTTATTCCTCTATTTCTCAGGAATTTGGCTGTTGCTCTCAGACCTCGAACTTGTAGGTCTACTGGTATTTTGTCCACCACAATGGCTTGTACTCGACAGACGTACCTGCCTAAGCGTACTGATGGTTGTACCACCTGGTAGACTTGAGGTCCTGCATCTGTTATAAACCCTGAGATATTGAATGACATCTGGGCTACAGGCCTTAATTGTAGTTCTTCTGCCAACTTTTTGGTGATATATGTTCTCTGGGATCCTTGGTCAAACAACCCACGGGTATGGACCTTGGCCCTCTTATTCAGGATGGTAATTTGGGCAGTAGGCAAAGTCGTATTACCTTTAGACTTTGCCGATTGGACACTCTTTGTTGGTTGCACCTTGCAGTACTGTACTGTGGTGGGAATGCTATCTTCCACCTTGGGGTTTGGAGACGTTGTTTTGGTGTCTCTGCACAATGCTGCATGGTGCTGACCTTTGTTACACCTATTACAGGTGTGTAATTGGGTCTCACAGTCGTTGATGTTATGTTTCCTGAGGCACCTCGTGCAATGTTGCAAATCTTTGAGTCGCTCAACACGGGCGTCACTATCAGGATAATTAGAGCAGTGGTACATTGAATGTTTCTCATTGCAGAACAAACATGTTCCATAGCTTCCAGTACCCTTTGGTGTCACGTTCTTGGGTGACACAGTAACTATAGGCTTGGAGGGTCCCACTGCATATACGCCCACACTGCTACTGTTCCACTTTGGTGTTGAATTATATTGTCTAGATTGATTTGGAGTACCTTTGGTACTCTGTGGTTTACTATTATTGGTTTCTGAGGGTTTACTTGGTGGTTTTAATTTGTCATGTGTTCGTAATTGATGAACTACTGACTTTAAACCTTCAGATATTTCATTCATGGATAAGATACTTTTATTGTAATGAGCACTCATTTGTCTCAATATGTCCCTAGGTATTTTCTCCTGGACAATTATTTTCAAGACCCACTCAGCCCCGTTTGTATCTGCTGTCAGGCTGAGGGCATTGATCAATGATTCTATCTCCAGCTTGAATACTTGGAGTGAATCAGCTGAAGCCTCCGGTGGGGGTAAATGCAACAGCTCATGAACTAAATGTGATGGTCTTACTTCTGGATCAGCATAATTATCCTTGAGGAGTTTTACAGCCAGATCATAGCCATCATTAGTTAATCTCAGATGGGATACTACTGTTTTAGCCTCACCTGATAATTGGCCTTGCAAATAAGAGAATTTACTACTCTTTGGTAAAGATTGTTTTGAGTCTACAAGGTCAACGAATTTGTTCCAAAATTCATCCCAATCTTCCTCATCTTTTCCTGAGAAAGTGGGTAAATTAATTGGAGGGAGTCGAGCTTCTGCTTGACTCGTATTAGATGCAACTGTTGTTGTTGTTGCTGTTGCCTTGTTCTGGGCAATTAATTTGACATAAGGCTGTAACTTGGCCTGAGTGTGATCTTCATAATTCGCAAGATCAACCATAATGTCGTCTATTTCTGTTTCTGATAAATTGGTATTGGCAAGTTCAGCCACATATGTTGCTATTTGACATTTGATTTGCTCAAATTTACCTGCAGCTGCTTGATAATAGCTTTCCAGGTCAGCATAATCAACTGTTGATTGTTGTGACAAATCTTCACATTTCTTGATCTGTCTTGTTAAGTGGCCTTTAAGACCTGCAAGGGTTCTTTTCATTCTCCCTGCATTATCCATACTGGCTAGTTGGTGAAGCCTTGTGGGACTTGAACTTGGGCTGCTCATAATACTGAACAAACACTAATGGTAGCCTAGGGTAAATTCTGCACTCACTAGGCAATAATCCTACCTCTTCTAGAGGTTAGCACTTAAAATTAATACACATTATATATATACAATCATACACACTAATGATTTGAGTGATAAACCAGTGTCACTGGAAGTACCTTTAGGTTAGCTCCTCTATATCACAATAGGATGGAAGAGACACTAATTAATCACTCAAAGGTGTAATGATCATAAGTAAATTATTATATATACAACTCAACTCGAGTTGATAAAAATTACACCCAAAATAGGGTCTGGACCATTCATTAATGGTGTTAGGTTGATCAATATAGTACAACTGACTATGGTAATAATGGGACTAGGATGAGCAATAATAGTTCAACTAGTCAATGGTAATATCCTACCCTGTTGTGGGTTGGCAATTAGTAAATATTATACTGTGATCACTAGTGCAATATATATTAGATGATTCTCTATTTTGGAGAAATAATATACACAATTATTGATAATAGCCTCTTAATTAGCCTCTATGAAACTTCTAATATTATCTAGAAGTATTAAATATTATTAGTGACCTCGCAAAATAAAGTCCACAAAATTCGTAGATAATCTCTCGCGAAATGTAACACCACAAAATCCGTGAACAATCTTGCGAGGACACAGCCACTAATTTGGCTGGCTTCTATATTAGCGCTGTCATTTCACGAAATAACACGCCACCAAATATCTGTGGGTGTGCATGAAACCGCTGACAAAGCTGAACTCGGCTGAGGGGGGGCTCCTGAGCTCCCTCGAGGCTACGCTGCCGTCTTGACTGCTGGCTTTGTTTAAATAACACTGCACTAGTATATTTAATGAATCCACTGGATAACTGGTTCATCCGGTACTAAGATGACCAAATGTGGGTTCAAAGGATCAAATAATCCGTCATCCGGTTCGAAGATGACCAAATAATGTGGGAACCGACCTGTGAGATTTATATTTATTTAATTTATATGAATTTATATTTACGTTAATTTATATACTTCGATAGCAATTTGTATAATGATGAGTGGACTGTATTTCTGCAATAATCTCTTAATCTCACAAATCGATCCTCTACACATTAGGGGGAGTTTATTAGTTTATATATATATATATGCAGCCAATCAAACTACAGAATTAGACTACATACATTGACGAGGTTCCTTATCTTATAGTACAGCAGGTTAGTCCACCAGGTATAACTAGGGTGTAGACACCAAATTATCCTCTTTGAGGTAGCTTCCATCACCCAGGTAACTGGTGCACAAACTCTTCCTCGTCTTGACCTGTCAAAAGTGCGCTAGCTGAGAAGCCAGAATCCTATATATGACAAGCTATATCAGAGAAAACACTATACAGTACATGGAACAATAAAGACCTGGCTTAATTACCTTTAGTATGAGGCGATTTCGCGTTCTAACCGGCTAACCCTACCCAATGACATTAATGGCCACTAATGATAGATAATGGGTTTCGGAAAGAACACTTAACTTGAATTTGTTGACATCGTGTTGAAAATGGTACACCTTTGGGTTCCATAACACTACGTCCAAGTAAAATTAACAGGAGCCGAATTTGCTCCCGTGTGAGCCTCTGGTCTCGTATAAACAATGGCTGCCCTCCTTCCTCACTCTGACGCCTGGCTTACATTGTCCACATGTCAGAAAGTGATAGAAGGGTCACATTTACTCTACTTTAATATTGATAATTAAGTTAATTTATATAAGATGTTTTTATGATGGTAAAGTCCAAGACTAATGTATTTAAGAATAATTCCCACCATAATAGGTGGAGAATATAATAGTATGTGGTGATGATTTCCCGTTTTCTATAGACGGTAATTCCACTACAAGTTACGTTTTCTATGGGTAACTTGTTTATACAACACAGCTATTATCTGTATGATATATTAAATAGTGTCGGATTTTCCGACAGAGCACTCTCCCACTACGGATTTAACAAGACTTACCATGGAATCCGTCAAGACTACTACTGGCCAGGTATGGTAAATAGCGTCAAACAGTACGTCAAACAGTGTCATACATGCCAGATGGCAGGTAAACCGAACATCTCTATTCCCAGAGCGCCACTGATTCCCATACAGGTGCCTGCGGAACCTTTCCACAGACTTATTATAGACTGTGTTGGTCCTTTACCTCGGACCAGTTCAGGTAACGCCTATAACTTAACCATCCTGTGTCCTACCACCAGATTCCCCATAGCAGTTCCAGTAAAGAACATTACGGCTGCTACGGTTGTGAAGCACTTATTGAAGATCTTCACCCAGTATGGATTTCCAAGGGAGGTTCAGAGCGACTGTGGCACCAACTTCACCAGTGATCTCTTCAAGAGGACACTGGAGGAGTTCAACATCAAACAGGTATTGTCCAGCCCCAATCATCCTGCTTCACAGGGTTCTCTTGAGCGTAGTCATCAGATTATTAAAGCACTCCTGAAGAAGTTTTGTAATGAAACCTCTAAAGATTGGGATAAGCAAATAGACCTAATATTATGTATCTATAGAAGTCTTCCCAATGAGTCCCTAGGAGTATCTCCTTATGAGATGCTCTACGGACGTAAGTGCCGTACTCCCCTCAAGGCTTTCAAAGACTCTCTACGTGATGCCACCTTCAGTGAGCATCAGAATGTGCCCCAGTTTCTTTAAACCTTCAACACATTCTAGAGAGAATCCACAGTTTTGCCCAAGATAATCTATTGAAAGCACAGGAGAGGATGAAGACTCATTACGACCAGACCAGCAAAGTAAGAAAATTTAAACCGGGAGACTTCGTACTTGCTTACTTCCCTATCCCAGGTTCTCCTTTACAAAACAGGTTTTCAGGACCCTACCGCATCAAGGAGTGCAGAAACAACCATAACTACGTTCTAGAGACTCCAGATAGGCGGCGGAAGACCCAGCTGTGCCACGTCAACCTCCTGAAGCTATATTACGGTACTCCTCCCACTGTCTTGACATTATACTCTTCCTTTAAAGAGCCATACATCCACAGTGAGACCTTCCCTGCTTCTCCTCCCGAAAGCACTGACACTGAGTCAGTGCTTTCAAATTCAGAAATCCTTACTGATCTTCCCAACTATTTTCAGGACAACCATAGTGCACCTCTCGTCAAGTTCTTCAAAGAACATCAGGAGTTGTTCAGAGATGACCCCCAAGAGTGTAATGTTACCCAGCACGACATCCAACTGCTCCCTGACACCCGGCCGATTCGTCAACCCTTCTACCGAATCAGCCCTAGCAAGAAGGAAGTCATGCGTGCTGAGGTGCAGTACCTCTTGGATCATGGACTGGCTACACCTTGTGAGTTCCCCTGGGCCTCACCCTGTATCTTGGTGCCAAAACCCCAAGGTGAGGTGAGACTTTGCACTGACTACCGTAAGGTAAATAATGTGACTGTCAAGGATGCATACCCATTGCCAAGGATAGATGACATTCTTGACGCCATTGGTAATGCCCAGTACTTGTCCCAAGTGGACTTGCTTAAGGGGTATTACCAAGTATGTTTAACAGAGCGGGCCAAAGAAATATCTGCCTTTATCACTCCCTTTGGACTTTTCATATATGAACGCCTTCCTTTCGGACTATGTAATGCCCCGGCCACCTTTCAGAGAGCTGTCAACCGCGTCATCCAGGGCTTGGATAACACGTACGCCTATTTGGATGATATCGTCGTAGCATCCAACACCTGGAGCGAACATCTGCTCCAGCTGCGACGACTGTTCGCCAAGCTCCTGACAGCCGGCCTCACCATCAACCTGGGCAAGTCCACCTTCGCCAAAGGTAAAGTGCGTTATCTGGGTCATGTAATTGGGAGTGGCAGCCTAGCTCCGTTAGACACACACACTCAAGCCATCCAGCATTATCCACAGCCTACCACCAGGAAGCAGCCCCTGCGCTTCCTTGGTCTTGCCTCCTACTACCGTAGGTTTGTGAGAAATTTCAGTACAGTCGCCATGCCTTTAATCATTTTAACCAGTCCCAAGCAACGGTATAATTGGACCATGCAGCAAACCATTGCTTTCGAACAACTCAAATTCCTCCTCTGTTCTAATCCCATTCTCGCCTCGCCAGATATTATCAAGCCTTTCGTCCTTCATGTCGACGCCAGTGGTACCGGCATTGGTGGTGTCCTGATGCAGCAACGAGGCGAGGAGGTTCTACCTGTCAGCTACTACAGCTACAAATTGAAACCCCACCAGAGGAAATACAGCACTATTAAAAAGGAGCTACTATCTATCGTCCTGAATCTCCAGCACTTTGCTCCATACCTACAAGGTGCCAGGTCTACCACCATCTTCTCAGACCACAACCCTCTCCGCTTCTTACATCAAGCCCAATTCACTAACCAACGTCTTCTACGGTGGGCTTTATATCTACAAGATTTCAACCTGGAGATCCGCTATATCAAGGGTTCTGACAACATCATAGCCGACGCCCTCTCCAGAGTTTATGAAGTAGAAGCAACTCCACCTATTACTCCACCACATGAAGACGTAACTTCTTCCAGAACCGCAGGCTTCGGGGGAAAGTTGTGACGATAATCTCTTTCAAGAGAGATTGAGCCTGCTCTTCCCTTCATAAGTTCGTCAATATACAAGATAATATAGAAGACACGTCCAGCAAGTATCGCCAAACGTTTTGCCCAGAGAGCAAATCGTACCCAGCACACAGTGACACCTGCTACCTACCACCGCCGTAACCAGCAAGCTGCTCGTCCTTTGCCTGCCTGTCGCTGATTGGCTGGTGTCCCGTCGCACCTGCCCTCCGCCCTCCACCACAAGTTGATGTCTGGGCTGCAGTGCGCTAATATTGTAAGAATATCTCAGTGCTCCAAGCAGTTGACATCTCTCGCTGGTAGACTAAGCCTTGGCTTTCGTATACTAAGGGAGGTGGCAGCTCGAAGCCGGTATTCCAGCACCACTAATACTTTATTTTGCTATCACTGTAACTCGCTTGTCTTAACGTAACTTTTCATTTGCCAGTGATTATTCATATTATTTTGTTTGTTGACTTGTCTTTCATATTTTATGTGCTTAACTTTATTCATGTCTTGTTTTTCTAAAGTAATTAAAATTTCATTGTTAATTTACTTGTGTTTTGTGTGTCTTCCCATTACCTTACCACAGACGAAAGCTCCAGCTTTTCTCTATTTTTTTCTATTATGTGACGAGGCCCTGCCCCTAGCTTTTGAAACAGCCGAACACCAACGCTTTACCGTCACAATATATATATATACAGGCATACCTCAGAATACGATTTTAATCCGTTCCTGGAGACGCCTCGCCTTCCGAAAACTCGCATTCCGAAGTTAATTTCCCCATAAGAAATAAAGGGAAATGAATTAATCCGTTCCTGACTACCCCAAAAACCCCACATCAAACTAAATTTTTATACCTAATTCATCTAAATAAACCTACAAAAGTATGTTCCAGTTATTACTTACCTTACTGTCGAGTGCTGTAGGCGTATGGAAGATGGTGAGGAGGGGGGAGGAGGAGAGGAGTTAGTGTTTGGAAGGGGAGTCCCCTTCCATAATCACATCAGGCAGTGAGGACCTTTCTGGTGTGCTCTCCCTGGGACGTTTAACCTGAGTGCCACTAGGTCCTGGTTGAGGTTCACTGCTCGATTTCTTCACCAAATATTTGTCCATGAAAGCTTGCTTTTCCCTTCTTCGCAAGCTCTCTCTGTAGTAAGGCATCACAGTGTCATTGAAAAGATTAAGACAACGGCCTACTACAGTTTTGTCTGGGTGAGTGTGTTCAATAGTTGTTTGAATCTCTTCCCACATCTGACACACCTTCTTCATTACTGCAGAAGGGACATTCGCTGGTGCTGTTGCCACCACCTCCTCCTCCACTGCAGAATCATTCGCTGCTGTGTTGGCTTCCTGTTCCTGTTGAAGGGCTAGGAGTTCTTCGGTGGTCAGTTCTTCGTTGTGTTCTTCCACCAACTCCTCCACATCATCACCATCCAATTCCAAGCCCATTTTCTGGCCTAGACTAACAATTTCCTCAACAATAGGCGCATCATTTATAGGCTCAAACCCCTCAAAGTCTAGTTCTCTCACACCTTCAGGCCACAATTTTCTCCAGCCAGAGATCAGGGTTCTTTGAGTCACTTCTTGCCAGGCTTTGTCAACGAGTTTTAAAGCACTAAAAATGTTAAAATGCTCTCTCCAGAACTCTTTGAGGGTGAGGTTTGTGGCTTCAGTCACTTCAAAACATTTCCGGAAAAGTGCCCTTTCATACAGTTTCTTAAAATTCGCTATGATTTTCTGGTCCATAGGCTGAATTAGAGGAGTGGTGTTAGGAGGAAGGAATTTAACTGTGAGGAATTTATTGCATTGAGGCATCAAATCATCTTCCAAGCCTGGAGGATGAGCAGGAGCATTGTCAAGGAGAAGCACGGCTCTGAGTGGCAATTGTTTCTCCTGCAGATATTTTTCTATGGCAGGGCACAGCACTTCATTCACCCACTCCGAAAAAATAAGCCTAGTCACCCATGCTTTTTTATTAGACTTCCACATCACAGACAAACGGGTTTTCTGCACATTATACTGTTTGAAAACCCTTGGATTTTCAGAATGATACACTAGCAAGGGTTTAATTTTTAAATCGCCACTCGCATTTGAACACAGCACAAGCGTAAACCTATCTTTCATAGGCTTGTGTCCAGGCAAGGATTTTTCCTCCTTGGTAATGTATGTCCTCTTAGGCATTCTTTTCCAAAACAGTCCTGTTTCGTCACAATTAAACACTTGTTGCGGTAGGTATCCCTCAGCCTCTGCAAACTCTTTAAATTCGTCAATAAATCGTCCAGCGGCTGGTTTGTCTGAGCTGGCTGCCTCCCCATGCCTTGTAACACTATGGATACCACTTCTCTTTCTAAATTTTTCAAACCAGCCCCTGCTTGCCTTAAACTCTTTCTTTTCTGCATCACTCGTTGCAGGGGTCTTCTTTAGAAGGTCTTCGTGCAACACCCTGGCTTTCTCAGAAATAATGGCCTCCGAAACACTATCACCCCTCAACTCCTTGTCGTGTATCCAAATTAATAACAACTTTTCCACTTCTTCAAGTATTTGTGGTCTTTGTGTCGTTAATGTTCTTACTCCTTTTGCCACATTAGCACTCATAATCTTATTTTTCTTCTTAAGTATAGTGCATATTGTTGATGTCGCTTTGTTGTACTGCCTACAAAGATCAACAACACGTGTACCGTTCTCATGCTTTCGAATGATCTCTTGTTTCTGCTCTATTGTCATCCTCACATGAGCTTTCTGGCCTTTATCCTTACCACTGGCTTTCTTGGGACTCATGGTGAGATATATAATAACAAATTGTATAGACAAATCACCAAAAATCCAACAAAACACTGAAAATTCACGACAAGAATTGATGTGGGGGTAGTCACTGCGCGCGAGACAATGGTGAACTGAGGGGCAGCGGGGCAGAGGGGCGACGATCGCCGAACGACCACGCGCTAGGTCGGCTGTACGCGTATCAACAAACTCGCGTTCAAACTCGACTCCCGAAGTAACCATCGCCTTCCGAGACAAATTTTTGGAGTAAATACACCTCGCCTTCCGAAAATCTCGCATACAGGGACAATCGCATTCCGAGGTACCACTATATATATATATATATATATATATATATATATATATATATATATATATATATATATATATATATATATATATATATATATATATATATATATATATATATATATATATATATATATATATAAATATATATATATATATATATATATATATATATATATATATATATATATATATATATATATATATATATATATATGTCGTACCTAGTAGCCAGATTTAGGCAATGCAAGGCCTGATTTGCCTAATAAGCCAAGTTTTCTCAATTTTTTTCTTATGAAAAAAATATTGAGAAAATATTTTTTCTTATGAAAAAAGATAGAGCCTATTGGGCTCTATCATATAAACACTAGAAACTGTGTATGGAGTCAGCCTCCTCCACATCACTGCCTAATGCATTCCATTTGTCAACTACTCTGACACTAAAAAAAAAATTCTAATATCTCTGTGGCTCATTTGGGCACTCAGTTTCCACCTGTGTCCACTAGTGCGTGTGCCCCTTTTGTTAAATAGCCTGTCTTTATCTACCCTGGATATTCCTCTGAGAATCTTGTTTGTGGTGATCATGTCCCCCCTTACTCTTCTGTCTTCTAGCGACGTGAGGTTTAATTCCCGTAGTCTCTCCTCGTAGCTCATACCTCTCAGCCCAGGTACTAGTCTGGTGGCAAACCTTTGAACTTTTTCTAGTTTGGTTTTATGCTTGAGTAGATATGAAGTTTTTTCAGTATGAATGAATATGGGCAATATGTCTTCTGGAGTTTCATTTATTCATATAAATGAAAGTGCAACAATTACAACTCCTTGATGCTCTAGTTGCAGGTTAGTACAGTGACTGGTGCTGTGTAGAAAATATGTACTTCATATATAACTGAAAATAGTGAAACTCTCCTGCTTTTGTCTCAATATCTAATGGTTAGCAAACAATTGTGAGATTCAAGAAATATGTAATGATGTTTTAATTACATAGTTAACACATGTTTGCTTCAGTCTCAAGTCGTTTTGCTCAGATAACAACGGGTGGGATACATAATATCTTTATTAGTAACTAGCAGTACCAGGCCACCCGTTGCTGTGGCATGTGCGTTGCTGAGCCACAGCAACCTTCCCCGTACCCCAGTCCTCCCCACCATTCCCCCTTCACCCGTCTACTCGGCCTCCCAACCATTCCCCACTCCACTGTCCCCACGTCCTCCCCACCATTCCCCACTCCACCATCATCTCTTCCTTACCACCATTCCCCACTCTCCTGTCCCTTTGTCCTCCCCACCATTCTCCATTCCCCCCATCCCCTCGTCTCCACCATCCCAAACTCCCCTGTCCCTCGTCCTTCCCCACCATTACCCCCTTTCTTGTTCCCTCGTCTTCCCCACCATCTCTCACTTCCGTCTCCTCATCATCCTCGCTATTCCCCACTCCCTCGTCCGATGCCTTCCCAAATGGTCTGATGTTCCCATCAGAAAATTGGGAACATAAAAACATGAGAACATAAGAACAAAGGTAACTGCAGAAGGCCTATTGGCCCATACGAGGCAGCTCCTATCTATAATCACCCAATCCCACTCATATACTTATCCAACCATCAAGTGACCTGATGTTCCCATCACTGAAATATAATAAAAACAATTAAAAAATTAAATAAAATATGAAAAATTAAAAAAATAAACTATATTCACAAAATGAACGGTATGGTAAACATCACAGCTGAATTCCAAAGCAATTCACACAAAATAATTAAATCAAAATGAAAATAAATCAAAATATATGAAAATTCAATTTATCTATGCAATCAGAAACATTGAGATAGAATTGTAACATTTAGTATTGCATGTGTGTTGCTCATACATGCAACAGATGGCGTTGTTTTTCAAGAAAAGCATAGTTTTACCTGTCACCCCCCCCCCTCCCCGCTCAGCTCGTTGATGCCGTGAGGGAGGCTTAGTGGGCGGCTGCCGGAGTGTGATGCTCCTTGGGACAGTCCTCTGTCCTTTTCTAGTCTTGTGCTCCTGCTTCCGTCCTCTCCAGTTGTGCTGAGCATCTTTTCCTTTTCCTTCTGTTTCGTTTTTCTCCCCCCTCTTCTCCTATCTGCTTGTCGTTTCCTGCCGACCTTTTGCTTGTTTTGGATCTTTCTTTGAACTTCTATTTTGACGCCCGGGTGCGTGAGGAGGCATACTCTTGCACCCGTAGAACTGATGTACCAGACATCTCGAGCGAGGGGAACCTTTTATTGTCAATCTCCCTGTCGTCGCAGAACCCGATCTCGACGGACTGACGGTTCTTAAGGTGGCGTTTGTGGGGCGTATACTCACGACGCACCCCTATGGGGCCCCGGCATGATCGGCGATAGCTTCCTGTTGGGTGTCCTGCCTCTAATTGTGGCTCCATGGTGGGTATGGGGGCACATTCGTGGATGAATTTCTTTCTCTTCGTCTCTATGTCGATAAATGTTTCCGTTGTTTGTTTCCGTTTCCCTGTTCGGGTCTCCAAGAATGTTCAGATGAATGCCAGTGTTGGCACTATTCTCCTTCCGCCCAATGTTGCAACCGGTGTTCGGAATCTGCAGGATTGCAACGATGATATTCGGCATATCCTTGATGCCCAAGGCAATTCACCTCCTGGTTGACTCGTTTACTCGTCCCCCTCGTGGTCGTCGCTGTCAACCCCTTCGTGTTGTGAAGATCACCTTTGATGGTAGGACCCTTCCATCCTCTGTCATTCTTGCTGGTGCTAGGTGCTCTGTCCAGGAGTATATTCCTTCTCCTCGGCTTTGTAACAAGTGCTGGAGGTTTGGGCATGGTGTCCTCCGCTGCTCTGGGACTGTCTCTCTCTGTCCTTTGTGTGAGGGTGAAGGTCACTCTAAGTCGGAGTGCACTTCTCCCCAAGCTCGCTGCCTCAACTGCGGTGAGGCCCATCCTACCTTCTCCCGTGCCTGTATTCATTACAAGCTTGAGGCGGCCGTCCTCAACTTGAAGCACAGGGAGCGTTTATCTTCTCCTGAGGCGAGGCGCCAGGTTCGCCGGCTCCCGCCTTATGCTAACGTCTCTTATGCTTGTGTGTTGTGCTCTTCCTCTCCTCCTCCTTCCCTCCTTCCTCAGACTCACAACCGTTCCCGGGGCTTGGACCCTGATACGCCCACTGCCTCCTCCTCTGTTCCTTTGAGTTCTGTCCCGAAGGATCCCCCTCCTGGTCCCATGTCTGGGGTTCCCCTTCTTTCTACCCGGTCTATCGTGTCTCCTGTGTCTTCTTCCTCGTCTCCCTCCGATCCTCCTTCCCATCTTCTTCCTCCATCTATTGGCTCTCCCCGCTGCCTGTCGGTGCAGGCGGATGTCCATCGCTCTCCTAACGGCCGTCGTGTGTGCTCTTGTTCAGCTTCTCCTGTTGAGACACTGGAATCCGTTGCCCGGTACGTAGTTGCTGGGACACTGGTCTCTTTAAGTCAGAAACGTAAGCCTGGCTCCTCTCCTTCCTCCTCCCAGGCAGGTAAGAAGGCTTCGCTTTCTTCCTTGGCCCCTACTTCTGGCTCAGTTGCTCCTTCCCCTCCCATTTCTGTGCTTGCACCCCCTGTTCCTGCTATAGAGGTTTCTTTGGCCCCTGCTTCCCTTTCGGTTGCTACTCTTGCTGAGGTGCGCTCCCCTCTTTCTACTCCCCCTCTTCCTGCTGCTGTCCTTGACTGCTCCTCTCCGTTGTCTCCTCCTCTTCCTCCTCCTCCGGACCCCGCCCGCCCACCTCTGGTCTGTTCTCCCACTTCCTTCCTTCCGTCTTTGCTCATTTTACCCATGCCCCCTAACCCTAACTTTGCTGACCCAGATCCCGACCCTGATATTCTATAAAACGGGCTATCTAACAGGAACTATGAGAGTTGTTGTAGGGTATTCATAATTTATTATCCTGATACATGTGAAAGGTGCTGCAACTAGGCCAAGTTTCAGCATCTCAGCCTAAATAGAGAAGGAGAAAAAAAAATTATACAATTTTTCAACAATGTTCAATTGCTCTCACAGCCCACAATTGTGAACCAAAATCATTTCTATGACACTCAGCTATGACCTTATTATATAATAAAGATTTGCACCAAGGATTTTTATCCCAGATGTATTTAGTGCAATAATACAGATTTTTAAAGTTTCCTAAAAACGTATGCAACAAAATGAAGTTTATCATTATTTATAAAATTAATAAATCTACGTAGATAAGAAAAACTACATGTGTTTTTAGAGGCATAAACTCTTCATATAATGTGCAAGTTTCATGTAAATTGAATAATATATAAAGGTTGTGAAGGCAGATCTAGTTGTAAAAGTTGGAGTGGTGTAGCGCGCCGCGACAAGTTACTCTACTCGCGGCTGAGAGGCCGCCACAATCTTCATTCGTGACAATGCGTGATTTACGCATTGCGGCCAGCTCGTACGTTCCATGGAGAGCTCGCATGCATCTAGCTTTCAATGCTTTTCTCTTGTTCGTTTGGTACGTCATATTGCAGTACAAATAGCAAAAATAGCATGAGTTCTGAGAGATATTGTGAGAGCGCGTCAACGATACATCCACTTTCTGAGGGACACACACAGTGACTGACTAATAAGCCACGAACCCCACCCTCTCTCTCACACGAGACTGTTGCCAATGAGTGAGTTTACATTCGTTTTATGCATAACATGTTATTTTCAAAGCTATTACGAAATATTAGACTTCTACAACGTAAGACACAATACCCCGCGGCGCACCCACACCGCGAGGACTGGATTCACGAAAGTTGCAGCAGGAAATTTGACTCTAATTACGTTATTTTTCAAGATAACATAAAACGGTTTGCACCACAGTGTTGCCAGAACGTTGTAGTATTTTTCGTAACTTTTCGTAAATATTCCATTTTTCTTCGGATTTTCGGGTGCCTTGCCCCCTTAACGTGCTGTGTTGCTCTTTCGCCTTTGTTTCTTCCTTGTTCTCTGTTTTTGTCCTTTCTCTTCTCGTCGTTGTCCATTCTTCAATGGAACGTTCGAGGTTATTACGCCAATTTCCTCGAACTCCAACTTCTGATTTCGCGGTTTTCGCCCCTTTGTGTCTGTCTCCAGGAGCCGATGCTTGGTGCTCGTCCTGGTCGTTTTCGTGGCTATTCCTTTCTCTCCCCCCCCCATTAGGAGCCCCTGCCGTTGCTGGGGCTCCTAATTCTTCTGCTCTCTTGATCCGCGCTGATGTTCCCTTTGTTCCTTTACTTTTTCCTTTGCCTCTCCATTGTTCTTCTGCTCGTATCTTTGTGGGGAAATGGTACACAGTTTGTTCCATTTATCTCCCCCCGAGTGTCCCACTTTCTCTTCCTGATTTGAAACAAATCTTGGACTCCTTGCCGGAGCCTGTGCTCCTGCTGGTTGACTTCAATTGTCGTCATTCTCTTTGGGGTATGTTCTGACGAATATCCGGGTTCGCCTTCTTGAGCCGTTTCTCCTCTCTTCTTCCCTGTTTCTTCTGAATTCTGGTGAGCCCACTCATTTGGACTCTCGGACTCGCACCCTTTCCTGTATTGATCTTTCTCTCTGCTCTTCTTCTCTTTACTTAGATTTCACGTGGCAGGTTCTTGATGACCTCCATGGCAGTGATCATTTCCCTATCCTTGTTTTCTTTTTCTCGTTTCACCCTTCCCTCTCTTTTCCTAGGTGGCAATTTGCTAAAGCGGACTGGAACCTATTTACACTCAGTGCTGCTCTCTCTGACCTCTCCCTTCTGCCTCTCCCTCGCGCTCTCCTCCTTTTTCATGACACTGTCTTCGACGCTGCCCTCCGCTCTATTCCTCGCTCTTCCTCTCGGGGTCCACGGAAGTGCGTTCCCTGATGGAGTGCGTACTGTGCTCGGGCTGTCCGCTGTAAGCGTGCAGCCTGGAAGAGGCACCGCCGTCGGCAGACGACCGATTCTTTTCTTTTCTTTCGGAAAGCAAGTGCGGTGGCCCGTAGGGCCATCAGTATGGCTAAACATGAATGTTGGACTTCTTATATCTCCACAATTACGTCCGAAACTCCCCTGCCACAGATCTGGAAGCGTATCCGCAAGATTGCGGGTAAGTTCGTTCCCGATGTTTCACCGGTCCTTCACCTCCGTGGTACTCTTGTGGCGGACCCGTTGCAGGTCTCTACCAAACTGGGTTCTCACTTTTCTTCTGTTAGCTCTGGTCTTCATCTTCCCCAATCTTTCCTTCTTCGTAAACCTGTCCTTGAGTCTCGTCCTTTAGATTTCTGCACTCGTCTTCGACTTTCCTATAACGATCCCTTCTTTCTCTCTGAACTTCGTTCTGCCCTGGCGCTCTGCGGTTCTACGGCGGCGGGCACCGATGGTATTCATTATGAGATGCTTCGCCATCTCCCTCCGTGCACGTCTCAGTATTTACTGAGTCTGTATAATCGGATCAGGGAGTCGTTGTCAGTCCCTGAGGACAGGCTCGATGCCGTTGTCCTCCCTGTTCGCAAACCAGGGTCTCTGGGAACTTCCCCTAAGGACTTTCGCCCTATTGCCCTCACAAGTTGTGTCTGCAAACTCTTTGAACGTATGGTTAACGTTCGTCTGATGTCGTTCCTGGAACACCATCACCTCCTCTCCCCTTCTCAATTTGGTTTCCCGCAAGTGCCGCAGCACGACAGATGTCCTGATGAACTTGGAGGTCTATATTCGTACTGCTTTTGCTGCGAAGACCTCCGTTGTTGCCGTCCTTTTTGACCTGGAAAAGGCTTACGACACCACTTGGCGATATCATATTCTGTCCCAGCTTCATTCTTTTAGCCTTCGTGGTCATCTCCCTCACTTTCTCCGCAGCTTCCTGTCTCGTCGTTCCTTTCGGGTGCGCCTTGGTTCCGCTCTCTCTGCCTCTTTTCAGCAATACGAAGGTGTGCCCCAGGGTAGTGTTCTGAGCACTACTCTTTTCCTGGTTGCCCTCAATGGTCTTCTTTCCTCTCTTCCTTCTGGTGTCTTATCCGCTCTCTATGTCGATGATCTTACCCTTTGCTGTCAGGGTAATGATTCGCCTCTCCTTCAGTGCCGGCTTCAACTTGCAATTGATGCCGTGTCGTCTTGGGCCACCGATCATGGCTTCAAGTTCTCTACTTCTAAGACTTGTGCCATGTCTTTTACTAGGAAACGGGTCGTTCTTCGTCCCTCTTTGTCACTTTATGGTCATCCCCTTGAGTACAAAGATTCCGCGAAGCTTTTGGGGTTATTCCTTGACACTCTTTTGTCTTGGTCTCTCTATATCTCTTACCTCCGTGTTGAGTGCTCTAAGGCCCTTGATCTCCTTCTGGTATTGTCCCATACTTCTTGGGGAGCGAATAGGCGCACTCTCCTTGCGTTACATTCCTCTCTCGTCCTGTCTATGCTCGATTATGGTTGCCCTGCTTACTCATCTGCTTCTCCTTCTACTCTTCGCCGTCTTGATGCTTTGCACCATACTGGGTTGCGCCTCAGTTCTGGTGCCTTTCGTTCGACTCCCGTCCTTAGCTTGTATGTTGACACTGGCTTCCTGTCTCTCCAGGACCGCCGTGATCGCTACTGTCTTCGCTATCTTGCGCGATCCTTACAACATCCTTCCTCTCGCCTCTGTCGTGCTTTAACTTTTACCCCTCCTGTGGTTCCTGTTCCTCTTCACCACCTCCCTCTTTCTGTCCGGTTATCTCGCTTACAGGATTCTCTTTCCGTTCGTGTTTCTAATGTTTCTTCTCGTGTTGTTCCTTCTTTGCCCCCATGGAGAGTCCGCCTTCCGCAGTTTTGTTCATCCTTGACTCGCATCACTAAAGCTTTTACCCCTCCTACGGTTCTAAAATGCCTTTTCCTTGAGCACTTTTCTTCTCACTACCGCTCCGTTTCTGCCTTCACTGATGAGTCTAAGTCTGCGGACGGTGTTGGCTACTCTGTTGTTTTTCCTGATCGCACTTATATGTGTCGCTTACCTCCGGAGACTAGCATCTTTACAGCGGAGCTTTATGCTATTCTCTATGCTCTTCGTCTCCTGCTTTCTCGTTGTCAGTCTTCCTTTGTAGTTGTTGTTGACTCGCGTAGTGCCCTCATGGCTCTCGGGTCCTTTAATCCGGTTCATCCAGTAGTTGTCAAGATCCAGCGTTGGCTGTTTCTTGTCCACAGTAAATTTAAGTCGGTTGAGTTTTGTTGGGTGCCCAGCCATATTGGTGTGTCTTTAAATGAGCGTGCGGATGCTGCCGCCAAGGAAGCTGTCCGCTCTTGTCCCATCTCTCATAAAGGTATTCCATATTCCGACTTTTACCCGGTTATCCATTCCTCCATTCTTACCCGTTGGCAGGCTTCTTGGTAGTCTGTTACTGGTAACAAACTTCGTACTCTTAAATGTTGTGTTTCCTCGTGGCCGTCCTCCTGCCACCGTAACCGACGATGGGAAACAGCTCTGGCGAGGTTGCGTATTGGCCATACTCGCTTTATCCATGGTCACTTGATGGAGCACCGCCCTGCTCCTTATTGTCCTAATTGCATTGTCCCTCCTACGGTCGTGCATGTCCTTCTTGAATGTCCTGACTTCCAGGACGAGCGTGTGTCTTGCTTTCCGACCGCCCTTCTCGGTCGCCTGTCCCTCAATGAAATTCTTGGTGACTCGGATACTTTTGAAATCATTCGCCTTATGCGTTTTTGTTCTCGTATTGACATCCTTGGTGATATTTAGCGCCCTCTGATTATTTCGCACATTTGATGGTGCTACATAGCCTTCCCGGTTTGGTGCCTTTTTTTGATAATTACTTACTTTACCTGTCACAGGTGTGGCATCTATACATATACTTACGAAATTAACGATATGGTAAACAACACAGCTCAATTCCAATGCAATGTCACACAAAATAATTCAATAAAAAATGAAATAAATCGGAATCTATGAAAATAAAATTTATCAATGCAATCGGAAACATTGAAATGTAATTCGTGACATATTTAGTATAGCGTGCATGATGCTATTATGTGCAATAGATGGCGCTGTTTTTCAAAAACGCTTGTTTTTACCTGTCACTTGGGTGATATCTATTTTTCAGTCATATTCAACAACATATGTTTAAAAGAAAGACTGCTACCATGCTTGAGTACATCGTAGTCAGTCTCGTTGGCAAGAGTACTAGGGTTAAGGCAGCTCTACCTGTAAGATGTGACCTGAGAAGTATAGACCATTGATTCCTAGGCCACTGTAAGTGGGTGGCCAAGGCCTCGAATAACACAACAAATTAATCTACTTCTGCTTCTACAAAAGGCGGCATCATTTTAATACAATATGTAGGCTTAAAACATACTGGTAAGTTGGCTTCTGCTTCACGGCGCTGAGAGAGGTGGGGACTTTCAAGTTCTAACTCCTGGTGCCGGAACTCTAGAGCGGTGTCTGATCTACCTTGTTCCAAGCGTAATGTGATGCCAACTCCATCCTCCTCTTGTTGTTTCTTGAGTTGAAGCTCTTGAGCTAGGATTTGCAGTCGTTCTACCTCTCTTAGACGTTGTAGTTCAGCTTCTTGTTCTTGACGTTGACGTTGCAGTTCAGCTTCTTGTTCTTGACGTTGTGGTTCAGCTTCTTGTTGCTGGATCTGGAGTTGTTCTTGTTCACGTGCACGTTGTATTTCAGCTTCTTGTTGTTGTTGCTGGCGTTGTTCTTGTTCACGTTGACGGGCTAATTCAGCCTCTTGTCGTCTCATCTCCCGTTTGTGTTCATCGGCAGCAGCTTCTAGTTGCGCTAACTCGATTTTTAGTTTCATGTGTGTGAGTGTGGTTTTATCAGCATCTCTATGTTGGTCCTGCTGCTCTGAAGTAATAAGATCATTGTCTGAAAGATGATCAAAATCAGGTTATGAAGCTCAGCTTCGGTGAGTTGACCAGACACTAGAAGGTGAAGGGACGACAACGTTTCGGTCCGTCCTATACCATTCTCAAGTCGATTGAGAATGGTTCAGCGTTGGTGACCCCATGGGGAGGAGTGATGTGGTATTCAGTAGTAAGGGTGATTAATTCTGCTCTAGTAGCACGAATTAATGTTTGGAGCTCCTCCTCCGGGTTAGCACGAAATGCGGCTAACCTAAACATATTGAATATTATATAAAAGCAAAATATCAATGGAAGAAAAATGCAAGTACCCTGCAGGCGAACCAATAAGTGAGGATTACTAGACTGTCTTGTAAGTGATGTGGCAATATGCACGAGAATGGTTGTTATATAACTGGCAACACTGTACGTAAGTAACTATCCTGTAAGGCAACAATAAATGTACAAGATAAATAACTACACTATATATATTAATCTGAAATAAAACTAAGTCTTTGACTTTAGTAAGGACTTGGAGAAACAATATAAAGGAATGTTTCGAGGTAGTAAAATATAAGCAGGATGTAGGGATGGCTGATCTCTGTACTCTAGTGACGATAAGGGCAAGAGTTGTCCTACTGGAATCTAGATAAGTAACTGCAGGGTTACTGTTCCTTATGCTCTGTAAAAGACTAGTAAACTCCCTACCTCAGCAGTTAATCAAGAGCTTTAAACGAAGGCTTAGAGGTGCAGGGAGTGTCACCACTGTGACGAGAACGGCTATACACGCCCCGAATGTATAACACAGTTCTGGATGCGAAAGGATCTCTAGTCCAATACTTCCTCCAAAGTTCGTAATACAAAGTGGAACATAATAGTTCGAAGACAAATCAAAGTACCTGATAAGTACCCGAGGAGGTGATCTGCCTGAGTGAGTCCTCTCTGTTGGGGCAAAGTCAATATGGACAAAAAGATATAGCAATAGCTTAGAAGACTAACCATTACGAGTATGAATTTGTGTATAAAACATCACGTAATCAAAGTCAGTCTAATAAACAGATCACAAATTGCTCCACCTGTAAAGTAGATGTGTTCAGTTACCAGTATGTAAATCTCAAAATGAATTCTGAAAAAATGCAAAGTATAAAAGCCAAGTATAAAAACTAAACACAACATTAAGCAAGGGTTACTAGGAACAGCTCCTCAGACCAGCTCCTTGGACAGCTCCCGTGACAGCTCCTGTGACAGCTCCTAGGACAGGCTCCCAAATTTATGTGGCGGGTTGTGGTATCGCAGTTATACTGAACCAAGATGGTATTGCTCTCCCTCACACAAATAAAAAAAATGCTGCTATTGGCCTTGCAGTATGTAAGTCGCAGGTGGAAACAAATGAAAATCATCAAATAAAAAATTAAACAATTTACTGAAATATTAATGAACATAAATGCCCCTGAAAATACTTGGCTATCCTGTAATGCAAAGGTGAACAAGTTAATATGACATTAATACAAAATAAACTATAAGCAATGAATAAAAGCATAAATATATACTGGTGTACTGAAGACAGCTACCATACCACCATGGCATGAGTCACACGGCGTTGGCTGGAGGCGGACGACGGGTGACAGACACGAAGGTGATCCTAGAGCACTAAGGGAGAGATTGGCTCTCCAGGGAGGCAGCGCCCTTTATATAGTCCGGCAGTGATGACTCTTCCAGTATCAACGCGAGGTGGACCTCTGGTCAACTAGCAAACTGCACATTGAGGCTGGCGGTGCCTTTGTGTTGAGCTGCACCACTGCCAGTTGAAGGCGGCTAACTGCTTGTTTGTGGTGGCAAACTATCGGTTAGCAGAGGCACCCAGCTTGCCTCTGAGTCGTACCAGGCCGTGCCAGGCCGTGCCAGGCCGTGCCAGGCCGTGCCAGGCCCAGGAGGGTATGGAGAGGTGGCAGGACTGATGACTCATCTGGGCTGGTGTAGATGTAGACTTCCAGTGCAGAGGCATTGAAGGTGAAGGGAAACGGCAGTTCCACTGCTGTGCAGGAGATTCAGGTGACAGTATATATATGTCTACCCTTCGCTTGCAACAATCCTGCAATCCAACGTCTATTATGTTGACTGGTAATCACTTCAATAACTCCTGTTTCCAAAACAATATTTACCTATGTATTTTCAGAATCTAAACTTATGTAGTATGAATCAGAGTAACGACTCGTGATTTAAGAATAGAAAGTATTAGTTAGGATTTTTAAGTAGTTTACTATCATGTTCAGCCATAACATGTTATGTGTTCTTCATCATGTTCAGCCTTAACATCTTATGTGTTCTTCATCATGTTCAGCCTAAACATGTTATGTGTTCTTCATCATGTTCAGCCTTAACATGTTATGTGTTCTTCATCATGTTCAGCCTTAACATGCTAAATGTTCTTCATCATGTTCAGTTTTAACATAATGTGTTCTTCATCTTGTTCAGCCTTAACATGTTATGTGTTCTTCATCATGTTCAGCCTTAACATCTTCTGTGTTCTTCATTATGTTCAGTCTTAACATGTTATGCATTCTTTATCATCTTCAGCGTTAACATGTTATGCATTCTTTATCATCTTTAGCCTTAACATGTTGTGTTCTTCATCATGTTCAGCCTTAACATGTTATGTATTCTTCATCATGTTCAGCCTTAACATGTTATGTGTTCTTCATCATGTTCAGCCTTAACATGACATGTGTTCTTCACCATGTTCAGTCTTAACATGTTGTGTTCTTCATCATGTTCAGCCTTAACATGTTATGTGTTCTTCATCATGTTCAGCCTTAACATGTTATGTGTTCTTCATCATGTTCAGCCTTAACATGTTATGTGTTCTTCATCATGTTCAGCCTTAACATGTTATGTGTTCTTCATCATGTTCAGCCTTAACATGTTATGTGTTCTTCATCTTGTTCAGCCTTAACATGTTATGTGTTCTTCATCATGTTCAGCCTTAACATGTTATGCATTCCTTATCATCTTCAGCCTTAACATGTTAAGTGTGTCAGAAAACCCGACACCATTTAATAATATTACATGCAATAGGCAGATAATATTGCTGCTGCCGTTGTATACACAAGTTAACCCATAGAAAATGTAGCTTGTAGTGGAATTTCCTGTCAATAGAAAACGGGATATCATTGCCACATAGCACTATAAATTCACCAGCTATTCTGTTGGGAATTATTTTTAAATACAGTAGTCTTTGGACTTATTACATCCTAAAAACATCACATATGAATTAACTTAATTATCAGTATCAAAATAAAGTAAATGTGACCCTTCTATCGCTTATTGACATCTGGACAAAGTGAGCCAGGAGCGTTAGTAGTGGTGAGGTCAGCCATTGTTAAGATGAGAGGTGCTGGGGAGCAAATTCAGCTCCTATAAATTTTTTTGGACCAAGTGTTATGGAGATCAAATAAGTGTTCTTCCATCATCAACACGCTGTCAACATATACAAGGGAAGTGTCCTACCGAAACCCGTTTATCTAATCATTTTGGCCAGTTAATGTTAGGTAGATATAGGGCGGACCGGTTAGCATGAGAAAGAGCCTCTAACTACAGGTAATTAAGCCTTGGCCCTTATCTTATATAATATACAATGTTTTCTCTGATATAGCTGTCATATATTAGGATTCCGGCTTTACAGCTAGTGCCCTTTGACAAGAACAAGAAGAGGAAGCAAGAATTAATCTTGGTACATCAGTTACTTGGGTGATGGAAGCTAACCTCTCAAGAAGATAATTTGGTGTCTACATCCTAGTTATACCTAGTGGACTAAGCCTGCTGTACAATAAGATAAGGCACCCCAATTTTATATACTAATATATGTAGTTTAATACTGTAGTTTGATTGGTTGCATATATATAAATTTAATATAAACCCCCCTAATGTGTAAGGTTCGATTTGTGAGAAATATTGCAGAAATACAATCACTAAACATTATACAAATTGCTAGCAAAATATATAAATTAACATAAATATAAATTCTATATAAATTCATATAAATTAAATATAAATCTCACAAGTCGGTTCCCACAAAGTGTTCTTCATCATGTACAGTCTTAACATGTTATATGTTCTTCATCATGTTCAGCCTTAACATGCTATGTGTTCTTCTATCATGCTCATCCTTCATTTATTACGTTTCAGTGAAAGTATCTTATGACGGTAAGGCGACTAATTTGCTTGAATATAATCTTTAATGAGGATCCACGTGTGACGACAGAGGGGAACCATTAGACAGAATGGGTAACCTGCAGGTTTAGCGGTGAGGGGAACTCAACACTCACGCTTGGATAAGCAATGTCTGAAGAAGCCTGACTCAGAAATGAGGTTGACCTGAGGGTGAAGGGTTTACCCTTGTAATTATTGTGTTTGAAGATGTCTGGGATCTGTGGGTTCCATCAGCTGCAATCTCAATCATTCTTAAACATTAATAAATAACAGAGGACTCAATGGTAATGTGGTAAACCCAGAAGTATCGATTCGTAAGACTAAATTCATATATGAATTGATGGACAGTTTATCATATTATTCAAAATCACTTTATATAAATATCATAAAAACGCCTCCTCTGCATGAGTTCTCTGGTTGGGGGAGTGGGGGGGGGGGAGACACCTGGGACCTCACTATCAACTATTAACACAATGGGACGAGGGAGACATTTGAAACCTCTTGAACAGCATCCCCTGTCCTGCCTGTGGTGAAGTAAAAGATATCACATCCCACTATAGAGCGGATAGGGGTATCTGGGACGTCAACCTGTTCTCTTAAGAAGAACGTACCTTTTCGCTCATATACATTATGGCCAAAAATTGCCGTACTAGAAAATGGAATTTCATTTTCCAAAAGAAATGGACCCAAAGCACCAAGTTTTGGGTCCACTGGTAGATTAGGAGAGTAGCAAATTCTCCTAAGGTTTCAAAACGTCATGAAAACCATTTATTTAATGTGTCCTCTCCTAAACTAACAGACCAAGCCAGAGTACCCAAAGCAAAAAACGGGATAGTAAGTCACTTTCGTGTAACGGAGGGTGGGGGAAATAGCTCTATCTTGTCCATTATTCCACCCCCCAGTTAACTAACGAGGCCGGGGGAAACAGCTCTCTCTAGTCCGTTATCCCGTCCCCAGTTAGCTAACTATTCTAGAGCACCCTCCAGAGTTCCTAAGGCAACCTCTCTCGTTCAACACCTTGTAACCTAGGTATTTGACTACCAAGGTGCTAAGACTACAAGGCGTCGTAACTGGATCAGCTACCCGAAACTCTAGAGAGAACTCTAGAATACAGAATCATTGCCACAAACGTATAAGAGAAAACGAAAGGAAAGAAATGAATAGTGAAGTAATTAGTGAGGGTTTGGGGTGAGAGGCAGAGAGGTGGGAGGGGCAAGGAGGGTCATTAGTTGAAAGTGAGAGTTTAGAGAAGGGTGGAGGGAGAGGTGTAGATAGGTAGAAGTAGAAGAGTAGAAAGTAGACGTAGAAGAGTAGATAGTAGAAGACGAAATGCTGCCACCATCCATTCATGATCATTACATACAAGACAAGGAATGGAACTTGCCTGTATCACAAAATTCTCAAAGGATGTTATCATGAGTTCATTATTAGTATGTTCCCTCTGTACCATGTATCAACTCCTTAAAATCAGGGAACCAATAATCCCCGAGGCTTTCTCACCTCCTCAACTCAAAGCTCTAGGGCACAAAGTTAAACACAATTTAAATAATAAATTCATAATTATATTTCACATGAAGTATCATAATATAAGCAATCCAATTCAAATGTTAAAGAGAGTCATCATCCAAGAATTCGAGAACCCTACAACTTGACTGCCCCTGATCATCACACAACATATGTAAACACGACCAAGTCACCTCACTGTTCACTCACCGAGGACGGAGTCTAAGTTGAATAGAGAGGGGGGGGGGGTCTGTAGCTTGACAGAGACTGTCTCGCCCCTGCCGGCCGACAGCCTCCCTGATAGGGCTGTCTTCTCTCTGCTCTCCTGGCTCGTCTGCTGCTCTGTCTGTTAATGCTCCATGCTGGATAGCTCTCCGAGTTTATATTGGGGAACCTAGTAGCTAACTCCGCCCACAAGTAGATAGCCTCCGGCACTACCAAGCCACTCCTTAAACGTCGGCATGTTTGAAGGCTACCCGGCTCCAATTATACGCTTAGCGGAAGCAAGGTGAAATTATCATGATCTGACCTCAGGTCACTTGGGGTCATTAACGGTTAGAGGTGTGAGATCTCAGGCAGACAACTGGCGCCTCTCCGATCCTTGTCTGTGACTCATGTACTCTATGTATGTATTAACCTAAACCAAACACTTTTACAGTGTTACATCTCCCCTTCTCCCCGAAAATAAAGTTTTTGCAACACTGCTAAAGCAAGCTAGCTGTGTGCGACAACTTTATTAACGAAAAGAATACATCCTAGCTAAACAAATATACATCATCCTACTCTAAAAAATGAAATATGTAGACAGACGTCCATTGTCTCTGGCTGGGCGACGTCACTGCTTGGTCTTGTAGATAATCCTGTACCACATTTCTTCAACACAACTGCCTCCGTCGCTTCTCCGTCGTTAACGCACAACAACCCTTGGTCAACCCGAAAGCCGTTACTACTTGAACTGCGCACAGGACCGTGGAATTCGGTTGTCCCAGCTGATCTGTAATTGGCCCTACGTCAGTCACCATGAGAGACGTATATTGGGGTTCTTCACAGCTATAGGGACTACAAGTTTCGAGACCTTCATATAGTTGCCAACAGTAGAAATCCCATCCTACTCTTCTTCCTCCCTGTTGCTCCAGCACGCCTCCTTCAGAGAGCTACTTCTGACAGCCACATCAAGTCCGCACGACACAGGAAGAATCACTCAACAGAGCAACATGCTTGTAGGAGGGGCGGCCAGTCAAGGCAAACGATCCTGTCTTGCAATTACGCTCCATGCAATGATGCTGACACCAGCAAGGAACACTAGGCATCGTGTCTCACTCAGCTTGTCTTATCTTCTTTCTTCTCTCTTCTTTCTTCTCTCTTCCTTCTTCTCTCTTCCTTCTTCTCTCTTCTTTCTTCTCTCTTCTTTCTTCTCTCTTCTTTCTTCTCTCTTCCTCCTCCCATGGGTCTTTGACAAGCGACCTGGGGTCCATTGGGGTCCGTCCTGGGTAGACCGATGTTGGTGGGACAGACTGGAGTCGTTGTTCCTCTTCCATCTTTACTGGGTCGTCTGGGTTCGTCTGCAGAACGACCTGGGGTCCACTGGGGTCCGTCCGTCTTGGGGTCCACTGGGGTCCGTCCGTCCTGGGGTCCACAGGGTAGACCAATGTTGACCGACCGAGAGGGCTGCATCTTGGGGTCCCCTGGGGTGGTGGTGGTGGTGGAGCCATGACCTCCAGGTTGTGGGCTGGTCGTGGTGGTGGTGATAAACGCCCGTGAGTATGGTACACAGCAGCCGTCTCTCTCTTCTGTATATGCGTCGCGCCTCTCCTCTGGCTCCCACCTGTGAATTGAACATAAAGGCGACAATACCCGTGTTCCATGCTGTTGTGTGACCCTGTAGTTTGTATAGGGTTACACAGTTATATCATAACGCTCTCCTCCTGGCAACAACTACACTTCAATTTTTTTAAAAATCCAATTAACTCTGAATGATATTGACTTGGTGGAACATAAAACAGTAACAGAGTAAAGTTAGAGAAGAGAGAATAAGGTCATCACTACTTTTAACTTGTCACACAAAAAAAAATCAACACTAATAGACAAAACGCTAGCCTAACTTAACTGTACCGTTCCTAATCTTAAGTACATAATTAACCGTTACTCCCACCCTTAACCTACAGCCACCTACGTGACCCAGAGTGTCTCCCTAGCATCTCCGCCGGTCAACAACTCCAAACTGTTGCCACCCCTGTGACCAGACTATCTAACGTCGAGCGTCCCCAACGTGAAGTCTACTGACATACTAAGGCTCCCCCTAGCATGCTGTACAAGACCAGTACACCTCGGGTTATTGCGTTCAAATGGAGTAAAACAGTCGATCGCAATAATCTGAGCAGAACCACTAAAAACTACTTAAAATCTATTTAAGAACTGCACCTGCCACTCCCCACTGACCTGGAGACCAGCGGTGGCTGGGTGTCCCCGTGGGACATGCGAGGTCACCTGTCACACTCAGCTGACCTGCACTACCAACACCGCTAAGTTCCCAAATCGCCAAATCTTATCACTAACATTAATCACTACACACGCAAGTTCTGGTGAACATTCCCTGAACACCACAAAACTCACAAAATCACTAAACCACAACACCAGAGAATCACTATCTCCTAGCCTGAAAAAACTCGCTAAATCGCGAAAGTAAAACACCTGTCAAGATCTCCCTGATAGCGCCTGAGCGGCAAAAAGACACGTGGGACTGAACAATGTTAAAAGAACACCAACTACCTACAACATTGTTCAACACCGCTGCCAACCTTGTAACGGGGGGTGGGGGGAAATAACTCTATCTCGTCCATTATTCCACCCCCCAGTTAACTAACGAGGCCGGGGGAAACAGCTCTCTCTAGTCCGTTATCCCGTCCTCAGTTAGCTAACTATTCTAGAGCACCTCCAGAGTTCCTAAGGCAGCCTCTCTCGTTCAACACCTTGTAACCTAGGTATTTGACTACCTAGGTGCTAAGACTACAAGGCGCCGTAACTGGATCAGCTACCCGAAACTCTAGAGAGAACTCTAGAATACAGAATCATTGCCACAAACGTATAAGAGAAAACGAAAGGAAAGAAATGAATAGTGAAGTAATTAGTGAGGGTTTGGGGTGAGAGGGAGAGAGGTGGGAGGAACGAGGAGGGTCATTAGTTGAAAGTGAGAGTTTAGAGATGGGTGGAGGGAGAGGTGTAGATAGGTAGAAGTAGAAGAGTAGGTAGAAGTAGAAGATAAGATAAGGCACCCCAATTTTATATACTAATATATGTAGTTTAATACTGTAGTTTGATTGGTTGCATATATATAAATTTAATATAAACCCCCCTAATGTGTAAGGTTCGATTTGTGAGAAATATTGCAGAAATACAATCACTAAACATTATACAAATTGCTAGCAAAATATATAAATTAACATAAATATAAATTCTATATAAATTCATATAAATTAAATATAAATCTCACAAGTCGGTTCCCACAAAGTGTTCTTCATCATGTACAGTCTTAACATGTTATATGTTCTTCATCATGTTCAGCCTTAACATGCTATGTGTTCTTCTATCATGCTCATCCTTCATTTATTACGTTTCAGTGAAAGTATCTTATGACGGTAAGGCGACTAATTTGCTTGAATATAATCTTTAATGAGGATCCACGTGTGACGACAGAGGGGAACCATTAGACAGAATGGGTAACCTGCAGGTTTAGCGGTGAGGGGAACTCAACACTCACGCTTGGATAAGCAATGTCTGAAGAAGCCTGACTCAGAAATGAGGTTGACCTGAGGGTGAAGGGTTTACCCTTGTAATTATTGTGTTTGAAGATGTCTGGGATCTGTGGGTTCCATCAGCTGCAATCTCAATCATTCTTAAACATTAATAAATAACAGAGGACTCAATGGTAATGTGGTAAACCCAGAAGTATCGATTCGTAAGACTAAATTCATATATGAATTGATGGACAGTTTATCATATTATTCAAAATCACTTTATATAAATATCATAAAAACGCCTCCTCTGCATGAGTTCTCTGGTTGGGGGAGTGGGGGGGGGGAGACACCTGGGACCTCACTATCAACTATTAACACAATGGGACGAGGGAGACATTTGAAACCTCTTGAACAGCATCCCCTGTCCTGCCTGTGGTGAAGTAAAAGATATCACATCCCACTATAGAGCGGATAGGGGTATCTGGGACGTCAACCTGTTCTCTTAAGAAGAACGTACCTTTTCGCTCATATACATTATGGCCAAAAATTGCCGTACTAGAAAATGGAATTTCATTTTCCAAAAGAAATGGACCCAAAGCACCAAGTTTTGGGTCCACTGGTAGATTAGGAGAGTAGCAAATTCTCCTAAGGTTTCAAAACGTCATGAAAACCATTTATTTAATGTGTCCTCTCCTAAACTAACAGACCAAGCCAGAGTACCCAAAGCAAAAAACGGGATAGTAAGTCACTTTCGTGTAACGGAGGGTGGGGGAAATAGCTCTATCTTGTCCATTATTCCACCCCCCAGTTAACTAACGAGGCCGGGGGAAACAGCTCTCTCTAGTCCGTTATCCCGTCCCCAGTTAGCTAACTATTCTAGAGCACCCTCCAGAGTTCCTAAGGCAACCTCTCTCGTTCAACACCTTGTAACCTAGGTATTTGACTACCAAGGTGCTAAGACTACAAGGCGTCGTAACTGGATCAGCTACCCGAAACTCTAGAGAGAACTCTAGAATACAGAATCATTGCCACAAACGTATAAGAGAAAACGAAAGGAAAGAAATGAATAGTGAAGTAATTAGTGAGGGTTTGGGGTGAGAGGCAGAGAGGTGGGAGGGGCAAGGAGGGTCATTAGTTGAAAGTGAGAGTTTAGAGAAGGGTGGAGGGAGAGGTGTAGATAGGTAGAAGTAGAAGAGTAGAAAGTAGACGTAGAAGAGTAGATAGTAGAAGACGAAATGCTGCCACCATCCATTCATGATCATTACATACAAGACAAGGAATGGAACTTGCCTGTATCACAAAATTCTCAAAGGATGTTATCATGAGTTCATTATTAGTATGTTCCCTCTGTACCATGTATCAACTCCTTAAAATCAGGGAACCAATAATCCCCGAGGCTTTCTCACCTCCTCAACTCAAAGCTCTAGGGCACAAAGTTAAACACAATTTAAATAATAAATTCATAATTATATTTCACATGAAGTATCATAATATAAGCAATCCAATTCAAATGTTAAAGAGAGTCATCATCCAAGAATTCGAGAACCCTACAACTTGACTGCCCCTGATCATCACACAACATATGTAAACACGACCAAGTCACCTCACTGTTCACTCACCGAGGACGGAGTCTAAGTTGAATAGAGAGGGGGGGGGGGGGTCTGTAGCTTGACAGAGACTGTCTCGCCCCTGCCGGCCGACAGCCTCCCTGATAGGGCTGTCTTCTCTCTGCTCTCCTGGCTCGTCTGCTGCTCTGTCTGTTAATGCTCCATGCTGGATAGCTCTCCGAGTTTATATTGGGGAACCTAGTAGCTAACTCCGCCCACAAGTAGATAGCCTCCGGCACTACCAAGCCACTCCTTAAACGTCGGCATGTTTGAAGGCTACCCGGCTCCAATTATACGCTTAGCGGAAGCAAGGTGAAATTATCATGATCTGACCTCAGGTCACTTGGGGTCATTAACGGTTAGAGGTGTGAGATCTCAGGCAGACAACTGGCGCCTCTCCGATCCTTGTCTGTGACTCATGTACTCTATGTATGTATTAACCTAAACCAAACACTTTTACAGTGTTACATTCGTAAGCCGCTTTCCTTTTCTAGTACGACAATTTTTAGCGTTAGTGCGCATACGAGTGAAAAACGACGTAATTTTAAGTGGATGGGTTGTGCTAGCAGCAGCTTCTACCCCCAGCAAACAATTTAACATTGTCATAACTTACCTGGAATGTGTTTGAAAGCAGTGACAACATTTCTTTTTATGTAATAGCTAAGTTATTGTGTATAGTCGTAAATAGGCTGCCACAACTTACTGCACATTGTTGGCAAAACAAAATGTAACACCTTGTGGCAACCTTAAATGTTGCACAACAGTCGTTTTTGTGATTGATGGTTTAAATACAAAATGTAGAAATATATAACAAATATATTTCTATATTTAATAGAAATAAAGCAAGAGCATAATAAAAGTGGGTTCAACATTTTTTCTTCACTATTTTTACTTAATGGAGAATCCATAGTTTTAGTTGTTGTTGTTGGTGGTTGATAGCTGTGGTATTTGGTGGTGGTGCTTGTTGATAGTTGTGGTGGTTGGTGGTGGTGGTGCTGAGTGTTGATGCTTGTAGTGGTTGGTGGTTGTGGGATATCTGGGCTTGACTCAATTATTTAATTATTTAAGTATTTAATTTAATAACGAAGGACCACCCACTTTTGAGAAAAGAGGGAAACTAATAAAAAGTGATCATTAGAAACACAAGGAAGAACCAGTGTCTTTGGATAAATATTAGAAAGAATAATCACTTAAATAAATAATGGACTGTATGGTTAATTAACTAAAGTCAGAGCCTCAAACACCTACATTAGGGGGTATTGCTAGAACTTCATATACGTCTAGGAACTAGTGTGGTTCGTGCACCAGTTCATTGTAGAATAAAGAATATTGTGACCAAATTGTTATAGAATCAATAGATAAATTCAAGTAGAAAATGTTAATGATTGTTAGAATTAAAGAGCAATCATCTAAGTAAACACATCAATCTTCAGTTCATATGGCAAGTACTCGATATGATAATATTCAACCCATTCTCGCAAATTTAATAAGTCAATATTGACTTATTAAATATGTGCATAAGTGACATACTTAACATAATAGTTTCCCTTGAAAAGCTTCATAGAAAACACCGACCTTACCTAACCTACTTAGTATGTTAAGATAAGCATCTTATTGCTTCGTAATTACAATTACCTATCCTATACCTATAATAGGTTTAGTAACAATTGTAATTACGAAGCTATAATATGCATATTTTAACATATTAAGTAGGTTAGGTAAGGTCGGTGTTTTCTATGAAGCTTTTCAAGGGAAACTATTATGTTTAGTATGTCACCTATGCACGCAACTAATAAGTCAATATTGACTTATTAAATTTGCGAGAACGGGTTGTAATATTATGGATATGTATATTGAATTGGAGCAATTAAATGTGTACAAAAAGTCTTAGCTTTAAGACGATTTCTAGGACTTCATTCGTGCCTCGTCCTCGTGAACTCAGGATCTCCACATAGAATCCCTTAAAAGGTGAATAACACGAATGTAGTTAACGGCTCGTTGACTCCTCACATATGAGCTGTAATTTAAAGGATATTACGTAGCATTGAACTAGGCTACTTAAATCTCAATATCTATGAAAATAGAAAATAAAGATTAATGCGGTACTAACATTGGAGTTTTTGTCATCTTGCTATGTAACGACAGACTGCCCACGAAATATACAATCTCTAATGATGCATCAAGAAAGAAATATATACTTAGTATGGGTGCAGTGTATGCTGAAGTCTGCCGGTATCGCATCTCAGTCTCAAACTTCCACAATGTTGTACACGTGGTAGAGAGTTTGGCTTGATTATCGACGCGTTATTATTTGACCGAGCACTGTGGATCACGTAGAAGAATAATTATTCGTTCTAAGCTGAGTATCAGGGTAATTCTTGCTGATAATCCCAACGTCACATGTCTCAGACTCTGACGCCACGACTTTCCTGTCCAAGTACGTGCGCTCGCTGCTCACTCTGCAACAGGAGCTATCGCCACACACACAATGGCGTCTCCTTCTCTCTCAACCCGCGTCCCGCATTCACCACAGAAATTATTTATCACGAATAATGCTATTTCGCGCAATTGTGGTTGAAATAATTTAATAAAGATTGGGTTGTGATTCTAGGGTTTGAAATATTATTGCTTTCCCGTCTTATGGTGGTAAACGAGAAAGGGAGAAGATTTTAGTTTTCTCCATGGCATTCACGCGTGACAGAAAAACTATTACTTGATAACAATTGTAACTAAAAACTCTCGATTTAGAATTATTTGGGAGTTATGTTATCCGTAAATAATTATCACACGGAATACTGATGATTTTAGAGAACCACATTCAATTCTCTAACACACTGTCAATAAATGTGTTTGACTAGATATAATCTGACGCAATACTGGTGCTTGGTTTCGTAAGAATTCCAGCATCCATATGTAGATATAATGGTTAGTTTATGTGAACATTACTGTTAGTAAGTTTTAGTGACTACTGTAGTTAGTATATAATAATACTGATTTATTATAATACAATAGTATTGTATTAGTGTTGGAAGTTTCCAACAGTGGTGGTAAAGGTGGCTGTTAATAGTTTTGGTTGTTGGTGGAGGTGGTTGTTGATAATTGTGGTGGTTGGTGGTCGTGGTCGTAAGTGTTGTTGTTGGTAGTTGTGGTGGTTGGTTGTTGGTGGTAGCCGTTGATAGTTATGGCAGTATGGTGTGGGTGTGACAGTATGGTGTGGGTGTAGTGGTATGGTGTGGTTTGAGTGTGGCTGTGTGGTATTATGATGTGGGTATGGTGTGGTGGTATGGTGTGGGTGTGGTGCAGGTGTGGTGTGGCTGTGGTACAGGTGTGGTGTGGGTGTAGTGGTGTGGTGTGGGTGTAGTGTTATGGTGTGGGTGTAGTGGTATGGTGTGGATGTAGTGGTATGGTGTGGGTGTAGTGGTATGGTATTGGTGTGGTGTGAGTATGGTATTATGGTGTGGGTATGGTGTGGTGCAGGTGTGGGGGCGGTGGTATGGTGTGGGTGTGGTGCAGGTGTGGTGTGGGAGGTGGATGTGTGGCGGTATGGTGTGGGGTGTGGCGGTATGATATGCAACATGTAAATGATTTAGGAATAATGATATCTGATGACCTTACGTTTAGGGAGCATAACCAAACAAATGTTGCATCAGCCAGAAAAATGATAGGATGGTTTACGAGAACTTTAAAATCCAGGGATCCCATCACAATGGTTGTACTCCTCAGATCACTTGTGCTGTCCCGTCTTGAGTACTGCTCAGTACTCACTTCCCTCTTCAGAGCATTAGGGACTGCTGAAATAGACGGAGTACAGAGAACATATATGGCGTACACTGACGAAATAAAGCACCAAAATTATTGGGAATGTTGTTGGAAATTTCCGATCCCCCAAATTACTAACCCCTGATATAATAAACTTAATTCGTTATATCGGAAAGCTAACCATACTAACTGTATTAATTTTCCAGTGAGGAAAGATCTAAAAGCTACCTGGAGAGCATGGAGGAGTATTGTGTCAGCCAACATTGGCGACGTAACTATTATTTCTCCCAAATTCTTAATTCTTCCAGTCTACAATTTAATTATACTTTAAAAGTATTATATTAGACTGGATTCATTTAAAGCTTAGATAGAACTAAGCAACTTTCTCCTCGAGGCTAAATATGCCTGACGTGACTGTAAAGGGAGCCAGCCTTTAACCTCACTTACTGGTTAAATGCTGGTCGTTATTAAGCCAATATATACAGATACCACAGTTCTGCTGTGTAACCTTCAGTACAATTCCTAGAGATCTAAACGTTTGACTATTTAGATATCACGAACTCAAGGACACTGTACCCTCTGTGTTATACTGCAAAACTCTGAAACGCCGCCACCACCTGCTATCAGAGTACATCCCTCAATTGACGAGAAGCAGGGTACCGTCAATTAAACATGCTACGAAAATGTATCCCCAATTATCCGAAAAGGAGGGTTAAGCTTTACGTTAAGTGTGGTAATTAAAATATAGTATAAAGGAATTATCTTAGTTATTAAATAAAAGCTTGTAGGCTTGCAGAGAGCCCTAGTCTTAAGCATGGGGTTATAAGCCCAGTACCAATGTAAAATAACCGTTGGGAGGGGGGGGGGGAATTAATTGCACTAAACACCATAATCTACTATACAAAATTTATTGAAAATCAAAGGTTATCAAATAAAAATAAAAATTAATAAAACCCTATTGGAACACTTTCTAACAATATTACACGAACGGAGGCAATTTTTAATTTAACTACTACAATTAATGTGGATTCCTACACTATAATAAACTCAGAAACACAAACATTTACCTTAAGGCGGCTTATTACGGGTTTCGTAAAAATTGTTCAATTTGTTTATAAATTTATTTATGAAATGGTTATGGAAAGGGCTGCAACTGGTCCAAGTTTCAGCATCACACCCTAAACAGAAAAGGAGAAAAAAAATACACAACGTATTATGCAACGAATTTTCAACATTTTCAAATAATTTCAGGGAACACATGTGTCAACTAAAATCATTTCTACAACACTCAGATATTAAATGTCGCACATAATAAAGGATTGTAGTGATCAGTTTTATCAAAAAAGTGTTTAGTGCAATAATATAATTATTCAAAGTTACCCTTCCAAAAATATGCAATATATGATGTTTATAAATTTTTATAAAATCAACAAATGGACTTTGGACTAAAATGTCTCTATAGGTTTGTAGAAGCACAAACGCTACATATAAGGTGTAATTTGCATGTAAATTGATTAATAAATGAAAGCTCTGAAGTACTTTGAAGGTGTAAATTACTTTCCAGAGTAAAATAAAGATCCAAGTTCGGCCACCTGTAGCTGAGCTTGACTTCGACAGATTTCGTTCATAATTGGCACCCTTGCAGATAGGCATCTATTGAGCAAGGTGTGCAAGTTTCATACAAATCCCTTGATAACAAACGAGAAAAAAAAAATTAGCAAAAAAAAAGAAAAAAAAAGAAAAAAAAAAAAATTACATATAAATATATTGCACATACATATTACAATTATTACAAGAGTTTGTGCTTCTACAGCACATAGTAGACATTTTAGTTGACACATGTGTTCCCTGAGATTATTTGAGAATGTTGAACATTCGTTGCATAATACGTTGTGTATTTTTTTCTCCTTTTCTGTTTAGGGTGTGATGCTGAAACTTGGACCAGTTGCAGCCCTTTTTATAACCATTTCATAAATAAATTTATAAACAAATTGAACAATTTTACGAAACCCGTAATAAGCCGCCTTAAATATCACAGACAGACCAGTTGTTAAGTCTTGCCCTCTGGAGGAGGAGAGGTGTTTACCCATCCCGTCCTATTATCAATCATGGTTAATTTCTTATTTTAAAATTAACGTCAATTGAGATTAATGAATAAGTCTTGTATGTTAGCAAAGAAGCATATGACTTCAGTAAGATTTGAAATAGGTAAAACATATTTCGTACCTGGAAAATAGGTATCTACCCTTCTTGTTTGTTATATCATGTAAATTAGTGAAATACAAGTGCTACTGAATATTGTAATTAGCCTGGCTCGAGTATTTAGATTATTTCCAAGTGTTTTGGGATAATAGAGTCACCTTAAGTGATAAATGCAGGATTTTAGCATTAATCATTTTCAAAGAGTAACCTGGCCCCTAGCCTAGGTCAGCCTGTGAGAGGTGAGTGTGGAGAGGAAGAGTTAGTGTGGTTTGCGACATCCTGGGAGTTTGACTCCCAAGAGTTAGTGTGGGAGTTTGACTCCCAGGATGTTGCAAACCACACTAACTCTTCCTCTCCACACTGACCTCTCACAGGCTGACCTAGGCTAGGGGCCAGGTTACTCTTTGAAAATGATTAATGCTAAAATCCTGCATTTATCACTTAAGGTGACTCTATTATCCCAAAACACTTGGAAATAATCTAAATACTCGAGCCAGGCTAATTACAATATTCAGTAGCACTTGTATTTCACTAATTTACCTGATTTAAATAATTTAACACTTTCCTGGAGTTTCCACTTGGAATTACGGGCGGTTTAGATAAGCGTTTGTCGGATCACGACGTAAATTTACGGACCGTGTTATAGTGGGTATTTACTACTCGATCGACTTGGGGTTTGCATGAATATGTTTGCCATTAAATTTTTGTTTTCTCTAATAGGCACAGTGCCTATTTGAGAAAACGGCAATGTATTGTAACTTAGAGGAGAGACTATTGAGTTGGTGACACAACGAGGGTAATCGCCCACTCCACACACTCTTGTGTTGGCCGCGATCATGATTCTACATTTATATGCATATGTCTGTGTAAAGAATTTTATTCTGAACACTATACAAACAAAAAAAACGGTGTGAAACAAGTATAAACTTGAAAAAACATGAGCAAAGTAAAAACTTTTTACGCTCACGGGTACAAACACGCATAAGATTTTATTCGCCGCAAATTTATTTGACGCTCTGTTGGCCAATTCTACCCATGTTCTTATAGAACTTTCTATTGTTATATATAAAACTTTCTATTGCGAACACATTACTATAAAAATGAAATACGGAGCTCGAGAAATAATGACAGGACAGTGAAATAAGTATAAACTTTCAAAGCGCTGCAACACAACAGTGTCGTCGCTGCTGAAATCACGGCTAACGCTTCGCCCAGTTCCCACACTCGTGCGGAACATAATTATACATTGATAGGCATATGTCTGGGTGAGGAATTTTATTGCGAGTTCCGTGATATCAAAATAAGCGCTGTAGGATGACTGTGAGGCTGGCAACAAACGAAAGAGTATGAACATTTACTTCCTGTTTGGGTGCCACGGCGAGTCATCTTCGTGTTTATTTACTTCGTAGTGGGATAGCAAATGCTTTGGTGACATTTTATGCATATGATCTTGTAGAGAATTTTATTGCCAACGCGTTGATACCAAAATGAAAAACGTAGCTCGAGAATTGATGTTAGGAGCGTGAAAAGATTATACACTTTTTTGTGTTTACGCTTGAGCGCCCAGAACGCCGTGTGCTCAAGGCGCTTTTTTTTTAATGAGTGCCGCGCGCACTAAAGTGTTTAACAAACAAGAAGGGTAGATACCTATTTTCCAATGACGAAATGTGTTTTACCTATTTCAAATCTTACTGAAGTCATATGCTCCTTTGCTAACATACAAGACTTATTCATTAATCTCAATTGACGTTAATTTTAACGTAAGAACTTAACCATGATTGATAATTCCTCCTAATTCTGTAATATCTTCCATAATTCTCCTAGTTTGATGACTCGTCATGGGGATGGGGGGGGGCGAGTGGTGCTACTATCTTCACATGAGACAAATCCCTTGGGATGACCCAGGCGTACTAGTCAGGTCACTTACTGCCAACTCTCTTTCAATATTCTTATAACATTCATATCCTCCCTTCTAGTGACTAAAACATTTCATGTTAGATCTTATGGACTTTCTATATTAACAGTCCTACTGTTACAACCCCCTCGCTCAAGTATTTAAGAAACTGTGTGTCTAACTATTTAGCATGCAGTTTCTTATCCCAAATCCCCTACTCTATAATTACCAATCTGAACCAAAGCCTCCAAAAATAACAAAACAATCATATCTAATCATCAGTGACAACCAGCAGGTTGTATAACAATAATCCTTAACATACAATTAAAAAATCCAGGGACATGAATTTCGACTATGTTGTTGACAGCCCAGTAATCTTCCCAATTTCTGAGAATAAAAACATCCTATCCCTGAACTGATAAAACTAAATGTAATATCCCTAATTCTTAAACCAAGAGCGTGCTCCATCTAGAACACGAATTTAAACAAAGCAGTCTCCGTGGCGCAGTGGTAAGATACTCGCCTGGCGTTTCGCAAGCGCCTTGCCTTGGGTTCGAATCCTGGCCGGGGAGGGTTGACCGGGCGCCAATCCTTAACTGTAGCCTCTGTTCACCCAGCAGTGAATGGGTACCTGGTTGTTAAACGATTCGGCGGGGTCGTATTCCGGGGAAATTAGGGTTAAGGACCTTGCCCGAAACGCTACGCGTAATAGTGGCTTTACAAGAATGTAAAACTCTTGTATGTAAAGACTGAAATCTCAGTCTTTCAGGAGAGGATCACTGAACTCCTCAAAGTTCATCCACGTGTTCCACTCGCCCAATTATTCAAATATTTAAGGTCCACATGACCTTCTCTAAGATTAAACAATCAAACACAATATAAATTATTAATGAACACTACGTCTACTATCACAGTACTTAGCTGAAATTACAGCAAAAACTATACACACTAAGAGTGTCAATTGTTTATTCAGTTCGTTCCTCTTGCTCTTAAAGCACAGAACACGACATGACAAAAATTTTCATAGTATCTTATGTTCTAGGCGCCGTGCAATAGATTTTCAATAGACAGTGATATTTAACAAAAATTTTGATATTTCCTTCCTCCAGAATTTTTAATGACTTTTTGCTTGGTTTCAACATTTAAACGCTATTATTCCAGACTCATGCTCCTAGGTATTTAGAAGCATTACGTTAATATTATAGAGCAGAGATGACATTTACTTTTCTTTTTCAACCATTGACCATAAACGCCAAAAAAAAAAAATATCGATGTTAGAAGACTGACGATTAGTTGACAGTAGTTCCACGACCATCAGTTGTTGACTGTAGAGAATCTTGATCCTCTTGTACTTCATATCAGTTACCGCTGAAGGACAACAGACTGCCCTAGAAATGAGTGTTAAGTGACCAGTGACAGCCCGTGATTGGCGGCCCCCGGTCGGGTGAACCTTGCTAACAGGACGCGACTCATTACTCATCTTGTAGCCCACAAAACAGTCTTGATTGAAGAGACTAAACCAGCAGCTGAACCGCGAGAGTGCAGGACTTTGGCGCACAACTCTGTCTCGTGACGGAGGTAGCTGCAGAAGAGCGCAGAGGTGGGTAGCGTGTTGACAATACAAGTGGCTCCCAATCTTCACTCACCACGGTTCACTTCATCTCAGGCGTTTCTTGATGACACCAGACTACTAGACCGTAAACACCATGCTTGTTTACGGTCCCTTGTTCAGTTAACCTTGGGCCGAGGGTGGCTGTGGACCCCTTCTAAGGCGAGTGGACTATACTCTGTAGGAAGCCCGTGTCAGTCCGCCTCGTTCCGCTTGCGTTATAATAGACGACGTAACCATGGAGCCATAGACGAGAATAATTAGTACAGCTACATGCTGGTTCCCTCTTCGATTTTCCTACATTTACTTCCGGTCCGCTTGCAGTCTTGACGACGCAGCTGGTGAGTAGTGATGACGTCGAGACAACAACCACCGATGATGTAAAACGTTGACATCAGGTGACTGCATCCTTGTAGACAGCATACTGAGCCAAAACAGCCTCGTTAGTGACGTGAGGCGCTGGCAGGGTGACTGGTGTATTGTCACCAACCCTAAGTAATCATGTGGTTAGTTATTGGATCTGGTGGGGGAGGACTTTGTGTAACGTGCCTCCCCCTTGATCTTCTCAGATAGGGTTCACGTGTGGCTGGGACAACTGGGCAGGTGTACAAATCAGACCTGGGAAAAGACAGACAACAACATGGCGGAAGCATGGATATAACTCTGGGTTTGTTGGAAATTGGAAACCCCAGAGCTATCTAAAGTCTACTATCTGAGTTAAGTACAGTTAAGAAAACTACATCATTATTGTCTCAACAGGACAATCTAATGAATTCTAAATTATACTAACTAAGGGAGTTACTTTAACCTTTACTGTACAGTGCGAGATCTTGTTACCATGGGGTGACGAGAGTGCACTTAACTATTGATGAGAGATGACAGAGGGTCATTCTCCCCATCTCACTCATAACTTGAGTTATCAGCCAGCTTTGCTGAGTCAGGAATTAGGCTTGCACAAGGCAATTCTAGTTCCTCCCTAGCATGATAATTCTTCAACTTATTAATGTGGACAGTTTTTTCCACCTGATCCTTAAAGACCCTCATTATGACAAAATTGACAGGGTCTGCTTTATTAATTAATCATTCTGTACGGCCCCCGCCATCTTGGAGCTAGTTTCCTACTCTGAATGGCGGGTGCCGCTTCATTTATTCTCAAGACAAGGCTGCTCTCCTTCAATTCCAGAGGTCGTACATTCCTGTCATAATAGTGAGCATATCTACCCCGTGATTTTCTTGAAGCCTCCGCTGCAATTCTCCAAGCATTCCTCATTTTATTGAAAACTTCTGAAGGATAGTCACTCCCTATGAAACATTGTGTATGTTAAGCAGACCTGATGGGAAATTGCATGACTGACCAGTGAATAAAAGAAGGGCTTGGGTATTAATAGACTGGTGGATAGCAATATTCAGAGCCAGTTGAACATAGGGCAGGTGTTCGTCCCATGAGTTTGTATCGCGTTCAGCAAGGATTGCAAGCATATCCTTAACTGAACGGTTGGTACGTTCAGTCATCCCGTTTGTCTGAGGGTGGTAAGCTGTTGTAAAGGCTGAAATTGTCTCCAATATCTTACAAACTTCCCTAAATATGTACCCCTTAAATTCCTGACCTCGATCCGAAACTAAAACTTTAAACGCCCAAATACAGTTGCAAGTCTATTAAAAAATTCCCGGACAACAGTACGAGAATCTTTTTGATGGGTGGCTATCAAGGTGGTGTATCTGGACAGATGGTCCACTAATACCAACATGTACCAATTGCCTGAATGGCTGCAATGGAGCTTATACAAATCAGCCCCCACTCGGTCTAGCGGTTCTGAAATCTCTGGCAATTCCTGTAGTGAGGCTTGTACCTTAAGGGCACTTTTCCTCCTCTGGCAATTGGAGCAAGTCTTTACGTACATAATTACTGTTGACAACATACCCGGGAAATAAAAGAGAGATTTTGCTTTCAAGTGAGTTTTAAAGATACCCGGGTGACCTGCAACCTTAGATGCATGTGCCAGCTTCAATGCTGCCGGTGTTAATTCGTCTGGAATAAGTAGTTGGATGGAATACTGCTCGATCTGCCTGACTATTTACATAATATAGTACTCCATCCTTTAACTCAAATTCATGTATTGGCAATTTACGATTTTTGGACGGATAATTTCCCCCTCCCAAATATTCAACAATGTTTTTTCCACCTAGGTTCGCTCTTCTGGAATTCCCTCCTTTTAACACTGGAAATATTTTCGATATTTACATTTACATTAATAGCAGCAATGTTTCTGCTTAATGTATCCGGTACAACATGTGACGGTCCAGGCTTGTAAAGGATCTGGAGTGAGTGTGCAGACAATTCGTGAGACCAGCGTGACATCCGTGGGCATTTTGTACGTTTCTTAAAAATGTGTGTTAATGCTCTGTGATCAGTGTAGATTACAAAATGGCGTTGAAAAAGATATGGTTCGAAATATCTAACTGACTCTACCACTGCGAGCGCCTCTCGGTCCGTGGCCGAATAAGGAACCTCTGGTCCCTTGACCTTCCTACTGAAATAGGCCACTGGATGGGGGAAATTTTCATTATGTCGTTGCATCAAACACCCACCAATAGCTATACCCCTGGAGTCTGTATGTACTTCCCACTCTTTATCAAAATCAAGCACTGCCAATATTGGTGTTGTACTGAGGTGACTTCATTTTAGCACAGACTTCATCATGTTCTGGCTTCCAAATAAACTTTACATTTTTCCTTGTTAAATTGGTCAGGGTGATGATGTTCTTGCAAAACCCTCAATGTGATGACGAAAGTATCCGGCCGCACCCAGAAACCTGTGCACGTCCTTTGCTGTTTTTGGAGTTGGCATTTCAGCAATGGTGCGGCAAGAGTCAGGGTCAGGCCTGATACCGTCTGTGCTCACCTGGAATCCCAGAAATTTGCATTTCTGAGTGGCCAGGGTGCATTTCTGTACACTTAATTTATAACCCGCTCAGTCTATTAAGGTCAAAGTCTCAGTCAAGTCTCGTAAGTGCTCATCAAACGTCCTGGAATAGATTACTACATCATCCAGGTACGCTAACGAATGCCTTCCCAAAACTGGGCGGAGGATAAAGTTAATGGATCTCTGAAATAAAGAAGGTGCTGTCTTTAGGCCGAAAGGCATCCTGCGAAATTGGTAAGTATGCCTGCCATCAGAGAATGCTGTTTTCTCCCTGTCTTTCTCAGACACTGGTATTGTCCAATATGCCGACTTAGCATCGAGAGTAGAAAAATACATAGCAGTTCCAAATTGATCTATTATCTCCTGAATTCGGGGCAAGGGCTAGACGTCACCCTTAGTTATTTCGTTTACCTGCCGATAGTCCACACAAAAGCGACAACTACCATCAGGTTTGCGAACTAACACAACAGGAGACAGCCACGGCGACGTACCAGGTCCTATCACGTCCTGTCTCAACATCTTCTGGCACTCATCCCTGATAGTATTCTTAGCCTGTTCCGGCAACCTCCACTGCCTAAATATAAACAGGCACGTGATCACCTGTTAGAATGGTGTGCTCAATCCTATCAAGGAGACCAATCTGACCATCCTCTGTTGCAAACAATTTTGGGAATTTACGCAAAATTCCCTTCAGCCATTTTCTATTTGTCTGCAGAACATGTTGCAAATTGAGTGCCGAGATTAACTTATCTATATCCTGTCTGTTACTTGAAACATCTGTCTCATTCTTTATTTTTTATGGTGTCTTGTTGTCTATCATATTTAATGCACTACATTGTGCTGTGACGGTTGGCGTCTCGGTTAATTCATGGTGAAAAATTTCTGTGTCATTCACCATAGTTCCCTGAGATACCCTATCACCTGCTCTGAAGCGAAAAGTCTTATGTGAGAGATTGACGACGGAAATGAGTGCACCCTTGTCAAGCACCACAATTAGATGATGGGGAATTAATAACCTATCACATCTTCCAGCCACCTGAAGGGTGGTACCTGGCAGGATGTGACGTCCCATGGCTACTTTCATGAATGTAACTTAATGTGGTGGGCAACTTTGCTTAATCAATACATGTAACCCACATGACCTCTTAACTGTGTCTAGAAGAGACTTGAAAATCAACTTTGGGTAGTGGTCGTTATATTTCTGTTTCCTCTTAATGGAAGCTACAACTGGGGGATGATCGATCATCTCCACTGGGTAGCAAGTCTGTCCCAACTGCAATCTGCATTTCCTTGCCCCTTTCTGTGCAGATAAGGAGTAATCAAACCGATACAGATAATCGGTACCCCATGAGGATGTCTAGGAAAATCAAGATTCTGAACGATCGTACATGTATGCGGTTGCAATTCCCCAATAATTCCAAAGTTAAAGGTACCTTGACCAAAGATATCAATCTTTTCCCCATTTACAGCCGTTAATTTTTTTCCACTACGCTTAATGCATGCATATTTAAATTAGCTGAAGGCTGACTTTTTAATGAGAGTTGCTTGACTACCGGTGTCCACAAAAACTGTCAATCTCACACCGTCCACCTTAACCTCAAAGGTAGGCCTACCATCACTAGAGGCGACCTGTCTCAGGTTTACCTTAAACCCTACGTTTTGACATGAATTCCTAAAATGGCCTCGGTCATAACACTTCCAGCATACTTCAATAATAATACCGCGTCCACCAGACGCCCGCTTACTTCTTTTACAAGCAGGATCCTGGGCTGCAACACTGGGAGGGGAGGTAGAGGGAATAGGGTAGTGGAGGGGAGGTGAGGGGTGAGGAGTAGGGACTTTGGGGTATGAGGGAGTAGGGAAGGGCTTTTGGGGTTGAGTGGGATAGGGAGAGTGGTAAGAGGTGGGATACAAAGGAAGGTTGATGGGGAGGAATTGAAAGGGTGAAGAGTGGATGGCGGATTGTTGAGGAGAGGAAGTTTGAGTTGGGTGGGGTTGAGGGGGCGTGTATACAGGTAGAGGTTGAGGGAGACATGGCTGGGTTTGGATAGGTTGTGGCTGGGGTGGGTAGGGAAGGGAGGGTTCAGGCTGGGGTAGGTAAATAGGTAGGGGATGAGTAGGGATAGGCAGTGGCTGGGGTGGGTTCAGGCTAGGGTGGGCATACAGGCAGGGGTAGGTAAATGGGTAGGGGTTGGGTAGGAGTAGGGTGTGGGTAGGTGGGGAGGGGTTGAGGTTGGGTTGAGCATGCAGGCAGGGGTTGGGTGGGGATTGGCTGGGGTGGGAAGGCAGGGGAGGGGTTCAGGCTGGGGTGGGCAGGTGGGGGTGGGTTGAGGCTGGGGTGGCCATACAGGCAGGGGGTTGGGAGGGTATAGGCTGTGGCTGGGGTGGGTTTGTGAGGGGTGGGTTGAGGCTGGGGTGGGAATACAGGCAGGGGGTTGGGAGGGTATAGGCTGTGGCTGGGGTGGGTAGGCAGGGGAGGGGTTGGGTGAGACTGGGTCGACACCATTGTGTATCCATGACCCACACACATCTTCAGAAATTTCTATAACTATATGACCAGTCGTCCATTCCATGCGAAATATTAACACCTCGCGTCTCCATAACAAAAATAAAAAACAATGCTTGAAAAGCTAAATTTAAATGACCCCTGAAAAATCTTCCAGTCGCCTAGTCCTGTACTCAGAATTAAGCCAAGTTTACAATAAATTAAGTAGATTAATTGTGTGTAGTATTTTAAATAAAGAAGCAATTTAAGAAGGAGCACGCCACACACTAGTCTGTTTCTGAAGGACTCCTCGGCCACTTTATTTAAAACTAAGTTGTGTACTCTATAAGAATTGAAGAATATTACTTTCATAAAAAGTTAAACAAAAATAAATTAACCAACGTGCCGCACTCGTGAGGGACTAATAATGATGATTTACACTTGTACACTAGATAAACTTGAAGGGAACAGAGTGGCCACTGGTTCAATTAATGGAGCGTTCAGTCCTGCTAAAACACAAGTCCCGCATTTTTTTCGCTTAAACGCTTAAAAATCTAATTTTTATCTCTGAAGTAGAAAGCAAGATTTACGTTAATAACACCCTCTAATGAATAACACAGACACCCGGGACATGCATTTGTCTTACTAATTCGAATTTCCACCAAAAACTTCGTTTTCTCACAAACTGGCTTCTGAAAATTTTTCTAACACAATTTTTCTCGAAAATAGTCCTTAACTGGGTAAAAAACTAATTAAAAATTCTTGATGTTAAGACTATCATTACGTTATTTGCGTGCTCTTGAGAATAATATTAGTCCTGGAACGGTTAAATGACATGAAAATTGGAAGGCGATGAGTCACAATAATGTGGCTGAAGTATGTTGACCAGACCACACACTAGAAGTTGAAGGGACGACGACTTTTCGGTCCGTCCTGGACCATTCTCAAGTCGATTGTGAGAATCGACTTGAGAATGGTCCAGGACGGACCGAAACGTCGTCGTCCATTCAACTTCTAGTGTGTGGTCTGGTCAACATGAAAATTTGAATTTTCACCAAGAACTGCGTTTTCTCACAAACTGAACTGAAAATATTTTTGACTCTCAAAATGCTGCAATCTCTCTTAATTCGACAAAAATCTAATTTTCGCTTCCCCGGTATAAACACACTGTCTTATTACTGGCAATGTCCACAGAACAACACTGATACCTTGGGCATTCTCAATACCCTTGAATTCAAATTTTCGTAAAAATCTGAGGTTTTCACCCAAAATGGACTCTGAAAAAATCCATCACCAATCGTGAAAACTCGCTTAAATTGGCAAAAAACAATTTCCTCATCACTGATGTTAACACAATACTACTTTTACTGGACCGACCCAGCCGGTGGTTGCCAGCCAGGTCCCCTCCACACCTCTACCCCCTCCTCCTCCTCCACACCCCTACCTCCTCCTCCTCCACACCCCTACCTCCTCCTCCTCCACACCTCTACCTCCTCCTCCTCCACACCTCTACCCCCTCCTCCTCCTCACTTCTACTCCCTCCTCCTCCACACTTCTACCCCCTCCTCCTCCACACTTCTACCCCCTCCTCCTCCACACTTCTACCCCCTCCTCCTCCTCCACACCCCTACCTCCTCCTCCTCCACACCCCTACCTCCTCCTCCTCCACACCTCTACCTCCTCCTCCTCCACACCTCTACCCCCTCCTCCTCCACACTTCTACCCCCTCCTCCTCCACACCTCTACCTCCTCCTCCTCCACACCTCTACCCCCTCCTCCTCCACACTTCTACCCCCTCCTCCTCCTCCACACCCCTACCTCCTCCTCCTCCTCCACACCTCTACCTCCTCCTCCTCCACACTTCTACCCCCTCCTCCTCCTCCACACCCCTACCTCCTCCTCCTCCACACCCCTACCTCCTCCTCCTCCACACCCCTACCTCCTCCTCCTCCACACCTCTACCTCCTCCTCCTCCACACCCCTACCTCCTCCTCCTCCACACCCCTACCTCCTCCTCCTCCACACCTCTACCTCCTCCTCCTCCACACCTCTACCCCCTCCTCCTCCACACTTCTACCCCCTCCTCCTCCACACCTCTACCTCCTCCTCCTCCACACTTCTACCCCCTCCTCCTCCTCCACACCCCTACCTCCTCCTCCTCCACACCCCTACCTCCTCCTCCTCCACACCTCTACCTCCTCCTCCTCCACACCTCTACCCCCTCCTCCTCCACACTTCTACCCCCTCCTCCTCCACACCTCTACCTCCTCCTCCTCCACACTTCTACCTCCTCCTCCTCCACACTTCTACCCCCTCCTCCTCCACACCCCTACCTCCTCCTCCTCCACACCTCTACCTCCTCCTCCTCCACACCTCTACCCCCTCCTCCTCCACACCTCTACCTCCTCCTCCTCAACACTTCTACCCCCTCCTCCTCCACACTTCTACCCCCTCCTCCTCCACACCCCTACCTCCTCCTCCTCCACACCTCTACCTCCTCCTCCTCCACACTTCTACCCCCTCCTCCTCCACACCTCTACCTCCTCCTCCTCCACACCTCTACCTCCTCCTCCTCCACACTTCTACCCCCTCCTCCTCCACACCCCTACCTCCTCCTCCTCCACACCCCTACCTCCTCCTCCACACCTCTACCTCCTCCTCCTCCACACTTCTACCTCCTCCTCCTCCACACCTCTACCTCCTCCTCCTCCACACTTCTACCCCCTCCTCCTCCACACCCCTACCTCCTCCTTCTCCACACCCCTACCTCCTCCTCCTCCACACCTCTACCCCTTCCTCCATCATACTTATACACCCTCATCCACAACACCTCTACCCCCTCCTCCTCCAACTCCTCTACTTCCTTCTCCTCCACACCACAATCCCCTTCTTCTTGACACCACGACCTCCTCCACAACACTACCCTCCTCTTCCTCCTCCACAACCCTACCCTCCTCTTCCTCCTCCACAACACTACCCTCCTCTTCCTCCTCCACAACACTACCCTCCTTCCTCCTCCACAACACTACCCTCCTCTTCCTCCTCCACAACACTACCCTCCTCTTCCTCCTCCACAGCACTACCCTCCTCTTCCTCCTCCACAACATTACCCTCCTCTTCCTCCTCCACAACACTACCCTCCACAACACTACCCTCCTCTTCCTTCTCCACAACTAAACCTCCCACACCACTATCATAATCACAACTACCACCATCCCCACTGTACAAACCTTGCTCTACTACCCTAGCTGTACTCACCAAGCCACACTCACCTATTTGTGTTCACCTAATTGTACTCCCCTAGTTGTACTCCCTTAGTTGTACTCATATAGTAGTACTCGCCTACTTGTATTCACCTAGCAGTGCTCACCAATTTGTACTCACCTACTTATATTCACCTAGCAGTGCTCACCAAGTTGTACTCACCTACATGTATTCTCCTAGTTGTTCTAGTGTAGTTGTACTTACCTACTTGTATTCACCTAGAACGAAAAGGCAATGTAAAGGATCTGGGTGTACTCATGTCGGAAGACCTTACCTTTAAAGAACACAATAAAGTAGGCGTCACAACTGCAAGAAAAATGACAGGTTGAATAACAAGAACTTTCCACACTAGAGATGCTATACCGATGATGATACTTTTCAAAACGCTTGTGCTCTGTAGAGTGGAGTACTGCTGCACAATGACAGCCCCTTTCAAAGCTGGAGAAATTGCTGACCTGGAGAGCGTGTAGAGATCCTTTACTGCTAGAATCCACTCAGTTAAACATCTAAATTACTGGGACCGACTAAAGAGCCTAAATCTGTACTCCCTTGAGCGCAGGCGGGAGAGATACATAATAATTTACACGTGGAAAATAATTGAGGGGCTGGTCCCAAACCTGCACACAGAAATAACATCACAAGAGACCAGGAGGCATGGCAGGATGTGCAGAATACCCCCGTTGAAAAAACAGAGGTGCAACAGGTACTCTGAGAGAGAACTCTATCAACATCAGAGGCCCGAGACTGTTCAATACGCTTCCACTACACATAAGGGGCATAACTGGCCGACCCCTCACAGTGTTCAAGAGAGAACTGGATAAGCACCTCCAAAGGATACCTGATGAAACAGGCTGTGACTCATACATCAGGCTGCGAGCAGCCGCGTCTAACAGCCTGGTTGATCAGTCCAGCAACCAGGAGGCCTGGTCGACGACCGGGCCGCGGGGACACTAAGCCCCGGAAGCACCTCAAGGTAACCTCAAGGTAACCTCAAGGTAAGGTAACCTATCACTGCTCACCAACTTGTACTCACTTACATGTACTCATCTAGTTGCACTCATGTCGTTGTTCTAACCTAGTTTACTCACCCACTTGTACTTCAATGATATTTAATGTAAAATCTACAATAATACTGATGCATGTGATAAAGAGAGTTTGATGCGCTCGAATTGATCCGTTTCGATCCCCAGTGGAGGCAGAAAGAAATGGGCAGAGTTTCTTTCCCCCTGATGCCCCTGTTACCTAGCAGTAAAAATAGGTACCTGTTAGTTAGACAGCTGTTATGGGCTCCTTCCTGGGGGTGTGTAATGAAAAGAAGGCCTGATCGAGGACTGGTCCACGAGGATGCTAAGCCTCAAAATTATCTCAAGATAACCTCAAGATCTCAAGATAACCAATGCAACAACATTTTCCAATTATGTTAATGGAATAAATAAAATACATATTGTTACGAACCCGAGTCTATCGGAACACGGAGCAGTGACGTCAACACCATCTGTGAGTCCGCTCACGAAACCCCCTCCAAACGGATGACGCCATCTAGTTGTGCCGAGGATATACCAGCTAGACAGGCTAGATTCTTGTCCTAGTTGGCTCGTGAGGTAGCTGGTGCTGACCTCTGGTGAGGTGATGCTTAGAAAAGCAGCACCATGTATTGAGCGACAGGGTGTACGTCTGTGTCTAAGCCAATAAGTAGTATGTCCTAGTGGTCCCATGTAGTGTCGCAGTACTGATGACGTGTCTGCTTTCAGAGTCAACCTAGGACTGCTGCGAGGTACGAGCAGTCAGTCTACCCAAGGCAGCCAAGGTCTCTACACCAGTCTGTTTTGTAGAAGCTGTGAGCCACCCCTGGACGAACTCTGCTGAGTGTGTAATTGCCTGCCTGAGGTATGGCAGTGACGGGAATCGCCGTATCCGGGGCTGGCTGGTGGAAGAGACTACCCACTGCAGTGCCGACCGAGGAGAGTGACTAGCGAGTCACACGAGGCTCCTGCCTAGGGCTCGCAACCCTAGTATTAGTCGTGGAGTGGCCTAACAGCGAGGCTGATTGGTTCCTGCCAGCTACAGGCTGGACTATGGTTGTAGACCATCACGACGAGGCACCCAGTGAGATTGCGATTTGGCTGGCCTGTGGCAAGGGTGGATTCATCGTGGGTTCTGGGCCACGGAAGAGGAAACCAGGAAAGACTGTATGAAGTGAGCGTCGCCAAGTGTTCAGCGTCTTCAGAGGGAGACGAAGATATATATATATATTGTGTAGTAATATTTCCCGTGTATGACTTTTTATTTATATATGGTGGTGGGAATTATATATAGAGGAAAGTGCTAATCTTGTATATTTATTGTACCTTCCTTGTTGATTTTACTTGCATTACGGAGCTCACACCTTGAAAGCCTCTACTAACTTGGGGCCGGATACCCAAACTCTAATTCCATCAGAGAAGAACCCGGTTGCGTCCCATTAGGGCCGTAACACATATATATATATAATATAAACATAAGAACAGTATTATTTGATATATCATTTAGCAAATTGGGTTATAAAAGCAATTTTTAGGAAAATCATATTAAAATGTAAATGTTTCGCAAACATTTCATACAACTAAGACACAGCATTCTCAATTTATGTATAATGTACATAAATTTAATATTAAACATGAACAAAATATTTTTTTAATATATAAAGGTGAAACTAGTGTTAGACTAGGCAGCATTTACCTTATTACATAATTATATACTTTTACCATTCTTGGATTAAAGGTTGCTCATATGCCTGTTGAAACACACATGCAACTTGTCTTTCCCCACATCTCTGTTAAAACGTTACTGGAGGTTGCCACAACGTTTTGTGTTAGTTGGGCCCTGCCTGTGGTGTGGTTGTGTAAAGCTTCCCCCATGTGGGATATTTGGGGCTTGACTCTATTTATTTAATTATTAAAGTAATGAAATCAATTACGAAGGACCACCCGTTTTTATGGAAAAGAGGGAAACTAATAAAAAGTGATCATTAGAAATTCCAGTGAGAACCAGTGTCTATGGTTAAATATTCGGAAGTATAATCACTTAAATAATTGATGGGCTGTATAGATAATTAACTTGAATCAAAGCCTCAAACACCTACATTGGGGGGTTATTGCTAAAACTTCATATATGTCTAGAACTAGTGTGGTTCGTGCACCAGTTCATTGTGTAATAACTTAATCTTATGACCAATTAAAGAAATCAATAGAAAATTTATCACCAGTAAATATATGGATCATTAACATCAGAAATTAATCATTCTAATAAACACGTATTATTTCCAGTGTACACAGTATCCCATTAAATGATAGAATAAAATACTGAGAATTTGAATAATTAAAGGAATACGAAAAGTCTTAGCTTGAAGACGATTTCAAAGACATCAGTTACGAATCATCCTTTGGATCTCCGGAATTCCTCGTAGAACACTAGGAGATGAATAACACGGGTAAGGTAACAGCTCGTGGATTCCTCACACGCGAGCTGTAATTTAAGGGATATTACGTAGCATTGTACTAGGCTACTAAAATATCTATATTCATGGAAATGGAAAATTAATTAGTTAGAATACTAACATGGGTTTTGTTGAGGTTGCTCAATGTAACGACAAGCTGCCCCGACATATACAATCTCTAATGATGCATCAAAAGGGAGTTATATATACTTAGCTGAGGGGTACAGATTAAGTTGAGGCTTGCTGAAACCGCGTCCCAAGCTCCACTCTCGCAATGGCGAACACGTGGTTGATAGCTTGGCTTGAATGTCGACGCGCTTTAGTTGGCCGGTCACGACAGATCAATTAGAACAATATTAACTAGTTCTATGATGAGTATCAGGTTAAATCTTGCTGACAACTTCACAGTAACGTGTCCCAGACTCTGACACCAAAACTTGTTGCTCAATTCCGCAACACGTGACTTCACGCCGCACTCAGGCGTCTTGTCCTCCTCAAGCCACAAATCACAATGGCGTCTCCCTCTCCACTCGCGTCCCGCATTCGCCAGAGAAATTATTTATCACGAATAATATTATTTCGCGCAGTTGTGGCTAAAATGCTTTAATAAAGACTGGGTTGTAATTCTAGGTAGTCAAATATTATTACTTTCTTGTCTTATGGTAGTAAGCAAGAAATGGAGACGATTATAGTTTTCTCCATGGCATTCACGCGTGACGGTAAATTTATTACTTGATAACAATTGTAACTAAAAACTCTTGATTTGGAATTATTTGGGAGTTATGTTATCTATAAATAATTATCACACGGAATTCTGATGATTTTAGAGAATCACATTCAATTCTCTAACACACTGGATATAAATGTGTTTTACTAGGTAGAATCTGACGCAATACTGGTGCTTGGTTTCGTAAGACTTCCAGTATTCTTATGCAGATATAATAATTAGTTCATGTGAACACTACTGTTAGTAAATATTAGTTACTACAGTAATTAGTATATTTTAATACTAGTTTATAATAATACAATAGTATTGTATTAGTGTTGGAAATTTCCAACATAACTCCGGGGGGATATTTATCGGGTCGCAGTGTAATGTTGAGTACTGTCATACCCATCCCGAAGTTAGTATTAATATTAGTATGTTAGTATGTTAGTACACACATAACAGATGTCCCGGAATTGTCAAGGACATACAAGAAACTTAAGTCTTGCAGATTTCATGTTGAATGGAACATGTTTTTATGGATTATCTAAAGTTAATAACTAAGAAAGCCTACAATAAACTCTGTGACTGGTGTCGCTATGACATGTAATGTTTATGTTACTAAGTCTTAAAGTCTAGTAAACTCTCAGATACTCTAGACGAAATAATGTTATTAATAGCCTATACAACAATTAAGAATTAAATCACATAATTTAAATAAATGAGAATCTACTGTGATGAGAATGTTCTGGGTCATGGTGACTTGTAACGATTTGTTACTTGACATCACACCACAGTATTATCATGATTACTTAAATTGGATGGGAAGGTATTTGCTCTTGGTCAGAGCTATAATAGGCTTGTAGTTTCCGCTTGCATTGTTGAGCAGCAGCTCTAGTGGGGCGGTTGCTCGGTGGATCAGAATTGCTGTCCTCGGAAACTGTTGGTGAAGCTGGTTCTGGTAAACACTCTCGTTCTGCTAATTCGAGAGGTACCAACTTCTCTAAGGTTTTCAGAGTAGTGTTGCCTCGGCACAAAACTTTCACTACTCTCAGGATACCTTGGTGATCTGGATGGATAGCAACAATTTTGCCTATGGGCCACTCTGACCTCGGTCCATCACTGTCAACCAATACTAGGTCTCCTGGTTTAAGTTGTACTTTATTATAGGGACTCGAAGCTCCATAGTGGTACTCTCGTAGAGCTGTGAGGTACTCTCGAGTCCACACTTTCAATTAATCCTGAGAGATGTTGGTAACTTTCTACTAAGTCACTCCTGGTTACATGTGAAGGGTCGACGGGATCCTCTTCTGCTAAAGGTATGAGAGGACTCAGCAGGCCTCCATGTATCAAGTGTGAGGGACTCAGATGTTCTCTCTGTGAGAAATCATCTGACAGGTGTGTTAATGGGCGGTTATTGACTCGGGCCTCGATTTCCACGACAAGTGTTTGGAGTTCGGAGTAACAAATTTTCTGTCGATGTAGGGTCTTTCTTAAACACTTCTTGACAGTTCCTATCATTCGCTCGTAGAACCCACCTTGCCAAGGGGCTCTTGGAGCTATAAATTTCCAGTGGCATTGTCGTCTCTGCAGGACTGATTGCACTTCTGGATGATTCCATACTTCTCGCAGACAGGCTTCTCCTGCCACAAAATTTGAACCATTGTCCGATATCATTAGTTTGGGACAGGATCTGGAGCTGTAAATCTACGAAAAGCTTGGATGACGGCTTCAGCACTCATATCTGAAGTCACTTCTAGATGTACGCCTCTGGTGGTAGCACACGTGAAGAGGCAAATGTAAGCTTTCACTGGTATCTTATCTGGATTGCCAGTGAGAAGCAAGGTTCCTGTGTATTCGACACCAGTGGTTTCGAAAGGACGAAGATGAACCACTCTTTCTTCAGGGAGTGGTGGAGGTCCTGGGTAAGAACACACTCGAGCATCGTATCTTTTTGCAGATCACACAGAATTTAATAATTGATTTGACTGTTTGACGACCTTGAGAAAGCCAGTATTTCTGTCTAAAGTCGGTGAGAGTGTCTAACACTCCACCATGTAAAGTACCATATTGATGGTGATGTAAAACTAGAAGTTTGGTAATGATGTGGTGACGTGGTAGAAGGATTGGATTCTTTGTATCCAGATCAATTTTTGCATGAAGCAAACGTCCTCCACACCTTAATATATTATGAGTGTTGGCATCATACCAGATACCTAGAGACTTAGTTAATTTATCTGGAAGATTTTTATATTCGTTTCCATATGTCTCTTGTTGTGCACGTTTGATCCAGTAGAGGATAGGATTGGGAAGCTTATGTCTGATTCCTATCTTAGCAAGAAAGTCAAACACATGTGCTGTCACTCTTAATAACTTACTTAAGTTAGAATAATGGTGAGGATCAATAGCTAAGATTCGATGAGGTTCTGGTTCTTTCATGGGAGTGGTGATATTAGTCACTATGACTTGTGGCTTTTGTTTGGGCCACTGATCACCAACAAGCCATGAAGCTCCATTAAACCACATCGAAGACTTGATAAGTTGTTTTAGTGTTAATCCTCGAGATAAATAATCTGCAGGATTGTCCTTAGTAGGAACATGTCTGAATTTATATCCAGCAGATAACTCATGTTCTCCCTGACACGATTACTGACGTAGGGAGTTTTATTGTTGTTGTTTCTTACCCATTGTAAGACTGCCTCATTGTCTGACCACAGGACGATCTCACCAAAGTGGATATTATTGAGTGTCTTGGCCAGGCAATGAGCCAATCTGACTCCCACCAGCAATGCAGTTAACTCCATTTGAGGTAAAGATCTCTTCTTAATGGGAGCAACTCTTGCTTTAGATGTGAGCAATATTGATTGTGCACTATTAACTAAGTAGGCTACAGCGCCATACGCTTTGCCAGAGGCATCGCAAAAAACGTGCAAATTTGTGGGCAAGTTTGGTCCTGAAGCATTACGAGGAAATTTCAAAACACCTAACTGATTGAAATCCGTTGTATCTGTTATTTAGCTTGTAACTCACTTGGTAACGGATCATCCCATCCCATATGTTTCTGCCAGCATTCCTGCATTAGGAGTTTGCCCCTTATTAATATAGGACTAAGTAAGCCTAAAGGGTCAAATGGTTGACTGACATATGAGAGTAATTTTCTCATGGTAAGGGATGTATTATCGGTTTGTACTGACTTGACATTCATCTCGTCAGTACTTGTGTTCCATTCCACACCTAGAACCTTTAATTGATTAGGTACTTGATAACCTGGAAATTCTTTCTCGATTATCTGGTTGAATGATTTATTATTTGAGGGCCATGATTGTAGTGGCATATTGGCTCCTAATAACTCACGGTTAGCCTCATGGTAGATTTCTACCAAATTGGATTGATCATTTGTAGTTCCCTGGAAATTATCGACATACAAGTTGTCACTAATTTCTGCCTTATAAGGGCTATTTGACTTCCTCAAATGTGTGTCTAATGTTGCTTGCAGTAGAAACGGGGAGGAAGTCGCTCCGAATAGCACTGAGGCAAAACGATAAGTGATGATATCACTGTTAGGATCCAGTGGGTCCTTAATCCAGAGAAACTTGGTGTAATTACGATCCTCTTCCTGTAAACCTACTCTAAGGAAAGCTTTACTGATATCAGCAGTATAAGCAAAAATACCAGTACGGAATCGTAATAGCACATAAAGTAGCCTTTAGGTTAGGCTAGGTCCCGTTTGGAGACATTCATTCAAAGACACACTGTTTGGCTTCACTTTAGCACTACAGTTGAAGACAATACGTATTGGTGTTGTCAATGAATCTTTCACCACAGCGTGATGGGGTAAATAGTGACCTATTTTCCAGTCATCATTATCAACAACCTCGATATATTTACTGTTGAGTTGTTGTTGGATTAGTTGATGATACATGTTCAGTTTGTCTGGCTGCTTCTGCAGTCGTGTTAATTGAGACTGTAATTGTGAGGCTGCCATGAAATAATTAACTGGAAGTTGTGGATGATTCAACTTCCATGGTAGTCTCACCCAGTATTGTTTATCTTTATAGACAACTGTATCCAGATATTGCTGGTAAGTCCACATATCATCAGGGCTTGATTGTTCAGGGATAATACCTAAAGTGTCTAAATCCCACAGACGATGTACAGGTGGATCAGACTCAATATCTTCAGATATTTCTCTGAAATGTAGGGGTGACTGTTCCAAGCCTAGTCACGCCACTATTATATTGTTAGATTGTTGGTTGGTTGGCGCTGGATTTTGTTGGAAAAGCACCGGTCCAGTAAGCAATTTGCCTCCAGCAGATGACAAAAATTCATTCCGTGTTGTCTGGTGCATCCCGTTATAAATTTATAATAATGTTCAGCGCCTATAAGTATTCCAACATCAGTGAGGCAGTCAGAATTTATTTTGTAATCTGCTAGCCTCATGCGGTTTCGTTTTAGATATTTCGCAGTGCGAGCTAATCCTGTGACCTGCACGTCTGTAGGAAATCTATCTATTACTACCGCTTGTATTGGACTAGTGGAATATCCAAGTCTCACTAATACCTTAACTACTTGGTAATCACGAGGTCATCTATTAGTCAAGAAACCAGAAATATTCAATCTCACACTTTTGGCAGGTTTTAATTTTAACTGCTCGACTAATTGTTGTGTAATGAAGGTTTTCTGTGCTCCTTGATCAAAAAGACCTCTAGTGTTAACTCTAGATTTCCTGTTTATTAGTCTAAGTTGAGCTGTAGGCAGAGTAGTATTATTGCCTGACTCAGTAGCAAGTACATTTATTTCTTGATGCACTTTGCAATATTGTATTGTGGTAGAATTCGTGGAATTCTCCCCAGTTGTCATGGATTGGGTAGAATTTTTTCTACATAAGGCATAGTGATGTACACCTTGGTTGCATCTATTGCATGAACGTAGTTGCACTACACATTTTTTGGGATCATGAGAGCCCATGCACTTGGTGCACCTGTGTATTTCTTGTAACCGTTTAATCCTGGTATTAAAGTTAGGATAAACAGTGCATTGGTAGGTGGCATGTTCTTGACTACAGAACAGACACCTTATCTCTCTGGTCGACTTTGTTCCTTTAGTAGACAAGTCATTGGTTACACCAGAAGGAGATACTGAATAAGGACCTACATTACCACTCCCCTTTCCAGTGGATGGAGCAGTTCTAGGTTTAAATTTATTAGACTTATTTAAAGTCGTTTTTGGTTTGACTGAAGTGTCAATATGAGCTGAGTTACGATGGGAGTTAGTATAGAAGTTTGAAACACTTTTCCCATCTTGGTTGGCTCTTTGTCTTTCGACTGAGGTATGTAGACCTTCTGTAATTTCTTTCAAAGTCAGAAAGGTCTTATTGTACATAGTACACAATTTATCTAAGGTTTCTCTTGGCAATTTTCGCCTAACAACTACTTTGGTCATCCATTCAGCTGTCTGAATTTGGACTTTAAGGCTTAAGGCCTTGAGTAAAGATTCTAACTCTAGTCTGAAAGTTTGGAGAGAATCTGTAGAATTATTAGCAGATGGTAAATCTAGCAATTTTTGAACTAAGACAGTAATAGTTCTCTCCTTGTTATCGTAGTTGGTTTTGAGCAATTGAACAGCTAAGGTGTAACCATCACTGGTCAGTGTTATATTAGAGATTACTTTCAAGGCTTCATTTCGTAACAAACCTTGTAAATAGGTGAATTTGGTTGTTTGAGGAATGTTAACTTTAGAGTCTACTGCATTCACGAATTTACTCCAGAAATCATCCCAACTTTCATTCTCGTTACCAGAGAATGTGGGTATGTTGATTTGAGGTAATTTGACCTCAGGATCTGTATGTGCAGTAGAAGTTATTGTTAATTTGTTTTTAGCAATTTGCTTCTTAAAGGGTAGAAGCTTAACCTGTATATCTTCTTCATACTGGTCTAAGTCATAACATCCTCAAGTTCACTATCATCTACAGAAGTTGAGTGAAGTTCTGTTAAATACAGATTCATGTGTTGCTTAATATGAGCAAATTTGCTTTCAGCAACTTGTAGTAAATCTTCTAATTCAAAGTAGTCAACAGGTGACTGTTGTGACAGATTTTGACATTTATAAATTTGTCGGGTCAAATGACCTTTCAGACCGATAAGGGTCCTTTTCATTTTTGTAGCCGTTTCCATTTTGGTGGGTAAAGGCTGGTTTGACAGTAAATATTTGTTACTGAGATAACTGGGATATTGACTCATTCAGTGGAGTTCAATATCAACAATAATAGCCTGATATACTTGAATACACTATAATTTACCTACCTAACAAGAAATAACTAATTATTTTGAGCAGTGCTCGAACTTCACCATTAACTTTCGTCCGGTTAGCTCTTCTATATCACCATTAGATGTAATGGTGATCATCCAGCAATACTCAAAATAGAAACACAAAATAATGAGTATACGATGAAATAATATGGATATACTCTAATCAGAGTTATCACAAAGTTTAATCCCACCCTTGATAGGGTCAGCACAAAGGGTGTAATACATATACTACTGACTAGCTTAAGTCTAGTCGTGATAATTCCTACCTAAGAAACTACAAATTTATTTAGTCTGGTTTTGTGCCAAATTCAGCACAATCACAGCCTAAATTCTACCTAATAAGATTGGTAAAGATTATTGTGGTGCAGTAATGTGAATATAGTTGTGCTGTATTTTTGTTTTTTTTTGGATTTTAAAGTTTATAAGTGTGCACTTGCACACACAAGTGAAAACAATTATGTACAGTTAAATTTGGCTTGCTAGCCACAGCCGTTTGTGATAGTTGATTGTGTTGATCAATTTGTCAACTACATGTGACCTAGACTCACCTGACAGGTGTACACCATCTCTTGCCAGGTTTTGTCTATATGGTCTGGCTGTAAATTGGATATAAGTGGCATCCAATCTCACTCGTTTTTTCAGCCTGAAATTTATGTATTTGGCAGCTCTCTGGTAGTATTCTGCTGTTACTCCCCAACGATTATCTTGACTTGGTTGGCGAGGTTCCACTAACGTGAATACTACCGAATTGCTGATGAGCTTAAATGAAGAAATTATGGCTTTAAGGTGATTGATCACCTCAGCTGGATGACGAGTAGGATGGATGTCATTACCACCTAAGTAAATAATGGTTAGATGGTGTGGCCACTCTAACGCAGGTGTTAGTGTGGAATTGTTATAAAAGTTATGAGCTGTTGCTCCTGGTGACCTAAAGATTCTTACTTCAGTATGAGGTATAGGTCTAAGTGTTGTGGGTAATTGACTGTGTCCCACGAGTGCTACCTTATACATGAGGTGTAAGTAGCAATGACTTGGTGTGACTTAGGCTAACCTATGTGTTACGCTGTTGGTAGAGACAATTAATTAAAATGGTTAGTCTAGATTACTTCACACGGTGATTAGTTATTACTAATTAGTATGTATATTAATATTTTATGTTTATCCGGTTCGAAGGACCATAATGTGGGACATTTGGGGCTTGACTATTTATTTAATTATTAAAGTAATGAAATCAATTATGAAGGACCTCCCGTTTTTATAGAAAAGGGGGAAACTAATAAAAAGTGATCATTGGAAATTCCAGTGAGAACCAGTGTCTATGGTTAAATATTCGGAAGTATATTCACTTAAATAATTAATGGGCTGTATAGATAATTAACTTGAATCAAAGCCTCAAACACCTACATTGGGGGGTTATTGCTAGAACTTCATATACGTCTAGGAACTAGTGTGGTTCGTGCACCAGTTCATTGTGTAATAACTTAATCTTATGACCAATTAAAGAAATCAATAGAAAATTTATCACCAGTATATATATGGATCATTAACATCAGAAATTAATCATTCTAATAAACACGTATTATCTCCAGTGTACACAGCATCCCATTAAATGATAGAATAAAATACTGAGAATTTGAATAATTAAAGGAATACGAAAAGTCTTAGCTTGAAGATGATTTCAAAGACATCAGTTACGAATCATCCTCGGGATCTCCGGAATTCCTCGTAGAACACTAGGAGATGAATAACACGGGTAAGGTAACAGCTCGTGGATTCCTCACACGCGAGCTGTAATTTAAGGGATATTACATAGCATTGTACTAGGCTACTAAAATATCTATATTCGTGGAAATGGAAATAATTATTTAGTTAGAATACTAACATGGGTTTTGTTGAGGTTGCTCAATGTAACGACAAGCTGCCCCGACATATACAATCTCTAATGATGCATCAAAAGGGAGTTATATATACTTAGCTGAGGGGTACAGATTAAGTTGAGGCTTGCCGAAACTGCGTTCCAAGCTCCACTCTCGCAGTGGCGAACACGTGGTTGATAGGTTGGCTTGAATGTCGACGCGCTTTAGTTGCCGGTCACGACAGATCACGTAGAACAATATTAACTAGTTCTATGATGAGTATCAGGTTAAATCTTGCTGACAACTTCACCGTAACGTGTCCCAGACTCTGACACCAAAACTTGTTGCTCAATTCCGCAACACGTGACTTCACGCCACACTCAGGCGTCTTGTCCTCCTCAAGCCACAAATCACAATGGCGTCTCCCTCCCCGCTCGCGTCCCGCATTCGCCAGAGAAATTATTTATCACGAATAATATTATTTCACGCAGTTGTGGCTAAAATGCTTTAATAAAGACTGGCTTGTAATTCTAGGGAGTCAAATATTATTACTTTCTCGTCTTATGGTAGTAAGCAAGAAATGGAGACGATTTTAGTTTTCTCTATGGCATTCACACGTGATGGTAAATTTATTACATGATAACAGTTGTAACTAAAAACTCTCGATTTGGAATTATTTGGGAGTTATGTTATCTATAAATAATTATCACACGGAATACTGATGATTTTAGAGAATCACATTCAATTCTCTAACACACTGGATATAAATGTATTTTACTAGGTAGAATCTGACGCAATACTGGTGCTTGGTTTCGTAAGACTTCCAGTATTCTTATGCAGATATAATAATTAGTTCATGTGAACATTACTGTTAGTAAATTTTAGTTACTACAGTAATTAGTATATTTTAATACTAGTTTAAAATAATACAATAGTATTGTATTAGTGTTGGAAATTTCCAACACCCCTACCCTATCACAACGACTAAGAAATGTGTTACTTCTGGGCTCTATCTGCCTTACCTGTGACTGAAAGCATACCACAACATTTTCAGAACATTTGTAATAGCTCAAAGCTTTAATGCCCAGCCCCTTAACAATACTATGGACCTCTCCTACTTTATAATGATAGACTATTAGAACAATTGGACAAAGGAGCATTACTGCATTATTCAATACATGATTTTCATCTCAGTGCCAGACTATATCTGGTTAGGAACGCTATAAAAGTGATATACAATTATTGTTTCCCATACTTGATCAAATGTAAACCATATATAATTACAAAGTTAAAAACCAATATTACTGTTAAACATTACTAATCACCAAACGAGGTGCTATAGGTTCATTTACAATGAAAATGTTATTTATAGGTTATTCACTCTAGCATAAAATTTGTCATAAACCATTGCTGGGCTTGATCCATCAACTATAGTCAAGCATCAAAAGAATTTGTCAAGAAAAAAATGTGCTAATAAATTTCCCCTTTAATGTAATTAAGTAAAAGCCACAGAGTATATTCAGTATTTTACCATCAATTAACATTTATGTAATATTTAATAGAACTTTATCATAAATATTTTTTTGGAAGTGAATATTAAAACGTATATACATGTATTTCATATACATTTCTAACCTATACATCTATACTAACCTATATGTAATCTATACATATACATTGAAAAGTACATCTCTCAAACAAATTTAATTATCTGAGTTCACTGTAAAGTTTTCATCAAACTGGTAATATTATAAACAGGCAAATTAAGGTAATTGTGTTCTAGAGAATAGTGAAAAGAAAATTTGAAATAATAACCGCACTATAAATTTTTCATATTCTTCCAAGTGCATATCCCTTCTTTCTATTCTAGCAAGCTGGATAGCTTCAAAGTCAATTCGATTATTCAATAATACACAGTGTATCTACATGACTTGAGAAGTCCAGTATCGACTACAGTCGGGCACAGATAATTGTTTGAGCGCTTCAACGTTCATGCTCATCTAGCTGGTCCCCATTTTTAAGCAGGCGTGGGTGCGGTAACCCGTTGGATGCATTGACTGTGGCAGTTTTTGTGATGGCCCGTGTGGGAGAGGCGCGTCAGACTGTCGGCGTCCCTGGAATTCGCAAATTTTGTTGACTATGTGACGCTGTGCAGTAGAAGATGAAGTATAATATCATTTGTCGACCTCCTTGGAATCCAGAAGCTCTGTGATGGAAAAATGATTTTGAAATTAGTGGATGAATCGTCGTTTACGATATTTATGGACAGAACTGAAGGCTGTAATCATCAGTTAATTTAATGGGTGACATGGATCAGTGAAGGTGTAATAGGGGGTGGGGGAAATAGCTCTATCTTGTCCATTATTCCAACCCCCAGTTAACTAACGAGGCCGGGGGAAACAGCTCTCTCTAGTCCGTTATTCCGTCCCCAGTTAGCTAACTATTCTAGAGCACTCCTAGAGTTCCTAAGGCAACCTCTCTCGTTCAACACCTTGTAACCTAGGTATTTGACTACCTAGGTGCGGCGGCTACAAGGCGCCGTAACTTAATCAGCTACCCGAAACTCTAGAGAGAACTCTAGAATACATTTCACTGCCACAAACGTATAAGAGAAAACGAAAGGAAAGAAATGAATAATGAAGTAATTAGTGAGGGTTTGATGTGAGAGAGGTAGAGAGATGGGAGGAGCGAGGAGGGTCATTAGTTGAAAGTGAGAGTCGGGAGAGATGTAGATAGGTAGAAGTAGATCGTAGAAGTAGAAGAGTAGATAGTAGAAGAAATGCTGCCACCATCCATTCTAGACCATTACATACAAGACAAGGAATGGAACTTGTCTGTATCAAAATATTCTCAAAAGATGTTATTACCATGTATCAACTCCAAACATGTACTCATTAATATCATGAACCAGTAACCACAGAGGCTTTCTCACCTCAACTCAAAACTGTAAGGAACCAAGTTAAAGACCATTCAAGTAATAAATTCAATGTTGACCAGACCACACACTAGAAATTGAAAGGAAAGAAATGAATAGTACTCTAGTACTCTTTCGGACCTGTCTGCCTTTAGAGGGGCCCTTATCCCCGTTCTTGACAGCTTGTTTTCTAAAAATAACCACCTTCCTCGTCGCTTCCAGCTTGCCCTTGCCTCCCTGAAATCTAACAACTCTATTCTTATCCTTCCTTCCGACAAAAGCAATTCGGTGGTTGTCCTTGACCGTGAGGACTACCTCCGAAAAGCAGATGTCTTGCTCTCTGACTCTCGCACTTATGCTTCTCTGACTTCTAACCCTTTGGATCGCCTCAAAACTTCCTTTAACTGCAAACTAAGACAGCTCTCTAGTCTTTGCCCTCCTGACTTTGATCTCATTAAACGTTTCTGTGTCATCACGGGGCTCTGTCAGCTATCCTCTTGCCTCCTGGCTCGCTAAAACCCTGACACCTTACCTTGGCACTTTTTCCCCTGCCCACCTTCGTCACTCTCAGGACTTCATAGAAAGACTGCGCCTGCAACCCTCTTGTAAGATGCTTAGTCTTGATGTCGACTCTCTGTTCACTAATGTTCCGCTCGATGACGTTCTCTCTTTCCTCAGACAGAAGGCGTCAGAGGGCCTCCTTCCTCTCCCACTTCCCACTGACGTTTTCCTCCATCTCATTAGACTCTGTGTTGAATCTAACTCTTTCTCTTTCAACGGTAAATATTACACTCAAACTTTCGGCGTCGCTATGGGTTCCCCTCTCTCCCCTGTTCTTGCTAATTTCTACATGAAATACTTCGAAACTGTTCTTCTTCCTTCTATTGATACTCGTCCCTCTCTCTGGCTTCGATATGTTGATGACATTTTTGCTTTATGGCCTCATGACCTTAATCTTTTCCAGCCTTTCCTCGCCTCTCTTAACAATCTGGCTCCTTCTATCCATTTCAAAGTTGAGTGGGAATCTAATTCCCTCCTTCCTTTTCTTGATGTTCATGTTCACAGCTCTGTGTCTGGGTTCTCTTTCTCTGTCTACCGTAAACCCATGCATAGTGGCATGTACATTCACTTCTTTTCCTACCATCCTCCTTCTGTTAATTAAAGTGTCCTCGTCTCTCTCTTCCTCCGCGCTCTACGCATCTGCGACCCTCAGTTTCTTGATTCTGAAATTGCCTTTATCTACAAATCATTCTCTCGCCTTGGTTATCCTTTGCATTTCATCAACTGTGCCCACTCTCAAGCTAAACGAAATTTCTTTCATCCTAAACCTGCTTCCAACACTACTAGCACTGTACTATGCCTTCCCTTCATATCTGAACTCAAAACTTTTACCAATACCTTTCGTCCTCTTGACATTAAACTCGCCTTTCGACAAACTAACACACTTCGTAGCAATCTAGTTCACACTGCTCCTCCTGCTTCTAATGCTGCTGGTGTCTACTCTATTTCCTGTTCATCTTGTCCTCTCCAATACTTTGGCGAAACTGGCCGTACACTGAATGACAGACTTAAAGAACACAAGAGAAGTGTTAAGTCTGCAGACACTAACAATGCTCTCTTCTGCCATGTGAGGGATTCTAATCATCCCATTGATTGGTCTTCCTCCAAAATAATCTTTCCTGCCTCTACACAGACGCCGTCTTGTAGAATCGGCTCTTATAAACAATGTACCCAACATGAACTTAAGTCCTGGCTTTGTTGCTGTGGACTCTTCCCTTTCACAGTATATACTCAAATGCTCTAATCTTTCTAACAAACGTGACTTAACATAAGCTTTCCCCCTTCCATTTCTTTCTTTCTCTTTCCTTTTCTTTCTCTCTTCTCCCCTTTTTCTGTTCATTGTCTTCTCCTACGCTCCCTTGCTATCCTCTTCTTTTTCCTATTACTTCTCCTTCGGTGGTTATAATAGGAGCTGCCTCGTATGGGCCAATAGGCCTGCTGCAGTTTCCATTACTACTATCCCCTACACCTGACTTTCCTCCTCAGCTCTCTCTTGCCTATTTATTGCCTGTCCCTACCTCCTCATCACAATCGACTTCAGAATGGTCCAGGACGGACCGAAACGTCATCGTCCCTTCAATTTCTAGTGTGTGGTCTGGTCAACATACTTCAGCCACGTTATTGTGACTCATCGCCTGCAATAAATTCAATTATATTTCACATGATAACTATCATAATTTAAGCAATTCAAATGTTCCAGTTTAATATGCAAAGTGAGTAATCATCCAAGAATTTGAGAACCCTACAACTTGACTGCCCCTGATCATCACACAACATATGTAAACACGACCAAGTCACCTTAATGCTCAACTCACCAAGTGTCTGCCTATAGCTGGATTGAGAGGGGGGGTCTGTAGTTGACAGAGACTGTCCCGCCCTGCCGGCCGACAGCCTACCTGCTAGGCCGTCTTCTCTCCTCTGCTGGCTGCTGTTCTTCTCTGTCTTGTTAATGCTCTCAAATCGATAGCTCTCCGAGTATATATTGGGGAACCTAGTAACTAACTCCGCCCACAAGTAGATAGCCTCAGGCACTCTACCAAGCCACTTCTTAAATGTCGGCATGTTTGAAGGCTACCAGGCTCCAATTATAAGATTATCAGAAGCAAGGTGAAATTCGCATGATCTGACCTCAGGTCACTTGGTGGTCATTAACTCTTAGAGGTGTGAGATTCAGGCCGCCAGAATGGCGTCTGTCAAATCCTTGTCTGTGACTCATGTATCTCTATGTATTTTAAATACAACTAAACCAAACACCTTACAGTGTTACATCTCTCCTTCTCCCTGAAAATATAGTTTTTGCAACACTGCTAAAGCAAGCTAGCTGTGTGCGACAACTTTATTAACAAAAAAAAAATACATCCTAGCTAAACAAATATACATCATCCTACTCTAAAAAATGAAATATATAGACAGACGTCCATTGTCTCTGGCTGGGTGACGTCACTGCTTGGTCTTGTAGATAATCCTGTACCACATTTCTTCAACACAACTGCCTCCGTCGTTAACGCACAACAACCCTTGGTCAACCAGGAAGCCGTTACTACTTGAACTGCGCACAGGACCATGGAATTTGGTTATCCCAGCTGATCTGTAATTGGCCCTACGTCAGTCAACATGAGAGACGTATATTGGGGTTTTTCACAGCTATAGGGACTACAAGTTTCCAGACCTTCATATAGTTGCCAACGTAGAAATCCCATCCTACTCTTCTCCTCCCTGTTGCTCCAGCACGCCTCCTTCAGAGAGCCACTTCTGACAGCCACATCAAGTCCGCATGACACAGGAAGAATCACTCAACAGAGCAACATGCTTGCAGGAGGGGCGGCCAGTTAAGGCAAACGATCCTGTCTTGCAAGTACGCTCCATGCAATGATGCTGACACCAGCAAGGGACACTAAGCATCGTGTCTCACTCAGCTTGGTCTTATCTTCTTCTTTCTTCTCTCTTCTTTCTTCTTTCTTCTCTCTTCTTTCTTCTCTCTTCCTCCTCCCATGGGTCTTTGACATGCGATCTGGGGTCCATTGGGGTCTGTCCGTCCTGGGGTCCATCCTGGGTAGACCGATGTTGGTGGGACAGACTGGAGTCGTTGTTGTTCCTCTTCCATCTTTACTGGGTCGTCTGGGGTCGTTGTTGTTCCTCTTCCATCTTTACTGGGTCGTCTGCAGAACGACCTAGGGTCCACTGGGGGTCCGTCCATCTTGGGGTCCACTGGGGTCCGTCCGTCCTGGGGTCCACTGGGTAGACCATGTTAACCGACCGAGAGGGCTGCATATTGGGGGTCCCCCGGGGTGGTGGTGGTGGTGGTGGAGCCATGACCTCCAGTTAGTGGGCTGGTCGTCGTGGTGGTAGTGAGGAGCTGCAATGAGTGTGGTATAAGGCAGCCGTCTCCCTTTTCTGTATGTGCATCTCTCCTCTGGCTCCGACCTGGGAATGAACAGAAAGGCGACAATACCCGTGTTCCAACTTGTTGTGTGACCCTGTAGTTTGTATAGGGTTCACACAGTCCGATTATAACGCTCTCCTCCTGGCAACGACTACACTCAGATTTTAATAATCCAATTAACACTGAATGAAATTGACTTGGTGGAACATAAAACAGTACTAGTTAGAGAAGTAAAACAGTAAAGTTAGAGAAGAGAGAATAAGGTCGTCACTACTTTTAACTTGTCACCTAAACCAATCTCCACAATAAATATCAAAACTAATAGACAAAACACTAGCCTAACTTAACTATACCGTTCCTAATCTTACATACTTAAATAGCCGTTACTCCCAACCTTAACCTACAGCCACCTACGTGACCCAGAGTGTTTCCCTCGCTTCTCCGCGGGTCAACAACTCCAAACTTTTGCCACCCCTGTGACCAGACTATCTAACGTCGAGCGTCCCCAACGTGAAGTCTACTGACATACTAAGGCTCCCCCTAGCATGCTGTACAATACCTGTACACCTCAGGTTATTGCGTTCAAATGGAGTAAAACAGTCGATCGCAATAATCTGAGCAGAACCACTACTTAAACCTACTTAAGAACTACACCTGCCACTCCCCAACTGACCTGGCAACCAGCAGAGGCTGGGTGTCCCCCTGGGACATGCGGGGTCACCTGTCACACTCAGCCGACCTGTACTACCACCAACCGCTAAGTTCCCAAATCGCCAAATATTATCACTAACATTAATCACTACAAACGCAAGTTCTGGTGAACATTCCCTAAACTTCACAAAACTCACAAACTCACTAGAACACAACGCCAGAGAATCACTATCTCCTAACCTGAAAAAACTCGCTAAATCGCGAATATTAAACACCTGTCAAGATCTCCATGATAGCGCCTGAGTAGCAAAAGGACACATTGTTAGTCGAACAATGTTCGACTAACACCTGCTACATAAACATTGGGGGAAACAGCTCTATCTTGTCCATTATTCCAACCCCCAGTTAACTAACGAGGCCGGGGGAAACAGCTTTATCTTGTCCATTATTCCAACCCCCAGTTAACCAATGAGGCCGGGGGAAACAGCTCTCTCTATTCTGTTATCCCGTCCCCAGTTAGCTAACTATTCTAGAGCACTCCCAGAGTTCCTAAGGCAACCTCTCTCGTTCAACACCTTGTAACCTTGGTATTTGACTACCTAGGTGCGGCGACTACAAGGCGCCGTAACTTGATCAGCTACCCGAAACTCTAGAGAGAACTCTAAAGCACATTTCACTGCCACAAACGTATAAGAGAAAACGAAAGGAAAGAAATGTATAGTGAAGTAATTAGTGAGGGTTTGGGGTGAGAGAGGTAGAGAGGTGGGAGGAGCGAGGAGGGTCATTAGTTGAAAGTGAGAGTCTGGAGAGGTGTGGAGGGAGAGGTGTAGATAGGTAGAAGTAGAAGAGTAGAAGAAGAAATGCTGCCACCATCCATTCTAGACCATTACATACAAGACAAGGAATGGAACTTGTCTGTATCAAAATATTCTCAAAAGATGTTATTACCATGTATCAACTCCAAACATGTACTCATTAATATCATGAACCAGTAACCACAGAGGCTTTCTCACCTCAACTCAAAACTCTAGGGAACCAAGTTAAAGACCATTTAAATAATAAATTCAATTATATTTCACATGACAACTATTTTCATTTAAGTAATTAAAATATTCCAGTTTAATATGCAAAGTGAGTCATCATCCAAGAATTTGAGAACCCTACAACTTGACTGCCCCTGATCATCACACAACATATGTAAACACGACCAAGTCACCTTAATGCTCAACTCACCAAGTGTCTGCCTATAGCTGGATTGAGAAGAGGGGGGGGTCTGTAGTTGACAGAGACTGTCCCGCCCTGCCGGCCGACAGCCTACCTGCTAGGCCGTCTTCTCTCCTCTGCTGGCTGCTGTTCTTCTCTGTCTTGTTAATGCTCTCGAATCGATAGCTCTCCGAGTATCCCCTCCGAGTATTGGGGAACCTAGTAACTAACTCCGCCCACAAGTAGATAGCCTCAGGCACTCTACCAAGCCACTCCTTAAACGTCGGCATGTTTGAAGGCTACCAGGCTCCAATTATAAGATTAGCAGAAGCAAGATGAAATTCGCATGATCTGACTTCAGGTCACTTGGTGGTCATTAACTCTTTGAGGTGTGAGATTCAGGCCGCCAGAATGGCGCCTGTCAAATCCTTGTCTGTGACTCATGTATCTCTATGTATTTTAAATACAACTAAACCAAACACCTTACAGTGTTACAAAGGTCAACGACCTCGGGGAAGGACACGACTTATGTTGTTGTGTGTGACCTACCATTTTAAATGCCTGACGGTGTGCTGTGGGGGGGGGGCACTCTCCTGCTACGGAAGCGTGATTGGTGTTCTTCCACAACACTTTACATCTGGACCTGCGAAGGGAGTTTTGTCCAGGAGCTGGACTGCAAAAATGAACATTGTAAAAAATATCCCCACACAATTGAAGGTGGAATGATGCACAGTGAATGTTTTAACAAGAACAGCAACATACCTGTTTTAGTGCAGGTTGTCAGGGCAAGTGAAGGCTATGTGTCGTGATGCTCCAGAGGTCCAGGAAAATCTGTTCCCCGAAGTGGATTTTCCGCCGATGGTGGGACCCTTGCACAGTGGAGGTGGTGAGATGGTTGGTGAATCCTTGGAGGCATCGTGTCTTGTCCTTGTAGATGGGGTTTGTGTTGATGCGGCTCTAATGCCTGCTCCGTCATCTGTCACTAGTTGTGTGGCGAATGATAGCGATCAATCGTCAGATATGATTTCTGGGGAGATGGGTGGCAATGGTGGTTGTGGTTGGGTTGAGGTTTCCAGGACGGCTAATTTATTTTTTGGCGATGCAGTACTACATTGCAAAGGTAGGAAGATGACTGGGGAGGTGTTGGTGAAAACCCTAAATGAGGTGTGTAGTTGATGGTTCGAGTGGTGAAGGTGGATTGTCTATGGCTCGTTGGGTTCATCCAGCTGTATGTGGGAGTGAGGAGGTGGATGTGTCCAAAGAAGTGGTTCATGAGGTGGGGAGGTGTGTGCTTTCTCACGGTGATTGGATCATAGTTGATACAGAGGAGTCTTACTATTTGTCGATGAAGGTTGTGTTTAGACGGTTGTCTTTGGTTTGTGGTGATGTAATTGCTGATGTGTTTGGTTTGGAGGAGTGTTTTATGTCTGGGGTTACGGATAAGTTGGCTGTAGTGGATGGCAGAGAACATGGTGTTGACATGGGTGGAGAGTTCAGTGTTGGTTGATTCCTAGCTTTGTTGTTAGATATTATGAAGGCCAGTTGCTATGCCACTCTGAACGTGAATAGATTGCTTGACGTCAGAAAAAGGTGACGAAATGTAATCTTAACTGGATGAGCTGTTTTGGTGTTTTCATTTTGATGCTTTGTTAATTCAACAACACAGTGTTAAAAATCTGGATCAATTGAAGTTGCTGGCTCAGTTGTTTCAGGTTGTTTTTCAGTCGTTGTCGCTCCTTATAATGTCGTCATCGATTAGGGCTATATGGTTACGATTTTCAAGGTTTATGCTCCATCGGCGAATGCGAAGCACAAAGATAGGAAACACTGGTTGTGGATTTCCTTCAGTTTTTTATGTATAATACGTGATCGCTGGTGCAAGGTGGGGATTTTAATTGTCACCTCTGTTTAAGACATTTGGGATGGTGGTTTTGAATGTATCGAAGGTGTTGGTGAACTGGATTAGTGTATATAATTTTTGGGGATGTGACTCTGATATCTCCTGGGCTGGTGACATTCACACATCTTTCTCGCACGAATGCAACAAGGTTAGATTGTATTAACACTCACCCAAACTTGTTAGTAGTACAACACCCAGCAGGATAAATTCTACTATTAAATATAAGGTCCATTCCTAATTAAAATATTAAATTAAAAATAAACTAATAAGTCAACGATTTAAAGTACGTAAATCAAATAAACTCCTGCTGTAAAGATTCCCCACATATTTATGGTCATTCGAACCTAGATGGTCTGGAAACTAGATCATCCATAATATACCAGTACTTGGACCATGTTTATGGTCCTTTAAACTGAGATTGTCCAGAAATTAGACTATTCTCAAGAACAGGCTCGTCTCAGACCATGTTAATGGTCTTAAACGAACCGGATCAACCAAAATTAACAAGTTTATCAAATCTAAGCCTACAGTGGCTCTTAGAACACATGTTTATGGTTCTTCGTACCTAGATCATATTTATGATGAAAAGAACTAGTGTGTATATATAATTTATTAAATATAATAGTAAAAGTAAACTGCTATGTGTAACCATTTGTAGCCTAATTCAGTCAACTTCAATCTGCAGAATAACCAGAAGTATTAATAGTGACTGAGATCACAGCTGCCATTAAATAATATTAGGCATCACGTTCAAGGTAGCAATAGTGGGACATAGCCAAGTGCCCAGAGAACTTGCTACCATTCCTTAGGTAGAAATAAGAATATACTGGTCACCAGGAGCTACTGCTCACAACTTTTATAACAATTCAACATTACCTACAGCTCCAGAGTGGTCTCATTATTTAACCAGAATATACCTAGATGGCAGTGATACATCCATCACGAAACACAGCTGAGATTATTTACAACCTTAGGAGCATAATTAACTCCTTCAAAGCAAACAATTCAATAGTCGTTTTACTCTCATAGAACCATGCCAACCATCAGAAAATAATCCTTGGGTGTTAGTTCTGAGTTTTATACACAGACAGCTAATTATATAAATTATCATCTCAGGAGGGTACGTCTAGGAGCCACCTATATTCACTTACTGCATGACCATTCCGTGAGAATATATCTCCAAACGAAGTTCACCTCACACGAGAATCACAGCATATGTATCTAATAAATTAATAAATACTATTAAATATCACAAGAGGTAGATGAGAGGCTACTAATCATAAATGTGTACATATCTCTCTTAAGCACTGAGAGAAACATTAAACATATAAAATAAAAAAAAATTAAATATTGCACCATTTTATTTCTGCACATAATTGTACCACTTCATTAATTTGCCGACCCTTATATGGGATGGAACCAAATTAGGCTAGTGCTGAACTAAATAATGATCCACCAAGATTAATCCAATTAATTGTGCTAACCTGGTGTAGGAGTAGGATATCACAATTGTCTAGTATTGAACAAAATATTGTACAGCCTAACAAGTATTTAAATATTGTGCAGTGGGCCTGACAGCTGAGTTGACAGTGCTTCGGATTTTTAGTTCTGAGGTTCCGGGTTCGATCATCGGTGGATGCGGAAACAAATGGGTAGAGTTTTTTCACCCTGATGCCCTTGTTACCGAGCAGTATATAGGTACCTGGAAGTTTGACATTTGCTACTGGCTGCTTCCTGGGGGTGTGTAACAAAAAAGAAGGCCAGGTCGAGGACTGGGCTGCGGGGAGGCTAGGCCCTGAAATCATCTCAAGATAACCCCTATGAGGGTGGGAGTAATTAACAACACGAGTTGTGTTCCAAAAATATATTTAATTTCCCTGAATTATCTTAATATGTTTTTTATTTCATGTAATTGTTTCACCTCTGAGTTTTAAGAAGTGTTGCTATCCAACCAACAGCAATAATGATGAGCTATCTTTAGGTATTACCAATAGTGACACTGATTATCAATCAAATCATTTGTGTAAATATGTCTATCATTTATTTGCTAAATTCCAAGGAAGTAGGATATTGTAGCCTAATGACTAAAAATATAACCCTAGGCTACTCTACTACCACAGCACAAACCCTACAAGGTTTAACCCTAAAACCACGCAAATTTTATATATATACTTTCAATGGCAAAACTGAAACCGCGCATGTCATATATATATGATTTCGTGTCTAGCGCTATAAATTAAACGCCCCGATTGGGATAGGGGCAGCTATAGTGCAGCCACGACCGATAGTTGTCAGATACCACCTAGAAAAAAAGGCCAACATTCTTGGGTGTGAGAGCTTCAGTACTGAGCAAGCCAATGAGGCTGACGCACGCAGCACGAGCTCACAGCACCGCTGTTCAGCTTGTGACCACAGCATCGCCTACAAATGTCATAATATATATGTTCATGCTATTATTTAACGATGATAGTATTACAGAAGACCCCTGACTGTGATAAAAATGACTAGGATTCTGATAATAGCAGGAGTGTGGTGATATTTAGTGCTGTGCTTTATGGAGGGAGGAGTAACGCTGTCGTAGGGAGGGTGGTGGCGTCGTCTTCTGACTGTGTGTACTCACCTAATTGTACTTGCCTTATTGTGTTTGCGAAAGTTGAGCTTTGGCTCTTTGGTCCCCACCTCTGAACTGTCAATCAACTGGTGTACAGATTCCTGAGCTTACTGGGCTCTATCATATCTACATTTGAAACTGTGTATAGAGTCAGGCTCCACCACATTACTGCCTAGTGCATTCCATTTATTAACTACTCTGATACTAAACAAATTCTTTCTAACGTCTCTGTGACTCATCTGGGTACTAAGTTTCCACCTGTGTCCCCTTGTTCATGTCCCTCCCGTGCTGAAGAGTTTGTCTTTGTCCACCCTGTCAATTCCCCTGAGAATTTTGTTGGTTGTTATCATGTCTCCCCTTACTTTCTCTTTTCCAGGGATGTGAGGTTCAGCTCCTTTAGCCTTTCCTCATAGCTCATTCCTCTCAGTTCTGGGACGAGCCTGGTGGCATACTGCTGGATCTTCTCTAACTTTGTCTTGTGTTTAACTAGGTATGGGCTCCAGGCTGGAGTTGCATACTCCAGGATTGGTCTTACATAAGTGTTATATAGGGACCTGAACGATTCCTTACATAAGTTTCTAAAGGCAGTTCTTATGTTCGCCAGTCTAGCATATGCCGCTGGTGATATTCTTTTGATATGGGCCTCTGAGGACAGGTTCGGTGTGAAATCAACCCCCCGATCTTTCTCTCTATTTCACTCTTGCAGGATTTCACCTCTCAGATGATACCTTGTGTTCAGCTTCCTGCTCCCTTCACCTATTTTCATTACCTTACACTTTCCTGAGTTGAACTTTAGCAGCCATTTTCTAGACCATTCCTCCAGTTTGTCCAATTCATCCTGTAGTCTCTGTCTATCTTCATTCGCCTTGAGTCTTCTCATAATTTTTGCATCATCAGCAAACATTGAGAGGACTTAGTCTATACCCTCTGCAAGATCGTTTACATATATTAGAAACATAATGGGTCCAAGTACTGACCCCTGTGGGACTCCGCTGGTGACATCTCGCCACTCTGATGTCTCTTCCCCCTCACAGTTACTCGCTATTTCCTGTTGCTTAAGTACTCCCTTATCCACTGGAGCACCTTCCTTTTTACTTCTGCCTGATGCTCCAACTTTTTTAACAGCCTTTAATGGGGTACTGTGTCAATGGTTTTTTGGCAGTCCAGGAAAATGCAGTCGGCCAACCCTTCTCTTTCCTGCCTAATATTTGTTGCCTGGTCATAGAATTCTATTCAACTTTTGAGGCATGATTTACCATCCCTGAACCCATGTTGGTGGTGCGTTACAAAGTTATTTCCCTCCAGATGCTCTACGAGCCTTTTCCTCACAAACTTCTCCATCACCTTGCATGGTATACAAGTTAGGGAAACTGGCCTGTAGTTCAGTGCCTCTTGTTTGTCACCCTTCTTATATATTGGGACTACGTTAGCTGTCTTCCAACTTTCTGGTAATTCTCCTGTTTCCAGTGACCTGTTATACACCATAGAGAGTGGCACACTTAATGCTTCTCCACCTTCCTTTAGTATCCACGGTGAAATTCTGTCAGGCCCAACAACCTTTGTCACATCCAGCTCTAGCAGACACCTTTTGACCTCATTACTTGCTAGGTCAAATTCCTCCAAGGTTGCTTGGTTTGCCTCCTCCTCATTGAGTGCAGGAGTTTCTCCTTGCTCTATTGAGAAGACCTCCTGGAATCTCTTGTAAAGTTCTTCACACACCTCCTTGTCATTCTCTGTGTATCTGTTCTCCCTTTTTCTCAGTTTCATCACTTGTTCCTTCACTGCTGTTTTCCTCCTGATGTGGCTGTGGAGCAGCTTTAGTTGGGTGTTGGCTTTACTCGCTATGTCATTTTCAAACTGTCTCTCTGCTTCCCTCCTCACTCTGAGGTACTCATTTCTCGCCCTCTGGTATCTCTCCCTGCTCTCCAGTGTTCTGTTATTTCTGCAGTTTCTTCATGTTCTTTTACTCAGTTGCTTTGCTGCCATGCATTCCTGGTTAAACCATGGGATTTTCTGTTGTTTTCGTTTTTCTCCTTTTGGATGGGGATAAACCTGTCTGCAGCTTCCTGGTACTTCTGGATGACAAAATTCATCATGTTCTGCACATTCTTGTCTCTAAGTTCTGTTTCCCAAGGTATTCCCCTGAGGAAGTTCCTCATCTCGTCATATTTTCCTCTTCGGTAATTTAGTCTTTTTCCCTCTGATCCCATCCTTGGATAGGTTATCCCTGCCTCCACCAAGTACTCAAAAGTTAGTACACTGTGGTCACTCATTCTTATGGGGGCTTTAACTTTGACTTCCCTTATTTCTGACTCATTCAGGGTGAATATCAAGTCGAGTTTAGCTGGTTCATCATTGCCTCTCACTCTTGTGGGTTCCTTGACATGCTGGGTCAGAAAGTTCCTTGTTGCCACTTCCAAGAGTTTAGCTCTCCACATATCTGCACCACCATGTTGGTCACCATTCTCCCAGTCTATCTTTGCATGGTTGAAATCGCCCATGATTAAGAGTCTTGAGCCAGTCCTGCAGGCAACTGATGCTGCTCTCTCTATTATATTAATGGTTGCCATGTTGTTCCTATCAAACTCCTGTCTAGGGGCCGGATTAAGGAAGGTACTTACGAAGGTTTTTCTTCTTAGCTACGAATGTTTTCCTTCTTAGCGCCTTCATGGCGGCTACGTCGGTATTCAAGTAGCTACACTAAGTGAAAAAACCTTCGTAAGTTCATTCCGGGATCTAAGTGTGGGTTCGACCACTCGTAGCTTTACGTAAACTGGATATAACTCAATTTTTCTCTACTACATAACACTGGGATCGATTTTAAGATTTTAAACATAAACAAAAGATTATAAAAATTAAATCTAGTGAAGAGGAGTCCTTCGTGTTAGTTATATATGCATTCTCTGCTTGAAACTTAAAGTAAATATGTCTTTTATGATAGTAGAATTAGTTTCATAATAGCCAGATATTATACCCGTAGTTATTAAGTAAATAAACACTGGTGAACATGAAATATGAGAGAAGGTGATGAGCCCTGCCTGATTGGATCATTTACTATCACCAAATGCCCCTGTTCATCTAGTAGTAAGGGTGTACCTTAGCTATACATACCCATTTCTAATTTATTTAGTTTGGTTTTATTTTGAAATTAAATCTGGGTGAGACATAAAATAAAATATGCTGCACAAATGATGTTAGGTAAGGAGAAGGGTAAAAATGTCAAAAGTAGGGGTCCAAGACCTCTTCCTGTTATACAATTTGGGTGTGGAACAAGTAATTATCAAAAGAAGGCACCATGCCGGGAAGGCTATGTAGCAGTAAGGCAGTGAGGTGAGGCAGCTACTTATTTGAGAAATGCTTATTTTATTTACCTTATAAGCTGAGGCAACTTATTTTATTTGAGGAATACTCAGCTGATTCCTCTACATTTAGCATGGAACAAATTTGTGTCCAAGACCTCTTCCTGTTACACAATTTGGCTGTGTGTAACTAAACTAGAAGTGCTCTGCAAATCAAGGGACCCAGAATGTGGACTGACCTCCCGAATCATGTCAAAGGCATGATTCTCTCAACCAGTTTAAGAGTTAAACCAAGTACTGCCTAATTAACTCCATGTAACCTAACTTACCTCCTAAATGTCAACCCATGTCTTGCTATTTTTTAAACAACGCTGTTCACCAACATGTGCAATTGCTGATTTATGCTATGTTAACCCCCCTTTTTGTATTTTTTATTCCTTCTCTCAACACAATTTGTACCTAATCCCGATTACTATTAAGTTTTAGTCTGTGTTTTTTCCCCCACACCTTGCCCGAAATGCTATGAGTATTAGTGGCTTTAGGTATTGTATATACTAGCTCTGTATATAAATCCAACATTATGTTTGTAAATCAACTGTATGTACTTTTCCTGAATAAAATATATTTATTATTTATTTTTTAATCAGTAACTATTAATGAAGGCACCAAGCTGGGAAGGCTATGTAGCACCATTGTGTGTAACAATAAACCAAATTTTTTTTTAACAAATAATGCACCTGTATGGTAAAACAAATCCTGTCAGCTGTAAAAATATTGATGCAGTTATTTAAATGAAAAATATAATGAAAGAAATATTACTGGTTTATTTTTATCCTATCTTTTTGTACTGTACAGTATATCCAAGGAAGTGAAAAATTGAGACATAATGCACAATTTAATGAATGATTAGCATGGATTAGCAGTTCAAAAGAAATATGACTATTACATATCAACATGAGATCTTAATGATCCATGGGCAACATGATTTAATAAGGATAATACAGTACTGTGTTTGTAATAATACAAACTATAATTTAAAATCTTTATTACTGATTTTTTTTTATTAAGAAGATTAGGTATACACAGCAATGTGCTGCTACCCTATTCTATATGGAATATTACACAATGTAGATAAAAAACTAGCTATAAGTTTATCTAATACTCCCATCTCACAGGATGGTTAGACATACTGTACATGGAATCAATTTAGAAAATACCAGCCTCAATACAAAAAACAAATCAACTCTGACTAAATAACTCTTCGCGATTTTCACGGAGGTAAGCACTGAATCATGGAAACATTATATTATAATTACTCTTACCAGTTTCTACAAGACTCCTCTCAAACAATGTATTTTTAAACATGTTTAGGTATACACAGCAATGTACTGTTCCCTATTCTGTATAAAGGACCACACAGTGTAGATCAAAAACCAGCTACAAGCTCATCCAACATCCTCACCTCACAGGATGGCCAGTCATACATGGAATCAGGAGAGAAAAAAATACTTAATGCTGATCTATTAGCCTCCACTGGCAAAATCTGGGTGCAGCACCAGAATATCTTCCAATATTCCTGAGTGTATGAAGTAATTACAGAGCTCAAAATACCTCATACCATTTGGTATGAAGTCACTGATAACAGGGCAATCACAGATATAGTGTTGGAGAGTATGTTCTCTCAAGTAGGATTGAAAACAGATGTTTTTTTCCACCAAGAGGGCTATAAACCCATGGAACCGCCTACCCGCTGAAGCCGTAAATGCCAAATTCCAGCTAAAAAATATAATTAAGACAATTAGCGGGCCCGTTAACAAGCCGCCGGCTTTCTGTCCTCTTCGAGGCCACTAGATAGTTAGTGGCCCTTGGGTAAATTCAGTAAATATATACAATAATTGTCAGCGCATCTTCCGAGCAACAAGGACAGCTACACAGTATCTCTTAGAATTACGTAGGCAAACAACAAATGTAACATATTTGTTTACTACAATGTCGGTGCTAGCTGTAGAAGTTGAAAAAACATTGTTTTACTTCGAAATATACTAATTTTATAAGAAAATTCGACGTAAATAGGAGGCAGTAGAGCTTCGATAAGCCAGCGCTAAATCTTCAATATGAAGAATGTTGCTGCTCTCTGATTGGCCAAACGAAACACAGTAGTGACCTCTATCGGCACGCAGGTGAACCAACAAATTTCTTCCTAAGTGGACATTATTGAATTGCACCTAAGCATCTTCTTAGGGTACACTTAGGAACCTTCGTAGCAAACCCACTTACGAAGAAATACACAGAGCTTCCTGAATCTGGTCCAGGTCTTCTGTCATTTAGGGGAGGGTTTGTAAATGACTGCCACTATTATCTTAGGTCCACCCATTGTTATAGTTCCTGTTATGTAATCTCCGAACCCGTCACAATCCGGAATTTCCATCTCATCAAAGCTCCAGTCCTTCCTTATCAGCAGGGCCACTCCTCCACCTCCTCTCCCTTCTCTCTCTTTCCTTACTATATAGTAGTCCTTTGGAAATGCAGCATCTGTTATGACTCCAGACAATTTTGTTTCTGTGAGTCCTATTACATCAGGGTTTTCTTCTTGCGCCCTTTCTGCCAGTTTACTTGCTTTATTGGTAATCCCATCAATGTTTGAGTACATTACCTTGAAGCTCGCTTTCTTATATCCAATTTCACCCTCACTCCCCACAAGTGTAGGAAATTGTTCCATGGCCATTGCTACTTGGGTAGGCTCATCCTCCTGTGAGGTAGTTGCCAGGAGTTCAGGGGGAGGTGAAGTGGGGGATGGAGGGCTAAGGTCTTGCTCAGGCCTGCTTGGGGCAGGAAGAAGTCATGGGGGTAAGGGAGCAGGGATTGCTTGGGTAAAAGGCACGCCCTTCTGTGGTGTAGTTGACAGGGGTTTGGAGGGAGGTGGAGTGGGGGATGGAGGGCTTAGGTCTCGCCTTTGTGTGGCCACCTTTTATTGACTGCACTCACCATACCTGCTTAGTGGTTCGTTATGGTGAACACAAATGTAGATCCTTATATATAACGTGTGTATAGAGTATAATAACAGCAATTGGAGTAGGTTGGGATTCGCCATTTTGGTGAGGGAGGTGCGTCGTCTGCATGACTTATCATGTTGTTTACTGGTTACCACTATGGTCTTTGGGCACCATACCAGCTTACTTGTACAAGTATAGTGAATAAAACAGGTAAATACTTATATATATATAGTGTGTATATAGCTTAATAACACCACAAACAATATTGTTGGAGGAGAAATATTAGTGCGTCTGGCCTTGAGGGCGGCCACCACCAGCTGACTGTGTGAGTAGCTACATCTTTGTGCCTTTACTCACCATACAAGCAAAGATGTATAGTTATGGTGAACAAAACCTGTAAATACTTATATATATAACATCTGTGTATATTTAATAAACGCAAAAACCGAATTGAGGGAGGAGAATGAGGGGGAGTGAGGTGTTGTTGATGGAGTGAGTGGCAGCGAGTGGCTGGCTGGTGTGTGGCGGTCACTCCTCGTTGCATTTTGACTCACAATACCAACTTAGTGGTTCGTTATGATGAGCAAAACATGTAGAAACTTATATATAACGTGTGTATATAGTGTAACAACAGCAAAACAATTTGTTTATTGTTTTATGAACAAAATAATTGAATCATTAATATGCACACCTGTTATGATCTCAGCCTGCAGGAGAAACGAGTCTCCCTCCTTGAGAGTTATTCATCAAGCCTGACCTGATTAGAAGGTCTAGCGATAACACATATGTAAAATAGTTGCTTGGATATAAATGACAATTTAAGATTATGGGCAGTGTAGAAGAAAACAGATAAATGACTGGCTAGGAGATGTGGACTTTTGTTGGAGGCGTGAGGCTCGTTTCTGGATGGGCTTTGACCTCACTTGAGGTCAGACATCGCAGGGGGAAAGCTGTGCTCCATTGTGCTCCCGTCAGAAATGAACCCCTACCTTGAGGCTACCTTGAGGTGCTTCCGGGGCTTAGTGTCCCCGCGGCCCGGTCGTCGACCAGGCCTCCTGGTTGCTGGACTGATCAACCAGGCTGTTAGACGCGGCTGCTCGCAGCCTGACGTATGAGTCACAGCCTGGTTGATCAGGTATCCTTTGGAGGTGCTTATCCAGTTCTCTCTTGAACACTGTGAGGGGTTTGCCAGTTATGCCCCTTATGTGTAGTGGAAGCGTGTTGAACAGTCTCGGGTCTCTGATGTTGATAGAGTTCTCTCTCAGAGTACCTGTCGCACCTCTGCTTTTCAACGGGGGTATTCTGCACATCCTGCCATGTCTTCTGGTCTCATGTGGTGTTATTTCTGTGTGCAGGTTTGGGACCAGCCCCTCAATTATTTTCCACGTGTAAATTATTATGTATCTCTCCCGCCTGCGCTCAAGGGAGTACAGATTTAGGCTCTTTAGTCGGTCCCTAGTGATATATCTCGAAGAGAAGAGAAGTGTGCAGACGTACCAGCTGTGGACTCGAGCTGGGGACGTGTGGTCTCAAGTCGTGGGCGACGAGGAGTGTTATTAAACCGCCCAGAGGCATTATTGTGGGCTGTGGCAGCGCCCTGATCAAGCTTCGTCAGAGGGAGGAGCGCCCTCGACCAGACAATCTGTGGTAAGCACGATATACGCCAGTTCATAGTGACTGCTTGTAGTTGGTCGTGTGCCCAGCGACAGTAGCAATGTTTATTGATAAGTTAGACATGTTTTAATAAGGCAGAAGGCCTAAAATAAGAGAGTGGAGACGGAGGAACACGGAGCGACGTCCGTCCCCTCTGAGCGCTGGCAAGTAACTGAGGAAGCTGGCTCCTGACGGTGGAAGACCCTCCCAGCAAGTGAGGACCGCCGCCGGGCGAGGTGGAGTATGGACCCGCCCAAAACGGGGGAGTCCACTCTCACTGTATGTAGAGGACAGATAGAGGTTTGAGGCAAACATATTGTGTGATTATTTTTGTTTATGTATTAAAGGGGAAACATTTTTATTGGAGTTTCGATGGGTTGCAGGTTTGTCTTTGGGGAAGAAGTTGCTGAGAACTTCGAAGCCAGCACAGATGAAGTAGTTGATGAGACTCCAAGGTAGTGGAGCAGAGGACCTCGAGCGGTGAGGAGAAGCAGTGAAGAGGAGTGTCACGTGCTTCTGTAGAGGTGGTGAAGCACCATAGTTGCTCGAGGAAACTTCATGGTGTAGCATCCAAGAGAGCTCTGGAGGAACCTAGCAGAAGGGTGAAGCACCGTAGTTGCTCAAGGAAACTTCATGATAGCAGCCTGGAGGAGCTGCAGAGGATCCTGATAGTGAAGCCCGGAAGAACCTGAAGATATCAGGGTAGTAAACTTCCAGAGGTGGAAGGGAAGTTCTGGTGGATTACTTGTAGGGAGTTGATAGTGTCTGGTTGTCATTAGCGTGCAAGACGCAGTGAGAGGTGAGTGATTGTTGGCATTCTTTTGTCAAGGAGTGTTTTATACTGAAGTTTAGAGTTGCAGGCGTAGGCTGGATTACCTACAGATGTATGCGTTCTAGGACTGATAGGGTGATCGATTGATCATTGCGGTGTAGCAAGGAACATTTATGCTGATATATGTTATTGCATTCACATGCTGATTTTCATTGTCCACATTTATATATATATATATATATATATATATATATATATATATATATATATATATATATATATATATATATATATATATATATATCCCTATATATATATATATATATATATATATATATATATATATATATATATATATATATATATATATATATATATATATATATCTGGCGAAAATGAACATCATACTCTCTGACCAAACTAAGTTCCAAAGGGTAACGAAGGACACTACAGCCGAATTAAAAGCAAAGGTCAAGAAACTGATCGAAACTGTGAACGCCAAGAAATCCGGACTCCACCTGCCAAAGATCATTGGGGAATATAAACCTGGATATGCGTATGGAAATGTCAAGACACACAAGCCTGGAAGCCCACTTCGGCCAATCATTAGCCAGATACCCACACCCACGTACAGACTGGCAAAGCGACTCAACGGCCTGCTGACTCCTTATGTTCCTTGCGCCTTCAGCCTGAAGTCTCCAAAGGAATTTGTTGACTTACTGCGGGGCACACGGGCCACAGGGATAAGAGCCTCGTTGGACGTAGAATCGCTGTTTACCAACGTACCTGTGGACGAGACAATCAGGATGATAGCCGAGAGAGTGTATCGTGATCCAGCCTGTACTCCTCTTGACATACCAGAAAATATTCTGAGGAAACTACTCCAAGCTTGTACTAAAGAGGCACCCTTCTTGAGCCCGGATGGGCACATGTATAAGCAAGTAGATGGGGTCGCCATGGGTTCTCCCCTAGGTGTCCTGTTTGCGAACTTCTACATGGGTACCATCAAGCAAAAAGTCTTAGTCGACATGAACTTGAAACCGGCCATATACTGCAGGTATGTTGACGACATTTTTACACAGGTACCTGATGTCAGACATCTGCAGGAGCTGAAGGAGGCGTTTGAGCAGAGTTCCGTGCTGCGTTTCACTTACGAGATGGAAAAGGATGGGAAGCTGCCCTTTCAAGATGTAACAGTCATGGAAAAGAGCGGAGGTTTCCACACTGCAGTCTTCACTAAGGAAACGAACATAGGAATGTGCCTAAATGCCAACAGCGACTGCCCAGACAGGTACAAGAGGAGTGTTGTTAACGCATATGTCGACCGTGCTCTCAGCCACAGCTCAGAATGGAAGCAAGTCGACGAAGAACTCTGTAGGGTAAGGCAGGTCCTAGTCAACAACGGCTTCTCCAATGGTTTCGTCGAAGACATCATAAGAAGGAAAGTGAAACGCCGTGCAACCTCTGAAGAGACAACTAACACAACACCTATACCCCCTATTAGACTATTTTACAGGAACTTCTTTTCCACAGCTCATAAAACGGAGGAAAGGGTCATGAAAGATATTGTTAATAGAAACGTTATCCCTACAGACAAAAATCAGAGGATACAACTGACGATTTACTATAAAACCAGAAAAACGGCCAGCCTACTCATGAGAAACTCTCCAGACACAAAACAGAACGCTTTAAAAGAGACTAACGTCGTCTATGCCTTTAAATGCCCTCTTGGGGACTGTAAGCTCCAAAAAACCCAGTATATAGGCAAGACAACAACATCTCTTTCTAGGCGTTTAACGATGCATAAGAAACAGGGCTCCATTAAGGAACATATAATCTCTTCCCACAACCAAACCATCGCCAGAGAAATCCTAGTAAACAACACAGAAATCATCGATAGATACAGCGATAGCAGGCGGCTTGACGTTTGCGAGGCACAACACATCAAGAAGTCAACACCAGCAATCAACAGCCAATTAATGCACAACTATATTCTATCCACCTCAAGACTCCGCTCCAATATAGAAGCATCAAGAAATATGGACCAATAGGCTTTCTACAAACACTTCTATTCAATACCCATTGTTTCGTGTTCTGTCTTGTGTTGATGAAATTAATACCCTATTAATGCCACCTCTTGTTCTGTCTTGTGTTGATGAAATTAATACCCTATTAATGCCACCTCACCCCATCCACCTCACTCAAATGTAGATATAAAATCGGAGATGCGTAAGTTCTATTCAGTTGTGTATTTGTAAATTAAAGTCTTTGAAAATGTAATAAGTTTTACGAATCGTGCTCGTGTCGCGTCAGACTAGAAATAAAAATGAATTTTGGAGAATTGATTTTTGATTTACCTCCAACAGTGAAAAGAAATGTACGAAAGATTGGGAAAATTCGTGTTAGAATTATTAATCTTACTTTTTCGATCATATTTAATAATATATGTCTACAGGAAAGACTGCTACCAAAATATACTAATATATATATATATATATATATATATATATATATATATATATATATATATAACTGAAAACTCACACCCCAGAAGTGACTCGAACCCATACTCCCAGAAGCAACGCAACTGGTATGTACAAGACGCCTTAATCCACTTGACTATCACGACCGGACAAAATGAGGTGATAGCCGAGGCTATTTGAACCACCCCACCGCCGGCACTCGGATAGTTATCTTGGGCATAGCATTTTACCAAATCACCTCATTCTTTGGGGCAACACGTGAGGAACACAAATGCGAACAAGCCTGAATGGTCCCCAGGACATATGCAACTGAAAACTCACACCCCAGAAGTGACTCGAACCCATACTCCCAGAAGCAACGCAACTGGTATGTACAAGACGCCTTAATCCACTTGACCATCACGACCGGACAAAATGAGGTGATAGCCGAGGCTATTTGAACCACCCCACCGCCGGCACTCGGATAGTTATCTTGGGCATAGCAATTTACCAAATCACCTCATTCTTTGGGGCAACACGTGAGGAACACAAATGCGAACAAGCCTGAATGGTCCCCAGGACAGTTGCATATGTCCTGGGGACCATTCAGGCTTGTTCGCATATATATATATATATATATATATATAATGCACAGACTACCCTATTCCAGTAGCTGAAGTTTATAACTTTTTAGACACTCAAAAGCCATAAGACACTCTCTTATGGCTTTGAAGTATAGCGTAGTGGATACAGCATGCAACTGCCACCTTGTTGGCCAGTGTTCGAGTCTCCTGGTGGGTTGAGTGTCTAAAAAGTTATATATATATATATATATATATATTTTATTAAATATGACCGAAAAAGTAAGATTAATAATTCTAACACGAATTTTCTCAATCTTTCGTACATTATGCTTCACTGTTGGAGGTAAATCAAAAATCACTTCTCCAAAATTCATTTTTATTTCTAGTCTGACGCGACACGGGCGCGTTTCGTAAAACTTATTACATTTTCAAAGACTTCACAAATACACAACTGATTAGAACTTGCGTTTCCCTGATTTTATATCTACATTTGAGTGAGGTGGGAAGGGTGATGTGGCATTACATTTGAGTGAGGTGGGAAGGATGATGTGGCATTAGAGGATATTAATAGGGTATTAAAAGTATCAACACAAGACAGAACACGAAACAATGGATATTGAATAGAAGTGTTTGTAGAAAGCCTATTGGTCCATATTTCTTGATGCTTCTATATTGGAGCGGAGTCTTGAGGTGGGTAGAATATAGTTGTGCAATAATTGGCTGTTGATTGCTGGTGTTGACTTCTTGATGTGTAGTGCCTCGCAAACGTCAAGCCGCCTGCTATCGCTGTATCTATCGATGATTTCTGTGTTGTTTACTAGGATTTCTCTGGCGATGGTTTGGTTATGGGAAGAGATTATATGTTCCTTAATGGAGCCCTGTTGTTTATGCATCGTTAAACGCCTAGAAAGAGATGTTGTTGTCTTGCCTATATACTGGGTTTTTTGGAGCTTACAGTCCCCAAGTGGGCATTTGAAGGCATAGACGACGTTAGTCTCTTTTAAAGCGTTCTGTTTCGTGTCTGGAGAGTTTCTCATGAGTAGGCTGGCCGTTTTTCTGGTTTTATAGTAAATCGTCAGTTGTATCCTCTGATTTTTGTCTGTAGGGATAACGTTTCTATTAACAATATCTTTCAGGACCCTTTCCTCTGTTTTATGAGCTGTGGAAAAGAAGTTCCTGTAAAATAGTCTAATAGGGGGTATAGGTGTTGTGTTAGTTGTCTCTTCGGAGGTTGCATGGCTTTTCACTTTCCTTCTTATGATGTCTTCGATGAAACCATTGGAGAAGCCGTTATTGACTAGAACCTGCCTTACCCTACAGAGTTCTTCGTCGACTTGCTTCCATTCTGAGCTGTGGCTGAGAGCACGGTCGACGTATGCGTTAACAACACTCCTCTTGTACCTGTCAGGGCAGTCGCTGTTGGCATTTAGGCACATTCCTATGTTTGTTTCCTTTGTGTAGACTGCAGTGTGGAAACCTCCGCCCTTTTCCATGACTGTTACATCTAGAAAAGGCAGCTTCCCATCCTTTTCCGTCTCGTAAGTGAAACGCAGCACGGAACTCTGCTCAAATGCCTCCTTCAGCTCCTGCAGATGTCTGACATCAGGTACCTGTGTAAAAATGTCGTCAACATACCTGCAGTATATGGCCGGTTTCAAGTTCATGTCGACTAAGACTTTTTGCTCGATGGTACCCATGTAGAAGTTTGCAAACAGGACACCTAGGGGAGAACCCATAGCGACCCCATCTACTTGCTTATACATATGCCCATCCGGGCTCAAGAAGGGTGCCTCTTTAGTACAAGCTTGGAGTAGTTTCCTCAGAATACTTTCTGGCATGTCAAGAGGAGTACAGGCTGGATCACGATACACTCTGTCGGCTATCATTCCGATTGTCTCGTCCACAGGTACGTTGGTAAACAGCGATTCTACGTCCAACGAGGCTCTTATCCCTGTGGCCCGTGCGCCCCGCAGTAAGTCCACAAATTCCTTTGGAGACTTCAGGCTGAAGGCGCAAGGAACATAAGGAGTCAGCAGGCCGTTGAGTCGCTTTGCCAATCTGTACGTGGGTGTGGGTATCTGGCTAATGATTGGCCGAAGTGGGTTTCCAGGCTTGTGCGTCTTGACATTTCCATACGCATATCCAGGTTTATATTCCCCAATGATCTTTGGCAGGTGGAGTCCGGATTTCTTGGCGTTCACAGTTTCGATCAGTTTGTTGACCTTTGCTTTTAATTCGGCTGTAGTGTCCTTCGTTACCCTTTGGAACTTAGTTTGGTCAGAGAGTATGATGTTCATTTTCGCCAGATATTCGTCTTTTTTAAGAATGACATATATTGGCGACTTGTCACCTCTCCTGACAACTATCTCCTTGTTCTCACGAAGGCTTTTAGCTGCCGCTCTAAGCTCGGGGGACAGTATGGTGCTTCTGTAGTTGCCTCGATTCTTTCCTCCTTCTGCAATAAGTTCTGCTTGTAAGGTATCTTTGGTAGTGACCTTCTTTTGTGTCTCGAGGTCGAATATGTCGTCCAACAGAATTTCCAACTCCACTTTCCGGGCCATTTCACTCGGTCTGGACATAACATGACAGTTTATGCCCAGATTTAGGAGAGTGACTTGGTCCTCAGTGAGGTTAATTCCTGCAAGGTTCAGGAAGCCATCTCTTGGTCGTGGAATTGCCATAGGTCCTACTAAAGCTTGTACTAAAGAGGCACCCTTCTTGAGCCCGGATGGGCATATGTATAAGCAAGTAGATGGGGTCGCTATGGGTTCTCCCCTAGGTGTCCTGTTTGCAAACTTCTACATGGGTACCATCGAGCAAAAAGTCTTAGTCGACATGAACTTGAAACCGGCCATATACTGCAGGTATGTTGACGACATTTTTACACAGGTACCTGAAGTCAGACATCTGCAGGAGCTGAAGGAGGCATTTGAGCAGAGTTCCGTGCTGCGTTTCACTTACGAGACGGAAAAGGATGGGAAGCTGCCTTTTCTAGATGTAACAGTCATGGAAAAGGGCGGAGGTTTCCACACTGCAGTCTACACAAAGGAAACAAACATAGGAATGTGCCTAAATGCCAACAGCGACTGCCCTGACAGGTACAAGAGGAGTGTTGTTAACGCATACGTCGACCGTGCTCTCAGCCACAGCTCAGAATGGAAGCAAGTCGACGAAGAACTCTGTAGGGTAAGGCAGGTTCTAGTCAATAACGGCTTCTCCAATGGTTTCATCGAAGACATCATAAGAAGGAAAGTGAAAAGCCATGCAACCTCCGAAGAGACAACTAACACAACACCTATACCCCCTATTAGACTATTTTACAGGAACTTCTTTTCCACAGCTCATAAAACAGAGGAAAGGGTCCTGAAAGATATTGTTAATAGAAACGTTATCCCTACAGACAAAAATCAGAGGATACAACTGACGATTTACTATAAAACCAGAAAAACGGCCAGCCTACTCATGAGAAACTCTCCAGACACGAAACAGAACGCTTTAAAAGAGACTAACGTCGTCTATGCCTTCAAATGCCCACTTGGGGACTGTAAGCTCCAAAAAACCCAGTATATAGGCAAGACAACAACATCTCTTTCTAGGCGTTTAACGATGCATAAACAACAGGGCTCCATTAAGGAACATATAATCTCTTCCCATAACCAAACCATCGCCAGAGAAATCCTAGTAAACAACACAGAAATCATCGATAGATACAGCGATAGCAGGCGGCTTGACGTTTGCGAGGCACTACACATCAAGAAGTCAACACCAGCAATCAACAGCCAATTATTGCACAACTATATTCTACCCACCTCAAGACTCCGCTCCAATATAGAAGCATCAAGAAATATGGACCAATAGGCTTTCTACAAACACTTCTATTCAATATCCATTGTTTCGTGTTCTGTCTTGTGTTGATACTTTTAATACCCTATTAATATCCTCTAATGCCACATCATCCTTCCCACCTCACTCAAATGTAATGCCACATCACCCTTCCCACCTCACTCAAATGTAGATATAAAATCAGGGAAACGCAAGTTCTAATCAGTTGTGTATTTGTGAAGTCTTTGAAAATGTAATAAGTTTTACGAAACGCGCCCGTGTCGCGTCAGACTAGAAATAAAAATGAATTTTGGAGAAGTGATTTTTGATTTACCTCCAACAGTGAAGCATAATGTACGAAAGATTGAGAAAATTCGTGTTAGAATTATTAATCTTACTTTTTCGGTCATATTTAATAAAATATGTCTACAGGAAAGACTGCTACCAAAATATACTAATATATATATATATATATATATATATATATATATATATATATATATATATATATATATATATATTAGTATATTTTGGTAGCAGTCTTTCCTGTAGACATATATTATTAAATATGACCGAAAAAGTAAGATTAATAATTCTAACACGAATTTTCTCAATCTTTCGTACATTACGCTTCACTGTTGGAGGTAAATAAAAAATCACTTCTCCAAAATTCATTTTTATTTCTAGTCTGACGCGACACGGGCGCGTTTCGTAAAACTTATTACATTTTCAAAGACTTCACAAATACACAACTGATTAGAACTTACGTCTCTCTGATATTATATCTACATTTGAGTGAGGTGGGAAGGGTGATGTGGCATTAACACAAGACAGAACAGGAGGGGATATTAATAGGGTATTAAAAGTATCAACACAAGACAGAACAGAAACAATGGGTATTGAATAGAAGTGTTTGTAGAAAGCCTATTGGTCCATATTTCTTGATGCTTCTATATTGGAGCGGAGTCTTGAGGTGGGTAGAATATAGTTGTGCAATAATTGGCTGTTGATTGCTGGTGTTGACTTCTTGATGTGTAGTGCCTCGCAAACGTCAAGCCGCCTGCTATCGCTGTATCTATCGATGATTTCTGTGTTGTTTACTAGGATTTCTCTGGCGATGGTTTGGTTATGGGAAGAGATTATATGTTCCTTAATGGAGCCCTGTTGCTTATGCATCGTTAAACGCCTAGAAAGAGATGTTGTCTTGCCTATATACTGGGTTTTTTGGAGCTTACAGTCCCCAAGTGGGCATTTGAAGGCATAGACGACGTTAGTCTCTTTTAAAGCGTTCTGTTTTGTGTCTGGAGAGTTTCTCATGAGTAGGCTGGCCGTTTTTCTGGTTTTATAGTAAATCGTCAGTTGTATCCTCTGATTTTTGTCTGTAGGGATAACGTTTCTATTAACAACATCTTTCAGGACCCTTTCCTCCGTTTTATGAGCTGTGGAAAAGAAGTTCCTGTAAAATAGTCTAATAGGGGGTATAGGTGTTGTGTTAGTTGTCTCTTCAGAGGTTGCATGGCTTTTCACTTTCCTTCTTATGATGTCTTCGATGAAAGCATTGGAGAAGCCGTTATTGACTAGGACCTGCCTTACCCTACAGAGTTCTTACCTTCTTGAGCCCGGATGGGCACATGTATAAGCAAGTAGATGGGGTCGCCATGGGTTCTCCCCTAGGTGTCCTGTTTGCAAACTTCTACATGGGTACCATCGAGCAAAAAGTCTTAGTCGACATGAACTTGAAACCGGCCATATACTGCAGGTATGTTGACGACATTTTTACACAGGTACCTAATGTCAGACATCTGCAGGAGCTGAAGGAGGCATTTGAGCAGAGTTCCGTGCTGCGTTTCACTTACGAGACGGAAAAGGATGGGAAGCTGCCTTTTCTAGATGTAACAGTCATGGAAAAGGGCGGAGGTTTCCACACTGCAGTCTACACTAAGGAAACAAACATAGGAATGTGCCTAAATGCCAACAACGACTGCCCCGACAGGTACAAGAGGAGTGTTGTTAACGCATACGTCGACCGTGCTCTCAGCCACAGCTCAGAATGGAAGCAAGTCGACGAAGAACTCTGTAGGGTAAGGCAGGTCCTAGTCAATAACGGCTTCTCCAATGGTTTCATCGAAGACATCATAAGAAGGAAAGTGAAAAGCCATGCAACCTCTGAAGAGACAACTAACACAACACCTATACCCCCTATTAGACTATTTTACAGGAACTTCTTTTCCACAGCTCATAAAACGGAGGAAAGGGTCCTGAAAGATATTGTTAATAGAAACGTTATCCCTACAGACAAAAATCAGAGGATACAACTGACGATTTACTATAAAACCAGAAAAACGGCCAGCCTACTCATGAGAAACTCTCCAGACACAAAACAGAACGCTTTAAAAGAGACTAACGTCGTCTATGCCTTCAAATGCCCACTTGGGGACTGTAAGCTCCAAAAAAACCCCAGTATATAGGCAAGACAACAACATCTCTTTCTAGGTGTTTAACGATGCATAAGCAACAGGGCTCCATTAAGGAACATATAATCTCTTCCCATAACCAAACCATCGCCAGAGAAATCCTAGTAAACAACACAGAAATCATCGATAGATACAGCGATAGCAGGCGGCTTGACGTTTGCGAGGCACTACACATCAAGAAGTCAACACCAGCAATCAACAGCCAATTATTGCACAACTATATTCTACCCACCTCAAGACTCCGCTCCAATATAGAAGCATCAAGAAATATGGACCAATAGGCTTTCTACAAACACTTCTATTCAATACCGATTGTTTCTGTTCTGTCTTGTGTTGATACTTTTAATACCCTATTAATATCCCCTCCTGTTCTGTCTTGTGTTAATGCCACATCACCCTTCCCACCTCACTCAAATGTAGACATAATATCAGAGAGACGTAAGTTCTAATCAGTTGTGTATTTGTGAAGTCTTTGAAAATGTAATAAGTTTTACGAAACGCGCCCGTGTCGCGTCAGACTAGAAATAAAAATGAATTTTGGAGAAGTGATTTTTGATTTACCTCCAACAGTGAAGCGTAATGTACGAAAGATTGAGAAAATTCGTGTTAGAATTATTAATCTTACTTTTTCGGTCATATTTAATAATATATATATATATATATATATTACAAGATATATAATATAGATATATAATATATATATATATATATATATATATATATATATATATATATATATATTTCTCTTGTTGATAGTGCAACAGTGTATGTAGACTTGATCTACTTGAGGAGGGTGATGATATCAGGTGGTGAATCAGAAGATAGGATACCACTTGGTAAACTGATAATAGAGTTCTGATGGTGTTGGAGTGCAACCTGATTGTAATATTATAGAGCATAGGATTCATTATTATTATATATGTGTATGTGCTCTGTCCAGTAAATGTATCCCAATTTGCTGGTGTTTGCCCTTGTCCTAGTGAGGCTTTCCAGGAGGTAGTAAAGAAGGAGAGAGAGAGAGAAAGAACCAAGAACCACTGCTGTGGACAGGGTAGAAGGTAATACTAGTAAGTCATAGGGGATTGAGATCATATCTCATAAGGAGAGAGTGGGGAGTCACAGTGGCTCGAGTGGGTGTGTGCACGTGACAACGAGGCTAAGTGTTGGAGCCGCATCCCCTAAACGTGTTACGTTGAGCCCCTCTCCAAGAGCCAGAAGCGCCAAGGGTGATCTCCTAGTGAGGTATAAGCACTCTACCGAGTTGTAGGTTGGGTTGTCCGTAGAGAAGGATCAACGACGACAACAACACCACCAACCAACAAGACTATAATACACCATAATTTTGAGTACAGCGATGGTTCACACATTTTATTATATAAATATATCACAATTCTCTGTATTGAATAATATTACTGCAAAAAACTAAGAAAAAATTAATTAATTTGTCAATTTCAAAAGACATTGAAATAATTAGGTAATAACATATTTGTGGCAACTGCGGCCTGACAGCTCGAGCAGAGTAGACCGCGTCTGGTGAAGGCTCTGTCAACGCTCCTTTTTTGCCAGACTTCCCTACCCTATTGCGGCTAAAATATATCACCTACGATTTTTTTGTTACTTTTTCCGTGATCAGGGAACACAACTAAACACTTTTATAAGACGAAAGAATTTTTTGGATTTTTTTTTTGTTGCGCCTGTGGGTGTTAACCCTTTAACTGTGCCGCCTCCAAATATAACACCCTCGACCCCCCCCCCCCCCCCCCCCCACAGTGTGCAGTAAATAAATTCTCTTGAAAACATTCTTTTGTTTTTTATAAAGTGTCAAAAACCCTTCCCTCAGTATGGGTATGTCAAAAAAAATTTAAATTGTACTTACTTTGGCTGCTATGGGGTCCGTAAGTTTGCGCTTGATGTCATCATTCCCAATTCGCCCATGACGTACACTCCCGGGCCAGTAGGGCGCCCGGGCGGGGCGCACGAGTTGCCGCATATATATTTATTTTCATTTTTTGTGCACAGTTCCAAATAAATTTTATTTGTTTTTACGTGCTAACCCTATGTATAATGAACACGTACACTATATTATGGCAGTAAAACATCCGTACTTTCCGAGGACACTATGTTACAGGCATGACACTGGTGTACACATATGTTGCACATATTTACCATGTATCATGCTAATTTATATATATATACAATCTATTTACAGACTACACTGTCACACTATATACATTCACCATCAACACATTCAGAATACCACTAGTGTGAGCAGCCACACCCAGTCGGCCCCCCCTCACTCCTCCAACATTGTATTTGCCAACATTGCCCCTCCCATCATACAGTTATTCACACCAATGTTTCATGTTCATTTATGTATATTTACAACATATGTACACACTATACACTGTCACACACTATATACATTTACCATCAACACATTCAGAACATCGCGAGTGTGAGCAGCCACACCCAGACAGCCCTCCCTCACTCCATCTTACTCGCCAACATTTCTCCGCCCACCATACTGTTATTGTTTTTATTACACTATTTATACATTTTATATATACCTATCTACATGTTTTATTTAACAGAACTATGCAAGTAAGCCGGTATTTTGTCCAAGCAGTAGTGGCCACCATACACTGCATGAGAAATCATGCAGCAGACAGCAGACGACACTACGATTACGTCACCTCCCTCACCAAAATTCCTCCGTCCACAATACTGCGCACAATGCTAATTATAACCACAATCCTGGTAACTAATTCTTGTAAATGAATAATTGACCACAAGTTTATTTTGAAAAGGAACTTATGAAGTCGTTTGAAGATTCCTAGATGGACGAAATAATGCTGTGGCTAGCGCTGTGAACATCGTGAACAGCATTGAATCACTGATATTTGAACATTGTACCCAGTCATTATTACACTCAGGCTCTTTTATAATACTATCATGGCTAAATAATACAGGTTATATATATATATTGACATTATTAGGCGATGCTGTGGTCACACGCTGAACAGCAGTGCTGTGCGCTAATGCTGTGTGTGCAAGCCTTGGTTGCTCACTCAATAGTGAGGCTCTCACACACCGGAATGTGGACCATGATTTTTTTTAAAGATGGCGTCTGTTTACAAGAGCCCTGAGAAAGCTGATGTTAACCCCATGTAGCCGCGGGAGTTTTGAATTAAACGTGAAAAATACAAATACGCATCCCCCTGGGAATTAGCAAGTCTGGGTCACAAAATGGCTGGCGCCCTTTGTCTCATAGCAACGTATAATGAATCATTCTATAGTATTCACTTATTTAGAGACATTATTCTTCATTCATATTGTGTAATATTTATCAAGAGGATTCTAATTATTTGGAGAATGAGTTAAGTCACCATCAGTGACGTCACAAGCCAAGACTAGGCTGTAGCGCGGAGTGCCCTCGGCGACCTGGCGGTCACAGGTCAGCAGAGTTTTCACATTCAGTAATTCTCAAAGGTCAAATAACCATTTTGTAATTGGGAATAGCTCTTCCCTAACATGCTTGTGTAAGTAACTTCAGTTAAAATAATTCAACCAATCTGGATCATTCAGTGCAACAGAGGTTAGTTGTTAAACTTAAGCTTTGCTAAGTGACTTGGTAAACTAGGCGGAACAATACTCTGCTCTGGGCTCCTGGATAGAGGAGCATCAGAGAGAGGACAGTGTGGGTTCTGGAGCAACACAGGGAAGGTGTCCACTCCACCTCTTTCCCCAGAGCAGCACAAACATCTAACTGGTCGGCAAAAAAGTGAAGTTTGCTCAGAGTTTTTGAATAGGGAGTAGGTCAACTCATTGCCGATAAGGTCAAGAAGGAAGTGTTCAGGTTAGGGAGTGAATTGATTTAGATTTTGTTTAGTTTTTTAATAAACCATTTAGCTATTAAATTGTCTTTTTTATGAATTTCCATTTTTTGTGTAATTTATGTGAATTGGTCTGTACCACGTTGGTAGCCGGCGAGGCTGAGTTGAATTGGGCGCCGATTCTAACACCGAATCATAATTCCAACCCGCTCTCGCACAAGACAGCACAGAATGCTTTAAGTCAATATGTCGAATATGAATTAGTACATATATGGTATATTCCCAGTAACATTTTTTCCAAGGCCCAAACTCTTCCTTACGTACCAATTTACGTCTCACAGTACCCGTCCATCGCTGTAGACAGCAGAATACTCGTGATTGGTTCACTTATGATGGAAATTGTAGTTTTCAGGCCCACAGGATAGGTATGGGGTCCACTACCACCCACAAGATGGGTAAGGGGTCCACTACCACCCACAAGATAGGTATGGGGTCCACTACCACCCACAAGATAGGTATTGGGGTTTACTACCACCCACAAGATGGGTATGGGGTCCACTACCACCCACAAGATGGGTATGGGGTCCACTACCACCCACAAGGTAGGTATGGGGTTCACTACCACCCACAAGATGGATATGGGGTCCACTATCACCCACAAGATGGGTATGGGATCCACTACCACCCACAAGATGGGTATGGGGTCCACTACCACCCACAAGATAGGTATTGGGGTTTACTACCTCCCACAAGATGGGTATGGGGTCCACTACCACCCACAAGATGGGTATGGGGTCCACTACCACCCACAAGGTAGGTATGGGGTTCACTACCACCCACAAGATGGATATGGGGTCCACTATCACCCACAAGATGGGTATGGGATCCACTACCACCCACAACATAGGTATGGAGTCCACTACCACCCACAAGATGAGTATGGGGTCCACTAGCTACCACCGACATGATGGGTATGGGGTCCACTACCACCCACAGAATGGGTATGTGGTCCACTACCGCCCACAAGATGAGTATGGGGTCCACTACCAACCACAAGATGAGTATGGGGACCACTACCGCTTACAAGATGGGTATGGGGTCCACTACCACAAAGTTACCAATTTATGAAACAGATTGACAAATTTTAAGTTCTAAGTTTATACATATCTATGTAGAAATTGAGAGTCTATGTAGTAACATAAATTGGTAAATCATAAATATTGTAAGTTAAGAATTTGATGCATGTGAGTGTGGGAGGGGGGCAATACCATTGGTAAGGGAAGGGTGGCAGGTAACCATAGACGTTCTGCGGTCAACGTGGGGGTGTGGGAGGTTCAAACTCACGCTTCAACATCTGGGCATAGTACCAACAGCCTCCACAACACTCCCCCAGCCTCCAGCTGGTGCTTGAAGATGCCTCATCTAACCTCACTTATGTCACGCATTAACCTACAGTTCCTGTGATATTTAAACTCCTCATCACAGTGGCGTCTCACCAATATAAACTGTATTGGATTTGGTCACGAAATAGCTATATGCTGACTGGACGTATATGTATGTATGTATGTACTTCTTCCGACTCATGTCGAAAGACCTTACCTTTAAAGAACACAATAAAGTAGCCGTCACAACTGCAAGAAAAATGACAGATTGGATAACAAGAACTTTTCACACTAGAGATGCTATACCGATGATGATACTTTTCAAAACGCTTGTGCTCGCTAGAGTGGAGTACTGTTGCACAATGACAGCCCCTTTCAAAGCTGGAGAAATTGCTGACCTGGAGAGCGTGTAGAGATCCTTTACTGCTAGAATCCACTCAGTTAAACATCTAAATTACTGGGACCGACTAAAGAGCCTAAATCTGTACTCCCTGGAGCGCAGGCGGGAGAGATACATAATAATTTACACGTGGAAAATATTAGAGGGGCTGGTCCAAAACCTGCACACACAAATAACATCACATGAGACCAGAAGACATGGCAGGATGTGCAGAATACCCCCGTCGAAAAGCAGAGGTGCAACAGATACTCTGAGAGATAACTCTATCAACATCAGAGGCCCGAGACTGTTCAACACGCTTCCGCTACACATAAGGGGCATATCTGGCAATCCCCTCACAGTGTTCAAGAGAGAACTGAATAAGCACCTCCAAAGGATACCTGATCAACCAGGCTGTGACTCATACGTCAGGCTGCGAGCAGCCGCGTCCGCCTGCAGCGACTACCGCCTGGTTGATCAGTCCAGCAACCAGGAGGCCTCGTCAACGACCGGGCCGCGGGGATGATAAGCTCAGGAAGCACCTCAAGGTAACTTCAAGGTAAGGTATGTATGTATGTATGTATGTATGTATGTATGTATGTATGTATGTATGTATGTATGTATGTATGTATGTATGTATGTAAGTGTGTATGTATGTGTGTATGTATGTATGTATGTATGTATGTATGTATGTATGTATGTATGTATGTATGTATGTATGTATGTATGTATGTATGTATGTATGTATGTATGCAAGTATGTATGTATGTACGTATGTATGTATGTATGTATGTATGTATGTATGTATGTATGTATGTATGTATGTATGTATGTATGTATGTATGTTTGTATGTATGTATGTATGTATGTATGTATGTATGCATATATGCATGTATGTATGCATATATGGATGCATGTATGAATGTATGCATGTATGTATGTATGTATGTATGTATGTATGTATGTAGGTAGGTAGGTATGTATGTATGTATGTATGTATGTATGTATGTATGTATGTATGTATGTATGTATGTATGCATGTATACATGTATGCATGTATGCATGTATGCATGTATGTATGTATGTATGTATGTATGTATGTATGTATGTATGTATGTATGTATGTATGTATGTATGTATGTGTGTATGTATGTATGTATGTATGTATGTATGTATGTATGTATGTATGTACGTATGTATGTATGTATGTATGTATGTTGTCGTGACGCTGAACCCCGGTTCATTCCGAACACAGCGATTACACAACACATAACACCTTGCCTCAGCAACCGTTACTACCACCGTGTACTCCTACACACACCAGACCCTTGAGGCGTACCACCAGGTTTGTACTGGAACACAATGAATGAACATATGAAAGGTATTTAAAGGCCGTCGGGTTTTGTCATTTAATTTCAAGAATAGACTCTGACAATTAATAACATATTAATATACTCTCTTAGGTAAATACACTTTCAATACCCATAAACCACTTGACCTCCGCGATCACCACTTGCACTCGTAACTTCCACCTAAGTCCCTAATACGGAATAATTACTACAACGCTCCACACCCAGTTAGTCTTACATTCAATACTCACATACTGCAGACTTAACTTGGTCACTAAGATCACATCAGGCTCTCGCATAGCTGTCTGCTACACTTCGCTACTGCCACAAACTGAGACCCCGGAGGACTTGCCAGTTCCACTCCCACAACCAGACTGTCTCCAGTCAGCCATGGCCTCAAACATCTAACCACGCCTCTCAAGGAAGGTATAATCCGATTAACCTTATCCCTAGAAGCGGTAACCTTGTTCCTAGAAGCCTGAGTCCTCTTTCCAAGAATTATTAGTTTGGCTAACAGCTGCGGTCTTAATCTCTTTGACCTTTCTTGGATATGTGATCCATAGTCTGTCTACTTAACATGTACTTCCAATCATCATTCGTTAAGTGTTGTAGTAATGATCCTCTAGCTAATAATCCCTACTAACTTGTGGATTACAACAATGTATGTATGTATGTATGTATGTATGTATGTATGTATGTATGTATGTATGTATGTATGTACTCACCTAATTGTGCTTGCGGGGGTTGAGCTTTGGCTCTTTGGTCCTGCCTCTCAACCGTCAATCAACAGGTGTACAGATTCCTGAGCCTACTGGGCTCTATCATATGTACACTATAAACTGTGTATGGAGTCAGCCTCCACCACATTACTTCCTAATGCATTCCATTTGTCATCCACTCTGACACTAAAAAAGTTCTTTCTAATATCTCTGTTGCTCATTTGGGCACTCAGTTTCCACCTGTGGACCCTAGTGCGTGTGCCCCATGTGTTAAATAGCCTGTCATTATCTACCCTATCAATTCCCTTCAGAACCTTGAATGTGGTGATCATGTCCCCCCGAACTCTTCTGTCTTCCAACGAAGTGAGGTTTAATTCCCGTAGCCTCTCCTCGTAGCTCATACCTCTCATGAATGTATGTATGCATGTATGTATGTATGCATGTATGTATGTATGAATGTATGTATGTATGTATGTATGTATGTATGTATGTATGTATGTATGTATGTATGTATGTATGTATGTATGTATGTATGTATGTATGTATGTACTCACCTAGTTGTACTCACCTAGTTGTGCTTGCGGGGGTTGAGCTCTGGCTCATTGGTCCCGCCTCTCAACCGTCAATCAACAGGTGTACAGGTTCCTGAGCCTATTGGGCTCTATCATATCTACACTTGAAACTGTGTATGGAGTCAGCCTCCACCACATTGCTTTCTAATGCATTCCATTTGTCAACCACTCTGACACTAAAAAAGTTCTTTCTAATATCTCTGTGGCTCATTTGGGCATTCAGTTTCCACCTGTGTCCCCTAGTGCGTGTGCCCCTTGTGTTAAATAGCCTATCTTTATCAACCCTGTCGATTCCCTTGAGAATCTTGAATGTGGTGATCATGTCCCCCCGAACTCTTCTGTCTTCCAACGAAGTGAGGTTCAATTCCCGTAGTCTCTCCTCGTAGCTCATACCTCTCAGCTCGGGTACTAGTCTGGTGGCAAACCTTTGAATCTTTTCCAGTTTAGTCTTATGCTTGACTAGATATGGACTCCATGCTGGAGCCGCATACTCCAGGATTGGTCTGACATATGTGGTATATAATGTTTTGAAAGATTCCTTACACAAGTTTCTAAAGGCCGTTCTTATGTTAGCCAACCTGGCATATGCTGCTGATGTTATCCTCTTGATATGAGCTTCAGGGGACAGGTCTGGCGTGATATCAACCCCCAGGTCTTTCTCTCTTTCTGACTCTTGAAGTATTTCATCTCCCAAGTGATACCTTGTATCTTGTCTCCTGCTTCCTACTCCTATCTTCATTACATTACATTTGCTTGGTTTAAACTCTAACATCCACTTGTTGGACCATTCCTGCAACTTGTCCAGGTCTTCTTGAAGCCTCAAGCTGTTCTCCTCTGTCTTAATCCTTCTCATAATTTTGGCGTCGTCAGCAAACATTGAGAGGAATGAGTCTATACCCTCTGGGAGATCATTTACGTATATCAGAAACAGGATAGGTCCAAGCACAGAGCCCTGTGGGACTCCACTGGTGACTTCCCGCCATTCTGAGGTCTCACCCCTCACTATAACTCTCTGCTTCCTATTGCTTAGGTACTCCCTTATCCACTGGAGCGCCCTACCAGTTACTCCTGCCTGTTTCTCCAGCTTATGCATCAACCTTTTATGGGGTACTGTGTCAAAGGCTTTCCGACAGTCCAAAAAAATGCAGTCCCCCATCCTTCTCTTTCTTGCTTAATCTTTGTCACCTGATCATAGAATTCTATCAAGCCTGTAAGTCAAGATTTACCCTCCCTGAACCCATGTTGATGGGTTGTCACGAAGTCTCTTCTCTCCAGATGTGTTATTAGGTTTTTTCTCACAATCTTCTCCATCACCTTGCTGTTTTGTATGTATGTATGTATGTATGTTTGCATGTATGAATGCATATATGTATGTATGTATGTATGTATGTATGTATGTATGTATGTATGTATGTATGTACGTATGTATGTATGTATGTATGTATGTATGTATGTATGTATGTATGTATGCATGCATGCATGCATGTATGTATGTATGTATGTATGTATGTATGTATGTATGTATGTATGTATGTATTGCCAATCACGTTAAAGACTCCCCCTCTATCATCCAGTTTAAGAGAATAACAACTATGTACTAAATAATCAACTCCTTGTAACTTTAATTATGCTGACCTTCCTATCTGTATTCAGACTGTACCTACCAACTTGAGAGTCGCACCTTATCTCAAGAACGGCGAAGAAAGTTAAGTAGAGAAATAGAAACAATTGAACTCAAGCTACAAGAATCATACAAAACCCAGGAGAGGCAAAGAGAGCAAAAGGCCATCAGTGAAATAGAGAGAAATCAGAAATATTTTTTCTCCTATGCAAAATCAAGATCAAAAACCACATCTAGTATCGGGCCCCTGCGAAAGGGAGATGGAACTTTCACCGATGACAACAAAGAAATGAGCGAGCTACTGAGGAAGCAGTACGACTCTGTTTTCAGTGAGCCATTAAACGCACTAAAGATTTATAACCCAAATGATTTTTTCATGGATATGATACCAACATCAAATCATATATCAGACGTCACCCTATCCCCACTAGATTTTGAAGAAACCATAAACAGTATGCCTATGCACTCTGCACCAGGCCCGGATTCTTGGAACTCCATATTCATCAAGAACTGTAAAAAACCACTATCGCAGGCCCTCCACATTCTGTGGAGACAAAGCCTAGATACAGGCGTTATTCCTGATATACTAAAAAAAGCAGAGATAGCACCACTTCATAAAGGAGGAAATAAGGCAGAGGCAAAAAATTACAGACCGATAGCACTAACATCGCACATTATAAAAAATTTTGAGAGAGTGCTAAGAAGTAAGATCACAAAATACATGGAATCACAGCATCTCCATAACCCCGGACAACACAGTTTCAGAACAGGGCGCTCTTGCCTGTCGCAGTTGCTGGACCACTATGATATGGCATTAGATGCTATGGAAGACAAACAAAACGCTGATGTAATTTACACAGATTTTGCAAATGCTTTTGATAAATGTGATCATGGCGTTATTGCACATAAAATGCGTTCAAAAGGTATTACCGGAAAAATAGGCAGATGGATCTACAACAAAATAAAATCCAGCCCATCAACCGTGAAGAGCTCAGTCCCCCATTGTACTGTGCTTGCTCCAGTACTTTTTCTCATCCTCATATCGGACATAGACCAGAACACAACCTATAGCACTGTATCATCCTTTGCAGATGACACTAGGATCTTCATGAGAGTAGGCAACATAGAGGACACGGCAAACCTCCAGTCAGATGTAGATCAGGTCTTTCTATGGGCTACAGAAAATAATATAGTGTTTAACGAAGATAAGTTCCAGCTCATGCGCTATGGAAAAAATGAAAATATAAAAACGGAAACCACGTACAAAACTCAGGCAAATCATGACATAGAACGAAAAGGCAATGTAAAGGATCTAGGTGTACTCATGTCGGAAGATCTTACCTTTACAAAACACAATAAAGTAGCCGTCACAACTGCAAGAAAAATGACAGGTTGGATAACAAGAACTTTTCACACTAGAGATGCTATACCGATGATGACACTTCAAAACGCTTGTGCTCTCTAGAGTGGAGTACTGCTGCACAATGACAGCCCCTTTCAGAGCTGGAGAAATTGCCGACCTGGAGAGCGTGCAGAGATCCTATACTGCTAGAATTCACTCAGTAAAACACCTAAACTATTGGGACCAACTAAAGAGCCTAAATCTGTATTCCCTTGAGCGCAGGCGGGAGAGATATATAATAATTTACACGTGGAAAATGTTAGAGGGGCTGGTCCCAAACCTGCACACAGAAATAACATCACATGAGACCAGAAGACATGGCAGGATGTGCAGAATACCCCCGTTGAAAAGCGGAGGTGCAACAGGTTCTCTGAGAGAGAACTCTATCAACATCAGAGACCCGAAACTGTTCAACACGCTTCCGCTACACATAAGGGGCATAACTGGCCGACCCCTAACTGTGTTCAAGAGAGAACTGGATAAGCACCCCCAAAGGATACCTGATCAACCAGGCTGTGACTCATACGTCAGGCTGCGAGCAGCGGCGTCCAACAGCCTGGTTGATCAGTCCAGCAACCAGGAGGCCTGGTCGACGACCGGGCCGCGGGGACGCTAAGCCCCGGAAGTTCCTCAAGGTAACCTCAAGGTACCATCATTATAGGTGATTATAACGCTAGGCATAGGAATATTGGTAATTCGCAGTTCAGTAATCATAACGGCAACCAACTGTTGTCACTATTAGGTAGTCACGATGATGCACAGATTGTGGGTGACCTTGAACCGACGCATATTTATGGAGGTATTCTCGATCTATGTTTGTGTGTCAACGTCTCCCACACCGCTTGTGCCTCGTCAATAGTGCCAGATATGGCGTCTGATCATCTGGGCATATTAGCCACTGTAAACATTGGCAGTTCTATCCTCCCCGGTGGAGTGTTCAAGCGGAAGAGGCTGGCTGTGCCCATCGATCAACGAGACAATCTTGTTGCTCACGTGTCAGATTGGTGCAGTTCATCTGAGCCTTCATCAGTTGAAGATTTTAACAATGAGCTCACAGATACTATCGACCAGTTTATAGAATCACTTGATCCATCGTCCAGGCCACGTAACCCAATTTACACTGGTCATAGCACTTATGCTTATTATAATGATTCTAAATTGCATGCACTAAAACTCACTGCCAGAATAATTGGACTAGCTTGTAGAAGGACACGCACTGCTGAAAAGCTTCGGCTCTTTCAAACGACTCTGGCTGAGGCCAGAGAACGTATGGTGGAGCTGAGGCAGACAGACTGGCAAACTTTTGTTAGTGGTCACAATTCTCACACTCCACTAAGTCGGGCATGGAAGGATATCAACAAGATCAATGGGAAAAATGCTGCAGAGATCTCGTACCCTAATCCTCTGCACAGAGCAAATGAGCTTGTTGATGCTTGGGCCACGACTTCCAGCTTTGACTGTCTTCCTCTACCCTCACAGAATGAATTAAATAATAGATATACTGATAGGGCAAGGCTCCTTTACTTCATGCTTCATCAAGAGGATGACTGTGACATGCTTTTTACTGAATACGAACTAGACTCTGCTCTACATAAAGGCAAAGCTACATCACCCGGGGAGGATGGAGTTACTTACGGCCTACTGCGTATGCCTCTGCTAGTTCCAGGGAATCCCTTGCTTCAATTGTATAATATGAGCTATGTAACTGGGGAGCTTCCTACGTCATGGACCAACAGTCTTATAATTCCCATTCCTAAACCAAACCAACAGAGTGCTTTTCACCCAATCTCTCTCACCAGTTGTCTTTGTAAATGTCTTGAGAGGATGGTTCTCAACCGTCTCCTTTACAGAATTAGTAACATGTTATCTCCCCAGATATATGGCTTTACGCATGGAAAGAGTGTACATCACTGTATTACCACATTCCTCACCCTGCATACTGATAGGTCATACACCACTTTCCTAGATCTTAAGTCAGCCTTTGACATTGCTAACCCACACGTCATTCAGAGCGAACTTGCTAAAATGAATGTTGGAGGATGGCTTCTACGGTGGATAAGAGGCTATCTATCCAACAGGAAGTCATCTATACTGTTCCAAGGGCATAGGAGTGTAACAAGAGATTTTGAACTTGTCACTCCACAAGGAGGTGTCCTTAGTCCCTCTCTGTTCAATGTGTTAATCAATGTACTTTTAAACTTAGTAACTAGAAGGCCCAGCAAACACATCATTAGCTATACGGATGATAAACTGATCCACACCAATGGGTATACCAACACCCAAATGTTCTGAACTCTGTATTGTACACATGTCAGGAACTATGCTTAGTCATTTCAGTATAGAAAACAAAGATTCTGAACCGACACCCACCCAGACGGGGTGGGGCCGTTCGCAAAATGCAGTTGGATAATGGCTCTTTGCTCGACTATGTAACCTGATACAAATACCTTGGTCTTGAGGTTCTACTGTACAGCAATGTTGTAGCCAGACTAGGTCGCCAATGTGGAGAGAGGCCCCGTGCTCTCAAGGCTGTGGCATGCTACCATCCAAGCTATGTTGCAAATGTGAGAATTGTCAAAATGATGTATCTCTCATATATTAGGTCACTGATTGATTATGCTGCACCCATGCAGCATAATCTAGTGCCTGAGAGAATGCTTGGAGGGCTGGAAAAGATGCAAAACGAAGCAATGAGGATTATCCTCGGATGCCCCCTTACAACTAAACTACTAAACATGAGGAAGGAACTGAATATTTCATGTGCAAGTGATCGTATCATTGAAATTAATGCTTTAATTGGTATCAAGATGCTTAGGCTAACCCACCCTAACCCCTGCACTGAATCCCTCCAACCCTTCTTCCTTGAAGGTCAGCATTCCTCCAAATGGATTACCAAAACTGCCATTATGCTCAGAATGTATAATATTCATCACCTCTACCAAGAGAGACAACAACAACACTTTCCTGCCCCATGCGAGATCACTCCTTTCCAAATTACTGTTGCCCCCTTTCCCACCCAAGAAGCTGATTAAAGAACAAGCCTTGCTTCGACAAGAAGCAAAGTACAATGCCTTAAGCCAAATTGATGCTTTAGTCAGAGAGCGCTCCCTTTCCCAGATTATTTACACTGATGGATCCTTGCATCAGTCCTATGGTGTAGCTGGAAGTGCAGTTGTTGTGACAGAGAGAGATGGTTCCTTCTCCCATGAGTGTGGAGCGCGACTAAGTAACTGGGCCTCCACTCTTTAAGGTTTTCCCAGATCTTGCCCAAAACGCTTTGCGTATTAGTGCTTTAGGCATAGTATATACTTGTTCTTTCTTGAAATCCAACATTCTACTTGTAACTCCCAACCACTCCCAACACCACCACTCCCAACACCACCACCACTACCAACACCCCGTGGGAAGTAGTGGAATTTATATTTATCCTTGAGCTGTAGTTGCCCCATACCCCAGCCCGTGAGTGATAGTGGACCCCATACCCATCCTGTGGAAGGGAGTGGACCCCATACCCATCCTGTGGAAGGGAGTGGACCCCATACCCATCCTGTGGAAGGGAGTGGACCCCATACCCATCCTGTGGAAGGGAGTGGACCCCATACCCATCTTGTGGGTGCTAGTGGACCCCATACCCATCTAGTGGGTGCTAGTGGACCCCATATCCATCTAGTTGGTGGTAGTGGACCCCATACCCATCTAGTTTGTGGTAGTGGACCCCATACCCATCCTGTGGGTGGTAGTGAACCCCATACCCATCTAGTGGGTGCTAGTGGACTCCATGCCCACCTAGTGGGTGGTAGTGGACCCCATACTCATCTTGTGGGTGCTAGTGGACTCCATGCTCATCTAGTGGGTGGTAGTGGACCCCATACCCATCCTGTGGGTGCTAGTGGACCCCATACCCACCTAGTGGGTGGCAGTGGACCTCATACCCATCCTGTGGGTGGTAGTGGCCCCCATACTCATCCTGTGGGTGGTAGTGAATTCCATACCCATCTTGTGGGTGCTAGCAGACCCCATATTTTCCTGTGGATGGTAGTGGACCCCATACCCATTCTGTGGGCGGTATTGCATCCCATACCAATCTTTTTGGCGGTACTGGACCCCATGCCCTTCCTGTGGGTGGTATTGTGACCCCATACCCAAACTGTGGGTAGTAGTGGCCCCCCTCATACCCACCATGTGGGCGGTAGTGGACCCCATACCCATCCTGTGGATGGACGTGGCCCCCATACCCACCCTGTGGGCGGTTGTGGATCCCATACGTATCCTGTAGGCAGTAGTGGACCCCACACCCACCTTGTGGGCTGTTGTGGACCCCATATGTATCCTGTTGGCGGTAGTTTTTTTTATTATTATTATCTACCACAGACGTGGCCACACAGTTACAATGCTAACTAGCATATATACATTTTCTTCTGTCCTCCATGGACAGGGTTAGAGATGTGCAAAACATATAGTTCAAGGGTTTATTGAACAATCAACCACAGAAGGTGATTCGGTGCTTTTAAAATGCTAAGCTAACCTACATACGTAAATACATAGATACACAGATTTACGTATGCCCTACATAAAGTGTTCGATGTGTCTTTTACACAGTGTCATTAATGTGCATTTACAAAGGTGAAATGTAATTCTGATCAGCTTCCATATATACTTTATACACATGCATATACATACACACACACACATGCATTCACTTACATTTGTCTCTTTTACTCTGACAGGGTGAGATAGCTGATAGAGAAACTAGAGTGCAATTAAGCACTTAATCACTGAAGGTGATTAAGGTGCTTTTACAAGCTCACGTTATATAGTTACATCACATACATACATTGTATGTCGGCGGTAGTGGCGGTAGATTGTACATGTTGGCGGTAGTGAGCACCATACCCATCCTGTGGGCGGTAGTGGACCCCATGCCTATCCTGTGGGCGGTAGTGAACCCCATACGTATCCTGTGGGCGGTAGTGGACCCCATACCCTTCCTGTGGGTGATAGTGGACCTCATACCCATCCTGTGGGTGATAGTGGACCCCATACCTATCCTGTGGGCGGTAGTGGACCCCATACCTATCCTCTGGTCGGTAATGGATCCAATACCCACCCTGTGGGCGGTAGTGGACCCCATATGCCCATAGTGGACCCCTATGGGTGGTAGTTGAGCGGTAGTTGAGCTCACCTATGAGTGAGCGCTCTGTCATTGGTTCGTATCTGTCATGTTCACAGAAAATGGTACCATCCGCTTTCTATGTGCGGTGGAGCAGACGCCAGAGAAGAAAAACAAGAGCGTACAGGACGCCCGCCAAGCTTGGTAGCTACTAGTCATGTAATTGTTTATATACATATTAAAGTCAGTAACCAAGCAATGGCTTTACATCAACCCTACAATCAAGACTTCCTCAGTAACACATAAACACCACATTGGCGACGAGGATGAACTGGGAACGCAGGTATTTTGTTCAACTTCAAACAAGGAAGGAGCATGCTGTCTCGCCCAGAGGAGGAAGGAGAAGTCGTGCTGTGAGCACCATACCCAATGCTGTGTGCTAACCAATGCTTTGTGCTAACCGATGCTGTGTGATAACCAATGCTATGTGCTACCCCAAGTTGTGCTGACTGAAGCTGTGTTCTAAGGAATCTGAGGAATCTGCCGACGCCGTGTACGAAACGACGCTTTGATGTGTACAAAACCTGATGTTTTGGTTACGAAACGACGCTTCGTGCTACAAAATTCTTCACGCTGTGAACTGACTGCTGTACCAACTGCTGACAACTGCTGTACCAACTGCTGCACCAACTGCTGCCCCAACTGCTGCACCAACTGCTAACAACTGCTGTGTCAACTGCTGACAACTGCTGTGCTGCTGTGAGTAGGAACAACATATGTACACAAGGGCTAGGTAAGAAGTCAGTTGCTGCTGTATTGTGCTCTGCTGTGAACTTTTGCATTAAAATGCTTGTGTGCTTTGCAAAATTAAAGTAATTACAGTGAATTCTTAACTAACATATACAGTGCAGTAAGTGTTTAATATTTTGAGGAACATTTAAGTGATAAGTTTACTTTTATTTAGTAAAAATTACAAATATACCTCAGTTTCCTGCATTTGATCCTGACTGTGACCAGACAAACCTGTCACAGAGGTGGACCAAATGGCTTAAAAGGTTTGAAAATATGTTGATAGTTTCTGACATCAAAAGTGCTGAAAGAAAGCGTGCCTTTCTACTTCATTATGCAGGTGATAGAGTTTGTGGTATCTTTGACACACTGAAAGACACTGGTAGTGCCAAAGATTATGAAACTGCCAAAGCCAAACTAACAGAACATTTCAAACCAAGGCAAAATACTGCAATGGAAATTAGGCATTTCAGGAGACCAAAACAACTCTCTAATGAAACTGTGGATCATTACCACACACGTCTGCAGGGTTTAGCAGCCCATTGTGAGTTTGCTGATGTTGACAAAGAAATCAAACAGCAAATAATTGAAACATGCACATCTACACGTCTCCGTCGAAGAGCTCTAGAACTTGTTGATGATGAAAGTTCTCTTACCAAGATACTGGATATTGCTCGTCGAATGGAAGATGCTGCACGTGATGCTCGTGTCATGGAGTGCAGTGCCAACAACGGTTCTGCCACTGTTACTAACAGTGATGAGGTATGTAAGGTTCAGGGAGGTCATCGTAATCAAAGAAGATATCATGCCAAACCTAACAGTAAATTGAGCCAAGAGCCACGTCACAACTGGGGTCAAGGAACAAGACTCAAGCAGTCACAACGACCCACATCAGAGGGTGTCAACAACAAATGTTACAAGTGTGGAGGAGACAACCCACACCAAGATAATGTTTGTCCTGCTCAATGTAAGAAGTGCTATGAGTGTGGAAAACTAGGTCATTTTGGTGCTATGTGTCGTTCCGCACTAAAGAAACCACAGTCAATGAATAAAAGCACTGTACGAGGATCAGGTCATAGGGGTCGAGGTGGTAAACACAATATTGCACCTCATATCCAGAATGTTAATAATGTACAAGACAACATTTCATTACAACCAGTCTCAGATGACAGTGAATGTGATTATACTTATGGAGTACAAGCAATCACAGAATGGAATGATCTTCCAAACAACCCAGAGACTATAGTATACATTGCTGGTATTTGTCTCAAAGTTCTCATTGACACTGGATCAAACATTGACACCATTGCTGAGTGCCACTATGAAAAATTTAAAAAACAGTTCCCAAAGCTTGAGAACTATAATGGCAAAGCCACTGCCTATGGTTCAAAGGTAGCCTTGCCAGTGATTGGAACTTTCACTGCAGAGATTAAGTCAAAGAGTGCAATGCTCACTACTACATTCCATGTTGTTAGGAATGCAAAGGAGTCTTTACTCAGTTACAAGACTTCAACCAAATTGGGGCTACTTCAGCTTTCTAATGCTGTAGCAATGGAATCTGCAAACAATGTTGATGCTATTGTTGCTGAACTTTCTGATCGATTTAAATCCATAGGTTGTTATACTGATAGCAAAGTACATCTGCATATCAACCCAGATGTAATTCCAGTTGCCCAACCACATCGCCGACAACCATTCCATACTTGCAAGAAAGTCGATGACGAACTGGATAGGCTGATGGAACTAGATATCATTGAACCAGTAACAGGCCCAACACCATGGGTAAGCCCAATTGTCACTCCACCAAAGCCGAAGAATCCAGATGAGATACGCATTTGTGTGGACATGCGTGTTCCCAACAAGGCAATAATGCGTGAACGCCATCCTACACCCACTGTAGATGATATGATCTACCGCTTGAATGGTGCAACTGTATTCAGCAAGTTAGATTTAAACAAGGGCTATCATCAGCTTGAACTTGATGATGAGAGTCGCTTCATCACAACGTTTACGACACATCGAGGTCTGTATAGGTACAAGCGCCTGAGTTTTGGCATTAACAGTGCCGCCGAGGTATTCCAGCACATCATCAGCAAGGTATTGCAAGATATACCTAATGCTGACAACATGTCTGATGACATCATTGTTCATGGCCGTACCCAAGCTGAACACGACAAAGCTTTTCGTGCAACATTGCAACGCTTACGAGAAAAGAATCTGACGTTAAGCCGAGCAAAGTGTGAGTTCAATCAACGTAAAATTGAATTCTTTGGACATGAACTTAGTGACAAAGGTCTGTCTCCAGATCCTAAGAAAGTTGCAGATATCAAGAATGCTGCCCCTCCTTCAACGTCCACTGAAGTATATAGTTTTCTTGGAATGGCAAACTACTGTTCTCGTTTCATTCCAGATTTTGCTACCATTACGAAGCCTCTACGTGAGCTCCTGAAGAAAAATGCATCATGGTACTGGAGCGATATCGAGCAAAATGCATTTGATGCTGTGAAAGATGCACTAGTAGAGAATGCGACTGCTGCATACTTTGATCCATCAATGGACACTGAGTTAACGGTGGATGCTAGTCCTGTTGGTTTAGGTGCTGTTTTAGCCCAACACAAACCTGGTCAACCAAATTCCAGAGTAGTAATTGCCTACGCCAGCCGTTCTCTCACAGATGTTGAGCAACGATACAGTCAGACAGAGAAGGAAGCTCTTGCTCTTGTATGGGGCTGTGAACGTTTCAATGTGTATCTGCTTGGTGCGCCCTTCACCACGATAGTCACTGACCACAAACCGTTGGAGACCATCTTCAATAATCCAAAGTCCAAACCACCAGCTCGCATTGAGAGATGGGCTCTTCGTCTGCAACCATACAACTTTACGGTGAAATACAAGCCGGGTGCAGGCAATCCCGCTGATTACATCAGTCGACATCCTGCCAACAGTTTCACCATCACCAAGCATCAGCAAGTTGCCGAGGAATATGTACACTCTGTAACCTGTGATGCAGTCCCTAAGGCTCTCACTCTTGATGAAATCCGTACTGCAACCCTAGAGGACCCAACTCTGCAAGCAACAGTGGATGCATTGACTAAGAAAAAGTTTCCACGCATCCCACCCTCAGGAGTTGACCAAGATGCATTCAAAGCACTTGAACGCATCCAGACAGAATTAAGTGTTACGCAACAATGCGACACCGTGCTGCGAGGTACTCGTATCGTCATTCCAGCTGTTCTCCAGCAACGTGCTCTGAAGCTTGCACATCAAGGACACTAAGGTCTTGTTAGGACCAAACAGCTGCTACGAGAAAAGGTGTGGTTTCCTGGCATTGATCGTCAAGCAAAAGATATGCATGATGCCTGTGTCCCTTGCCAAGCTGCAGTAGATACTTCAAGACCAACACCTCTACAACCTTCACCACTACCTGCTGCTCCATGGACGGAAGTATCGATGGACTTCTGCGGACCGCTATCAACTGGAGAGTACTTGATGGTAGTCATTGATGATCACTCACGTTATCCAGAAGTAGAAATCATCGCTTCCACATCTGCAAAGGTTGTCATCCCGAAACTCGACAAGATCTTTTCAAATTTTGGCATTCCTGAAGTTGTCAAGACGGACAATGGACCGCCATTCAATGGACAAGACTTCGTCAACTTTGCTGAGCATATTGGATTTAAACACCGCCGTGTGATGCCACTACATCCTCAAGCAAATGGAGAAGTTGAGAGATTCATGCAACCTCTCATGAAAGCGGTACGCTGTGCTCATGCCGAAGGACGATCCTGGAAACAAGCTATGTATGCTTTTCTCAGGAACTACCGTGCAACACCGCATGGAACACTGTGCAAGTCACCTGGTGAACTTTTATTTGGACGTCCTATGAGAATCACACTACCCGTCATGCCAGCCGAGGTAACGGATAAACGTCTCGCTCAGAAGGATGCACTAGCCAAGGGCAAAATGAAAATTGCTCATGATCAACGTGCAAAGGAACAAGTCATAAAGGCTGGAGATTGTGAGAGTTTTAGTGACTTGTGAGAAGTTTTGGAATAAATTGATATTGGTATAAGGAATTTTAGCTCGAAAAATTTCTAAGAACTTTCTTTATTCTTTAACCTTTATTCCTGTCGTGATATTCAACTAGGTCGCCTGAGGAAGGACTTGCTTAGCTAACACACCAGTGTAGTAAACAGCTCATTCCTCACTTTGGGACCATGTATGAACAATTGACTAGGCGCCAGCAAATGCCGAGACCCCAATGAAAATTGAAATCCCCTCTCTTTGGCCGCCGACCTTCGCCAATCGCCGAAGCGAATCTAACGAGTAGGTCACGGGCTCTCTCAACAATAATTTATTGTTGTGTGGTGCCGTATATTTGATCCAAAGCTCAGAAAATTAGTCTCAATTTTATTAGTCGAGTGTGAAGAACATTTGCATAACAATAATAATGTGTGTGGGTGTAACGAAAAGACAGTGTTAACCATAACAACTTAGTTTATTCAATAAAGTACTAACTACTACAACAAAACAAAAAGAAATGTCAATGACGTTACTCGAAATCCTTCCTGTGACACTATCAATGACAGCTAGACACCAGCCCCTCGGACTGCATAATGAACTAACTCGAACATAAGCGTGACCACAGAGGAATCAACAAGAAACAAGAACTAACAGATCTATAATCACAATTACAACAAATGACACAGTAGGTTCTGAAATACGTCTCCAGTAACCTCCTAACTGCTCTACGCCTCAGTGCAGTCTACACCTGCAACAGCGGTTGCAATGCAATCAAATCAGTAGTCTTTCAATGACAACAATAACTAATGGGTTCACTGGCAACTCCAGCACCCTTCCTCAAATTAATCCTTACATTAACACTCCGTCTCATGGACGATCAACAATCAATAACAATTGATTTACGTTAATAACACAATAGCATTTACGTTAATAACAAGGTAACATTTACGTTAAATTAATAACTCTTACAACTGTCACTAGTAACGCGGAAATTACACAACACTCTACCCATCGAGCATTCAGTGAGAAAATCCCATTAACCCCTGTCCTACCAGACAGCTGATTAATCTCTTTACTAGTTACGTTAATTTACGTTAATCGGTTACTAATCACTCTGCGATGGTAAACTCTGATTTACAATGTCCAAAGTGCTAAGAGAACGGTAATCACTCGTGATTACCTTTAGAGTAATTAATTACTATCCTCAAGATCAATAATTAAACAATTAAAATACGCAACCTTTTACACTGGCTCAGCAATTTACATTAAGGTATGAATTCCGTCTGAGCCTTCCATACTCAGACCAATTCAGGTGACTAATAACAGTAATTAGCCCCACGTTTACGTTATTCTAAAATGACGCTACTCCTCCCACGAGTCAATCAAGTGCCGGTACTTCCGGGCAGATAACGACGTTACGTTAATGGAACAATGTAGCCTTCGTGTGAGTCGATCAAACAAGGATCGAGGTTAATTACTTTGACTTCCTGAAACACGTCAATTACCCGGCCCACTGACCGTCAATTACGACAGACAATACTCTAATTCTTATCTGGCTGATGGCTAGGCTCCTCCAGACTACCGTAGCTGCTTGCAGGAGAGTAAATTAACCCAAACGCATTCTACGTTACTCAAATTGTCAAAGAACAAATTCTCTTAAAGCAATGGGCATTCCCTAGGTTACGTTATATTAATTGCCTCGCAATCACCTCACTGAATACTGGACTTCGATGTCCTACCAGATAACCAGGAGAATATATGTGTACCCAAGTACTCGTCTACAGCCGAGTTCCCCCACGACAATGACAAATCACACTAACAAATCACAGTGATTTACGTTACAATCCGGTTGCTTTGACAATACTGCAGAACCTAGTAAAATAACCTACAGGACATGAACCCTCTAGAACACTGTCCCACAATGACTTTACTGAACTGCAATCACCTACGGTGATGCTCAACACTAGCAACAATCACCATCAAATAACAACCCCCTTTGCAATAACACACACGGCAAGTACTCTAATTTCCAAATATTAGGATACTGCACACACTTTATTTATTTATTTATTTATTTATTTATTTATGCATATACAAGAATGTACATAAGGAATGTGAGGATACAAATATGGTAATTAGTCTTGTAAAGCCACTAGCACGCGCAGCGTTTCGGGCAGACTTACTTGGACTTACTTACTTACTGCTGCAAATGACCCCTAGAACATAGGTCAATATATTGCAATAACCACACAGTAAATAACACAATAACACTGGGCACCGTGACACTACGATTATATATATATATATATATATATATATATATATATATATATATATATATATATATATATATATATATATATATATATATATATATATATAATTACTGCTGACACATGTAGCCTACAGCTATCAAATGTTATTGGGAACACTAAGGAGAATCTCACACTCCTTAAATCACATGGGTGAGTGATTTATCGATCACGCATGTCGATAAACACTCGAGAGTTACGTTACTCGACAGAGCGGTGGCGGTCTCTCTAGACAGCCACGTCACTCACCAAAACTCACCAAAATTACGTTAATTAATACTGCAACCACAATATATATTTATATAAATCACACTTGTCATGGCCCTGGGAACAATACAAGAAATTTAAGACCACACAGTGGTACACTCCACAATAATCATTGCCAGGAATCACTGGCGTTACATATACCTGAGCACTCAGTGTTGGAATTCCACACCTGCAAGACCACACATGGAAATGATATCACTCCGTCCCTCGGACAATCAAAAATGATTACCACAATGAAATAATATAATTATTACATGGACATCCACTCAGTCCTTCGCTAATCTATGTATCCTCTGTTCCAGTGTGTACCCACATACACACACTGTACGTCTGTGTACACCAGACTTAAGTCCCTCTGGACTGACAAGATGACAACACAGGTGATTAATCTCCTCGCCCACAATTCACTCCACCTGAACAGGTGCTGTGTGACAATGTGACGGAACACTTGACCTCAAATTCAAGCTTTTAGAGACTACTAATTACCAGAAATACACACATAGGTACTTACTCATTCACACTGCCGGCTTTACACACCATTCCTATACATCAGGCACCCCGCTATAGGTGGCTGGCTCGTTCCAAGTGGCGTTGGCGGCGGTAGTACCTATTCTAAAAAATTGGCGCACACTCGAACCCCTCCCACTCAACACGGCTGAGTTCGCACCCACGACCCACCGGTGAAGTGAAGCGTTCATACCCAGGTGACGCGCACAACGATAGCGTCTCACACAACATGGGCAATTTGCCTTAACACTGACACGAATTTCACCATTCCCATCGACTGCTACAGAGCACTAGCAAGTCTAATCATCACTGGTATGGGATCTACGAGTCTGTTGCTGCTCGTATGCACATTCCCCACGATCCCAGATCACTGTACCTCTACCTCCTGCACAAAAATGTCTTAAACCCCCTCCAAGCGACGACTTCGGCCGGATTCTGTGACGACCGTTGTCGTTGGTGAAGCAGGAAGCATCAGCAGTTGAGTAGTCCAGCCACCACGACGCCCTATACTTCAATTTGGCCGAATTGAGTACAGAGAGCGTCTTGACATGGTGGCAGCTGTGTTCAGAATGAGGCTCACACCAACAACTCCCGCGTCCTTCTCGAAATAACCAATGAGAGGAAGGCATACAGCGGCCTACCCCTCTCATCCAATCAGCGACAGTGTAGCATAGCCCCTAGGGCAACTCCAAGATGGCCGACCAACATGGCGGCTCAAGATGTTTACTAAGATGGCGGCTGTTTCCATGACAACGACTCAAGTGGCCAGCGAGCGCGGGAGGCCCACAGCTTACCCCACGCCTGGGCCTAGCCGTTCCCGCGCAAAGCTGTCTAGCGCCATGCCATACAATGAGATGATGCTATCAGCTCTAGCACTGTCCACAGACATGCCACCCCGGCCAGGGTAACATTTATGGACTGCTGATGACTGGGGCTCTCACATGAGCCCAAACACTAGATGTTTCGGTTGCTGGTTACCAAACTTAAGTCCGCCCACTTAACAAGTGCATTTAACAAGTGTACTGGCTCCCACAGGCATAAGAGCACTATTGTAAGTGAGCTGGTGAACCATCTCCTCACAGAGATACTGTTCTCGTTAAAAAGAAAAAAGAGGGAAAGCTAGATATGCCGTATGATACAAAACCATATAAAGTGATTAGTGTAAAAGGAACTATGGTAACAGCTAGTAGTAGAGATCATAGTATAACACGTAATATGGCCTATTTCAAAGTGATTCCAACTAGTGTAGAAAATGATGAAGTGCAAAGTCGTGCAAAAGAAAAAGAAAAAATGAGTTATAACTCGATAAACAATTCATCAAGGGATGTTATTGCATTTAAGGACTCTCGTCCTAAACGTCATGTTAAACGCCCTACACGATATATATTGATATTGATTTTTAAGCGTTTAAGCGAAAAAGCGCGGGACTTGTGTTTTTCAGAGCAGATGGTCCCGTTCCGCCAGTCATCAGTGGCCACGCTGTTCACTTCAAGTGCGTCTAGTGTTCAAGTACAGTAAATATTCTATATTAATCCATCAAGAGTGCTGCGCGATTAGTTACTGTTATCATTTTAATTGTTTTATATAAATTCGACTCTTTAACGTTTAACGTAAAGGACTTAGTTTTCAGTAATAGAACTGCGGGTTATTTCACGATCGGACACGAGTGTGGGGCAGACGCTCATTCATTGAATCCACTTCAACGATTCTCTCGATTAATCGTTGTCTTTCCTAATTTTGGGAATTTTGTTGGTTTTCTCTTGGAAGAGAGTTGTGATTTTTTTTATTTGTGTAAGATCATGGTTGTAGTGAGTCCGGGTCGAGGGTGTATTAAAGGGTAGTTACAAGAGACATGACACACCAGGAATCCCAGGGAATGTTTAACCTGGACAGTGACCAGTCAGTAGGGACCAGTGGGAGTGAAAGTTTAGAGGCCAGCACCTCTTCCGGTACTACAGGGGACCTGGTGGTCCGCTCATTTAACTTAGCTGACGTCACAGGTGGAGTCAGTAGGGAACATGACCAGCAAGAACAACCACACTAACAGCAGGAACTACCTCACATAACGCCAATACCACAGCACCTAGGTACACCTCACCCATCACTACAACAACCCCAACTCCACCTCCTATACCAACCCCATCCTCAATTCCCATACCAACCCCATCCTCATTTTCTATACCAACCCTTCCCCCAACCCCAGGCCACCCCATACCCATTCCAACAGGCCACCCCATACCCATTCCAACCCCAGGCTACCCACACCATACCTCAACCCCAACCCCAACCTCAATCCACACCCAAACCCGGGACCACCCACACCATACCTCAACCCCAGCCCCAATCCCAACCTCAATCCATACCCCAACCCCAGGCCACCCACACCATACCTCAACCCCAACCCCACTCCCAACCTCAATCCATACCCCAACCCCAGAACACCCACACCATACCTCAACCCCAACCCCAACCTCAATCCATACCCCAACCCCAGGCCACCCGAGCCATACCTCTACCATTTTCCCAACCCCAGGCCACCCAAGCCATACCCCTACCTTTTTCCCAACCCCAGGCCGCCACAGCCTTAGATACGCAGATGCGCACGGAAAAGTCGGGACTCCAGTTCACCCAGTGAGCCAACTGCACGCTGACTTTGTCTCCAGTAGCACAGAGCATCACCTTCACTCACCAGACCACTCCACAAGTGATCATTTGAATTTCATCATGGAATTCCAATTGACTTATAATCGATCCAGCAATGCTGCTCAGTGTAGGAAAAGACCATCGATAATGGATACTAGTTCCGAAAGTGACGGCGAGTGGCATCACGTGAATAAGGCAAACAGGACAAGCCACTCCATGACGACCCATCGCCCATTAATCTCTCCAGCTTTCCCAGCGCATCAGACTAGATCTACGCTTCCAGTCTTCAAAGTGCAGCACACGGAAGGTAAGTCTTCCTACGCTACTGTAGTGGACCTGGAAAAAGAGTACCCCCAGCTCCAGGTCAGAGCAAAATCTAATCTCAAAGGAGAATACATTCTGAGGCCTAAAGACGAGTCAGCCGCTACGATTCTAAAAAATTATGCAAAATGTGAGGAACTGAAACCAGAGGATAAAATATGTAAAATCATTGTCCTCCACTATCCCTTGCATATGGCCCTTGGCCATCTCGAAAAGCTGAACTATGTGGTGTCAGCAGAGAGATGCCAAGTACGAACCACAAAACAGGAAACTCGATAAGTCCTTCTCACAGTAAAAGGAAGGATCCCGGAGAAACTTGACCTTGGAATCTGGGGCGTATTCCAACACAGGCCTTATACCCCAGAACCCCTAAGATGCTTCAGATGTCAGAGATTTGGGCATCACAAAGATGGCTGCCAACGCCCAGTGAGGTGCGGAGTCTGCAGCCAGCCCCATGATACAAAAACATGTATTGATAAATTCAAGGCAAACCACCCTGTTCAGGCAAAATGTCCAAATTGTTCCAAGGCACATCATGCCTGGAACTTGAAATACCCTGAAAGGCTCAAAAGGCTTCAAACGAACCCCACCACGCCTACAGCGGAGCCGAAACCCCCACCAAAACGAATACCAGCTCCCATGCCCACTAAAACCGCGTGGGGTCTACCCATTCAGGAAGAGGGGGCACACGGCCCTTCACCATCGGCCATGGTGAAGGGTAAGAAAACAGTACAGGACAAAAAGAAAGATGGAGGACACAAGAATCATGTTCAAAGCAGTCGGCCTCCCATTTCATCCAGCAAGCACACTGGGGCCAATAGGAGTAGCAATTCCAGTGTCAAAGTTACCACCGAGAAGGGTCTAAAAGCTACTAGGCCCCAAACCTGCACAACATTAAATAGTGCTCCCACTGAACTGGACGCTCTCTGGCCAATGCTCAAAACTTTGGGCACTAAGTTGATTGAAAGTCTGCTGTCTTCACATGGAATCAAGCAAACCACAGAGACTCGGAATACAATTGAGCACAAGCTCAAAAAATTCGAAGATGTAATATCCACACCGTCAAGACAGCAGGGCAGGAGACACCCCCATAAAAAACAGATAGAGTACAGCTCGTCGGAAAGCGACATTGATGAGTCAATTTCAGGTCCACTAAGAACCTATACACCAATTGCAACTTCCATTGCGTTTTCATCAGACTCCATGGATACCACGGAATTATCAGCAAATTCCAAGAACCTAGAGGTCTAAAGATCCTGCAATGGAATGTGCAAGGACTGCGCACTAAATTGCAACACTTGCAATGCATAGCAGCAACCAAGGGCATAGACATCCTGATACTACAGGAGAGCTTGCTTCGAGCCGGATTAGAACCTAAAATCTCAGGCTATCGAGGCTTCTTCCTTCCATGGATCAATGGGCAATCCAGGGGATGTGCAATCTATGTAAAATGTGACTTGATCTCCAAATCCATAACCAGCCCAACCAATTGTGGAGCAGGGACAGAGGTAATGGGAGTCACCATTGAGCTAAGACACGACAAACTTGAAGTGTTCAATGTGTACAGGTCTCCACAAGCCGAAATGGATCTCTCTGTGTTATTTGGACACGCGACAACAACAAACACAATCATTTGTGGAGATTTTAATGCCCATCATCGATTGGCACTGGGCTCGAACAGAACAAATGAAGCCGGCATACACATTACACATCTACTGGAACAGCTTCCAGAAATACAAATCCTAAACAAGAATTAACCTACCCACATCCAAGGAGGCAGATTAGACCTAACCTTCGTTTCAGCCTCCCTAAGAGATGCAGCAACATGGTCAGTTGAGCCCACACTCACAAGCGACCACTATGGGGTCCAAATTGATCTTCAGTTAGACCTACCCACCCCACCTCCGCCTCCATCTGAAGCCTGGAACTTTGCTTTAGCAAACTGGGACCGATTTCAAAACCTCATTTCAGAGTGGCAAAGAAACTATGATCTTCTCGAAGACATTAATCAGGCAGAACAAGAATTTGTCAAAGCGATTCACAGTGCAGCCAACCACTCAATCCCACTGAAAAAACAGTCCACCGGACACTATAAAGATCATTGGTACTATTGCGAACGTGTCAAAGAACTCAACCATAGACTCAATAGAACAAGAAAGCTATACAAAAAGCAGCCAAGTGACCGCAACAGGATCTTACCTTGTGAGGTCAAGGAACATGTACATCGAGAGACCAGACAAATAAAAGAACAAAAGTGGCTGGAATGGTGTTCACACCTGAATGAACACACCTCTCTCGGAGAGATGTGGCAGCAAATTCACCGGGCCAAAGGGAATAAAACACCTAAAGCTCCACACCCCAAGGATCCTCAACAGGAAGTCGAAGTACTGGCAACCAGGTTTGCAGAGAGAGCAGCCAGCAATCAACTTCCACCAGATGTATTAGCAGTACAGACCGGACTAGAGGAAGAAAGGTGGCACAGAATCCTTACAGCATGTGAAGAAGTCTCTGACACTAATGCCCCCTTCACACTGGATGAGCTCAATCGGGCTAAGAAAAACTCCAAGGATACATCACCTGGAGCCGAAAAAATAACCTATAAAATGATTAGAAACCTCGGCCCAGAGGGAGACGCTGCATACCTAAGGTTAATCAATTTAGCCTGGACTTCTCAAACTAGACCTTCTGCTTGGAATAGAGCAGACATAGTGCCGATCCCAAAACCCAAAGATACAGCTACTCCCAGGCCCATCTCTCTCCAAAGCTGTGCAGCCAAGACGGCTGACAGAATGGCACTCAACAGACTGGAGTGGAAAATGCCTAAACTGCACCATGATATGTATGCCTATAGAAGAGGGGTTGGCACAGTGCAATGTATTACAACTCTGTTAGCCCACTTGAATGGCAGACCAGGAATGCTGATATTCCTGGACCTCGAAAAAGCCTTTGAACTGGCTAGCGCCCCAGCTATTCTCTGCTGCCTCATTGACAAAGAGGTCAGAGGCAACCTGCTCTCCTGGACCAAAAACTGTCTCATAAACAGAGAAGCAAGAGTAAAACTTCATGGCACAGTCTCTGAGTACAAAAGACATGAAAATGGTACACCGCAAGGAGGTATTCTCAGCCCTCTTCTCTTCAACTGTTTAATGGAAAGAATAATGAGGTTGAAACTCCCACATCACTGCAGGCTGCTAAACTACGCGGACTACTTTGTCATTATCATAAAAGGAAGGGATGCGGCGCGCCTTGCACCCAAATGCTTAGACTGCATCAGTAAAGAGGCAACGTTACACAAACAGATTGGGATCAAACTCAACCCCTCAAAGTCAAAGGCCATGCCCATAAAAATAGCGAAGCCCAACATCCAACTCACAGTACAGGGTCAACCAATAGAATGGGTCGACACCTATCAGTATCTAGGAATCATCCTGGACAAACACATGAATTTTAATGCTGAGGTCACTTACTTGAGAGAGCGAACTGCAGCCCGGACGGCAATCCTCAGGTCGCTAACCTCCCTTTCTGGAGGAGCCAATCTGCAAGTCCTTCGCACATACTATGTACAGGCAGTCAGATCAGTGATCGATTATGCCGCACCTGCACTCACAAATCTATCACACCAACAGTGGAAAAAGCTTGAAGTTGCCCAAAACAATGCTATGAGAGCTGCACTGGGAGCCCCCATGTGGACCAGGCTTGAAACTCTTAGACTGGAGACGGGTTTGCCCTCTCTACAAGAAAGAATATCACAAAGGACAGCTACAATTATCAGTAAGATAATTATTTCTTCTTATCCAATCCCAGTACGGCAGGCCTTGGTGGTTGGACTAGGCCAAAACAATGGAAACTCTTGGGTTGCAAGAGCAGGAAAAGTCCTAAACAGACTACATTTAAAAAACATGATTCTTGATAGAGAGGGTGATCATCCACACCCAAATTACACTCCTTCCGCGCCGTGGGAAGAGCCTACTTTCAAAATAGTAATAGAAAGTCTCCCAATGAAAAAGGCTGCCTATGATCCGACAATCCTAAGGCGCATAATAGAAGAGCAAATGTATAGCATAGCAGTAGCAGGAGCCACCCACATCTTCACAGACGGATCGGTGGACACAGAATATGAGAGTGCTGGCGCTGCTCTTTGCACGACCAGCGTACAGGCATATTGGAGACTGGGAGGACTAGTATCATCAACCCAAACTGAGCTGTTTGCTATACAACAGGCATTCGCATATGTGATTGCACAAAACACTCAAAATGCAATCATACACACGGACTCAAAAGCTGCACTTCAAATACTAGGACAAAAACAGTGGAAAGATAATGTGGAAATAATTACCACCATTTTGTATCTTGGAGCAGTCGCTAAAGGCAAAGGACTCAACATAACTTTAAACTGGATCCCATCCCATATTGGAATCCCATTAAATGAAAAAGTTGATGAAATTGCTAAATTGGCAACTCGTCATCCAGTGATACATAAAACAATTCAACCCAGCCTAGAGAACATAAAAAACATCATCACCAAAAAACTCTCACATCTCAACAAAGCCTACCTACACCAGAGAATAGCTGAAGGTTCGATATCTGCAACATGGTATCTTCAGGCAACCAAATTAGAAAGGTTAAATATCCCAAAAGGAATCCACAGGGAAATAGCAGTTAGGTTATATAGACTACGTCTAGGTTACAGATGCAACTGGGAGATTGGTGAACCCCGACAGAGAGTGTGCATCTTCTGCCAAACTGTCACAGAAAAGCCATTACTTCACTATCTTCTGGAATGTGAAGCAACCAATGACCTTAGAAGAGCTTTAAGAGTTCCTGAATCATGCAGTGGCCACCCTGAAGCCATCAACACAGCCACTCTCCTGGTCAACAAAGGTGTCCAGCAGCTGGACACCCTCATAAAGATTGTGCAGCAGTATCCTCCCCCGCGATAACAGCTTGATGGTTAAATGCAGTCTCAGAATACTGAGAAAAAACAAAATTGTACCACTTACGGGCTATTCATGCCCGTGCCACCTCTTGGGTGGCTTAATCTTTATCAATCAATCAATCGAAAAGTCGGGCGCTCGGTCGTCCCCATACGTAGGGGCGTTAAGTAAAGGCGAGGGGGACAAGACGAGAAGTGGCGCGGGTTCGTCAGGCGGGAAGCAGCCCTCAGCTGCACGTTCAAGCCACCCTGCGCGGGGTACCAACAGGGACCCGCGGAGGTGTTACTCCTGCGGGGAGAGCGGACATATACAGAGGGATTGTCCAGTTACTAGTGCGAAACAATGAAAGAAGGCCCCCTAGTGATGGTAGGCCTACTTTTGAGTTGAAAGTGGAAGGTGTAAGATTGACAGCTTTTGTTGATACAGGAAGCCAGGCAACTGTAATTAAAAAGTCAGCCTTCAGCAATTTTAAGCATGCACGTCTTAAACGTTGCGCAAAGACATTAACAGCGGTCAATGGGGAAAAGATTGAGATCGTAGGTCAAGGTACAGTTAATTTTGAGATTGATGGGGAATTGCAGCCTCACACATGTACGATCGTAGAGAACCTTGATTTTCCGGGTCACATCTTAATGGGGACTGATTTTCTGTCGCGATTTGATTATTCCTTGTCTGCTCAAAGAGGGGCTAGGAACTGCAGGTTGCAGTTGGGACAGACTTTCTACCCAGTGGAGATGATCGACCATCCCTCAGTTGTAGCTTCAATTACGAGGAAGCAAAAATATAATGCGCACTATCCAAAATTGATTTTTAAGTCTCTTCCAGACACAATTAAGAGGTCTTGTGCATTGCATGCATTGACCAAACAGAGTTGCCCCCCACATTCTGTTAAATTTATTAAGTAGCCGTGGGACGTCACATACAACCAGGTACCACCCTTCAGGTGGCTGGAAGATGTGATAACTTATTAATTCCTCATCACTTAATTGTTGTGCTCGATAAAGGTGCACTTATTCCGGTTGTCAATCTTTCACACAAGACGTTACGCTTCAGGGCAGGTGATAGGGTATCTCAGGGAACCATGGTGGAGGGCACAGAAATCTTTCACCATGAGTCAGCTGAGACGCCAACCGTTACTGCACAATGTAGTGCATTGAACATGATAGATACTAAAACACCATCCAAAGTACAATATGAGACGAGAAATGTTGCACGGAATGTGGAAGAAGTAGAAAAATTAATTTCAGCCTTGATTTGTAACAGTTACTCAGGTGGATATAAAGGCACTGAGAGGAGTTTTGCGGAAATTCCCTAAATTATTTGCAACGGAGGATGACCAGATTGGTCTCCTTGATAAGATTGAGCACACCATTCTAACTGATAATCATTTGCCTGTGTACACGAGACAGTGGAGGTTGCCAGAACAGGCAAAGAACGTTATCAGGGAGGAGTGCCAGAAAATGTTGAAGCAGGGCGTGATAGAGCCTAGTACGTCATCGTGGCTCACTCCTGTTGTGCTAGTTCGGAAACCCGACAGTAGTTATCGTTTCTGTGTTGACTACCGAAAGGTGAACGAAATAACAAAGGGTGATGTGTATCCATTGCCCCGAATACAGGAGATAATAGATCAATTTGGTGCTGCAAAGTATTTCTCAACTCTTGACGCGAAATCGGCGTATTGGGCGATTCCGGTGGCAGAACAGGATAGGGATAAAACAGCATTCTCGGATGGTAGGCACACTTATCAATTCCGTAGGATGCCATTTGGTTTAAAGACAGCGCCTTCATCAATTCAGAGGGCCATCAACTTCACCCTCAGCCCGGTCCTGGGTAGGCATTCTTTAGCGTACCTGGATGTTGTGATATATTCCAGGACGTTTGAGGAACACCTACGGGACTTGACTGAGACTTTGACATTGTTAGATCAGGCAGGTTTCAAGCTAAGCGTTCAGAAGTGCACCCTGGCGGCTCAGAAATTCAAATTTCTGGGGTTCCAGGTGTGCCCAGATGGTATCCGGCCAGACCCAGATTCTTGCCGCGCTATTGCTGACATGCCTACTCCAAGGACAGCAAAGGACGTGCATAGGTTTTTGGGGGCGGCCGGATATTTTCGTCGTCATATTGAAGGTTTCGCTGGCATTTCAGCACCCTGACTGATCTGACAAAGAAAAATGCGAAGTTTGTGTGGAAATCTGAGCATGACGAAGCCTATCGCAAATCGAAAGACCAACTAATCACGAGACCGGTATTGGCTATTCCTGATTTCGATAAAGAGTGGGAAGTGCACACTGACGCCAGCGTTATAGCTATTGGCGGGTGTTTAATTCAGCGAGATGCGGATAATTTACCCCATCCGGTAGCCTATTTCAGTAGAAAGGTCAAGGGACCTGAAGTTCGTTATTCAGCTACAGATCAGGAGGCACTGGCAGTAGTAGAATCAGTTAGGTATTTCGAGCCTTACCTATTTCAGCGGCACTTTGTAATTTACACAGACCATCGAGCTTTGACACACATATTTAAGAAGAGAACAAAATGCCCACGAATGTCACACTGGTCTCACGAACTTTCGGCCCACTCATTCCAGATTTTGTACAAGCCTGGTCCAGCACATGTTGTGCCAGATACGCTAAGTAGAAACATAGCAGCAGTTCAAGTTAATGAAAATATTGAAACCATTCCATCAGATAAAATGAGAGAATACCAGATGAGCGAGCCTAGATGGAAAGAAATTATTAAGTATTTAGAGGCAGGAAAATACTCGAAAAAGAAGAATTTACCTATTCATGATTTTGAAATGAAACAGGGCGTCCTGTATTATGTTAATAGCCAGAATGATAGGGCAGTATTTCAACTAGCTATTCCAGACGCGTTGCGGTCATCAGCATTAAAGCTTGCGCATGCATCTAAAATTGCAGGGCATCCGGGGGTCTTTAAAACCCACTTAACGGCAAAGTCTCTATTTTATTTCCCAGGGTTACTTTCTGAAGTAATAAATTTCGTGAAGTCGTGCAATCGTTGCCAGAGAAGGAAAGGCACCCTTTAGGTACATTCGTGAACCTCTAGACCGTTTGGGCGCCGATTTGATTGATTTACATCACAGTCATTCAGGTAACAGATACGTGTTGGTGCTAGTTGGCCATCTGTCTAGGTACACTACACTAATTGCATTACCTCAGAAGGATTCTCGTACGGTTGCAGATGCGTTCTTGTGTAGGTTTGTTACTGTATTCGGACCTCTTAAAATTTTAGTCTCTGACCGGGGTCAAGAATTCAATGGGAATATATTTAGGGAAGTTTGTAAGATTTTAGAGACAACTTCGGCTTTTACAACAGCTTACCGCCCACAAGCAAACGGAATGATGGAACGGACTAATCGTTCAATCAAGGATATGCTTGCAATCCTTGCTGAACATGATGCAAACTATTGGGATGAACACCTACCCTATGTTCAATTAGCCTTGAATACTGCCATCCACCAGTCAATTAACACCCAACCCCTTCATTTGTTTACTGGTAATTCGTGCAATTTCCCCTCAGGTCTGCTTAAGAGACATAATGTTGCATACGGGGAGGACTATCCTTCAGAGGTCCTTGGAAAAATGAGAAACACATGGAATATTGCAGCTAAAGCATCCAAGAAGGCACGGAATCGGTATGCTCATTTTTATGACAAGAAAGTGCGCCCTCGTGAGTTGAAGGAAGGAAGCCTCGTATTGAGAGTGAATGAGGCTGCGCCCGCCAATCAGAGTAGGAAACTGGCTCCGAGGTGGCGAGGTCCGTATAGAGTAATTAAAAGGGCGGGGCCGGTTAATCTTGTTATAAAAGGAGTATTCGAGGACCAGGTGGAAAGTAGAATTCATGTAAATAAATTGAAACAATATCATGCTAGAGAAGAATTAGAACTGCCTTCAGCGGGTCTAGTTCCTGACTCATGGCTTCACCGACGAGTCAGAGGATGGGGATGATCCTCTGTCATCGCTCATCAGTAGTCAGGTGCAGTCTCGTCACCCTATGGTGACGAGATCTCGCGCTATACAGTAAAGTAACTTCCGTGGTTAGTATACTTTAGTATTCATTAGATTTTCCTGTAGAAGCAATGAGATGAACTATTACTATACTTAACTCAGGTAGCAGCTTTTACCGTGCTCTGGGATTCCACCACCAAACACAGAGTATATCTATGCTTCCGCTGTGTTGTGTCTGTCTGTTCCCAGGTCTGATTGGTACACCGACCCAGTTGTTTCAGCCACACATGAACCCTTGTCTGTAAAGACCGAGGAGGGAGGCACGTTACACAAAGCCCTCCGCCCACGAGACCCAATAACCCATACATCAGTTACTTTGGGGATGAGTGACTATCCAAGAGTCACCCGGCCGACGCCTCACGTCACTAACGAGGTTGTCAGGGCCAGCGAGCTGTCCACATATAGCAGTCCCCGGAGGTGCTATACAACGCCGGGGTAGCTGTCTCGAGATCACCACTACCTACCTGCTGGGTCATCAAGACTGCAGCCATTCCAGCAGTGTTGGAGGAGAAGTCAAGAAATGGAAAGCACGTAGCAGTACTCAAGAATTTCGCCGGAAGATTAATGATTAAGTCATCTGAAGAAACAGGAACGCGGAACTAAGGCGGTCACCGGTGGAAGGCACGGTTTCCCTACAGAGTACCGGGACTCGCTAATAGAAGGTCGCAAAATTGTCTCCTTTGGCCTAAAGTCGGCGGTACGAGGGTATACACAGTTGGTGTTTACGGCCTAGTAACCTGGTGATATTAAGAAACGCCTGAGATGTCGTGAGCAATTTTTTTTTTCTACCACAGACGTGGCCACACATTTACAATGCTAACCAGCATATATACATTTTCTTCTGTCCTCCATGGACAGGGTTAGAGAAGTGTTAAACATACAGTTCAAGGGTTTATTGAACACTCAACCACAGATGGTGATTCGGTGCTTTTAAAATGCTAAGCTAACCTACATACGTAAATACATAGATACACAGATTTACGTATGCCCTACATAAAGTATTAGATGTGTCTTTTACATAGTGTCATTAATGTACATTCACAAAGGTGAAATGTAATTCTGATCAGCTTCCATATATGCTTTATACCCATACATATACATACACACACACACATACACATACATATATACACACACACATGCATTCACATACATTTGTCTCATTTACCCTAACAGGGTGAGGTAGCTGATAAAGAAACTAGTGTGCAATTAAGCACTTAATCACTGAAGGTGATGAAGGTGCTTTCACAAGCTCAGGTTATATAGTTACATCACATACATACATTGTATGATTGATACATTACATGGTCAATTTTGGATACAAGTCCAATATATCATCAAGTGTTCCAGTACTCATATAGTAACTACAGAGTTCAGCATACCTTAGCCCAGGAGAGCGAAAGTCAGTCAGTATTGGACACTCTACAATATAATGTTCAAGAGAGTGCATGTTTTCTCTTTCACAACGTTGACACATTGTGTACTCGACATTTGGGTTTTGAGAAAGCTGCCAGTTACGTCTATATCCCATGCGTATTCTGGCCACTATAACATCACATTGCCGGGTTCTTGTTCTATTAGTCATATATGTGAATGTCTCCTCACGATATCTATCATAATATTTAATGCTACAACTTTCAGGTCTTTGAGAATTTGTTAGGTCGGTGAGATTTTCATTAGATATTTGTTTAAGTATTCTCTTTGTCGCTGCTAATGAAACACCATATCAATTTCTACCACTGGTTTTCTGCAGGCTGACTTAGCAAGCATATCAACAGTGTCATGCCTTGAGATGCCAACATGTGATGGTATCCATAGGAATTTAATCTCAAATCTGTTTTCTTTGGCAGCTAAAACATTCATTCGAATATCACTGACTATTTTCTGTGTGTCACTACTATGTGCGTTCAATGCCAGGAGTGCATTCTGCGAGTCACAGTATATAAGTCCACTGCCTTTGTCTTTTAAAAATTCAGTGACAAGGTATATGCCTGCAAGTTCGGTTTGAGTTGTACTTGCCCAGTCATTGACGCGCTTCATTGCTGTATGTAGGAGAGAAGATTGTTCAAATATGTTACATGCACATCCGGTACATCGTCCACCTTCTTCTACAGAGCCGTCGGTATAGCACTGATAAACATCGTTACCCATACTCTGAGTACTTTCAGTGATGCTTTTCAGTGTTAACTGTTTTAATAATGTAGTGTGCACACTATCTTTCTTGGGCGCATTTACAAAATCAACTGATAGATCCCAGTTATCCCATTGATTAATTGGCTGATTAATCATTAGTCGAGTTTGGTACATATTTAATATTTTGATGGAGTTGGCTACCTTGTAGATCCAATATACATAATCAGATTTCGTTCTTCTTCTATAGACCTCAGGTGAGTGTAGCATATTAGAAAGTTTAGCTTGAAACTTCATGTGTTGTCTAGATCTATCAATGCCTTCACGCCGAAAACTGTGCTAATAGACAAGATTCTCTCAATTATGGTAGGTAATTTTAACTCTGCTCTCATGTTAACTATTATCGTGGACTTTGGAGCCCCAAGGATGAGACGCATAGCTTCATTTTGCAAGGTTTCAAGAGATTTCAGCTTTTTGTCAGTATACAGTGTGAGATGTAGAGCATTGTAGTCAATCACAGAGCGTATAAATGATACATAAAACATTCTAGCAAGTCTCACGTTAATTCCATGATTGACACCAACAAGACCCGCAAGGGCTTTAATCTCTCCCACAGTCTCCTCTTGAGAGAAGAAAGGTACCCAGGGTCGATAATGGGGACACCAAGGTATCATCTGTAAGACTCGCAGTTCTCAAGTGCTCGCCCATCTATATGATAATTGGCTGGTGGAATACCACATGGAATGAGGGCATGAGTTTTCTGTACAGAGATAAGGAGGCCACATTCCTCAGCTCTAGCTATTCGCTGGCCAGGCCTTGAACTGAGAGGATGTGCGCGCCTCCTCTCCCTCTTTGGGTCAAGTCCCTCGTTCCCAACCTTGTGCTGTGATAGCCAGGGCGGTATCGTCACAATATTACTGTGCTGCTGAGTGTTCCAACACTGTTGCATAAGTCACTAGTATTAAGGGAACCCTAGAGTGAACTAGTGAGTGGCGCCTGAGGTCGAAGGCAGGCCAGCCTGCCCCCTCCGTTCCCTTAGCCTGTACAGTGTACCTGAGACTCACTGTAAGACTCTAGCAAGAACCACAGGGCATCTACAGCGTCAGGCAACAAACAGCAAGGAGAGTTGTGGGATCGTAATCTGTCCCCCACGGACCTCTGACCCTTGTGGTTAGAGTGCTGACCCAACGGTCCCCCCTATCCCTTCCCTGGCGGGAGGTTGACAGTCGCCAACACTTCAATGATGCCAGCTTTGTACAGAGCAACTGTACATTCCTAGTTATAAGACTTATCTTCCCCCACTTTCTCTTATTCTTCTCATTTCGCCATTTCAACAGGTCAAGTGGAACGGTCCAGTGGCCCATGTGGTTACCTGTAAAATCTGAAGGGCCACTTGACTTGGGCATATGTTCACCCTTGTAGCAGGGTTAGGCTGTTTTAGGGGACATTCTGTCCACACATAGGAGAATAAGTCACTGAGGGCTGCCCTCTGCGAGTCCCAACCAACCAAGTGGAATATCCAAGTGTTTATCCAAGTCGTCTGAGCACTCTCCAACCCACTGAGAGTGCTCTACCCCTCAGAGCAGGTTTATGACTGTTGGCGCTGATGACTGGTAAGGCTTGCTGCTTGCCCTGCCATTTGTCATGTTATTCATCAGCACATGGTTATAAATGGCATTAACCAGGTATCGGACGAGGTTAGAACAACAATTAATGCCGCCTGAAGAAGCAGGTATGGAGGAGGTAGCTGCTGGACCCTCAGGGCTCTCCCCTACCATGACCAGTGACACTGTCACCCCACCACCCAATGATGGGTTTGTGGAGGTGCTAAGTAAGAGCCAAAGAAGGAAACAAGGGAAACAGAAGCCTGGTGAACAACAGGGTGGAAGGCGTCCGATAGCACCAAGGAGCGAGTACACACGTCTGACCTTCCCTAAAGGCACGAGTGTGGCTGAGAGGATTGTGTGGAGTAGGAAACTGAGCGTGGTGTACCCACCTGGCTCTGCAGGCGTGCTACGTCCACATGTCAACTCTCCATATGTGTATGTTTCAAGAGAGAAGCAGCAGGTTGTGGAGGCTCTTCTACAAGGGAAAATAGGTGATGTAAAGCTCTCCCCTCTAGATAATCCAACACGGAACAAGAAGATGGATGAATACCTAGTCTACAGGTACAGTCACAGGTATCCACTGGAGTGGGCCTATGAATTAGACGGGGTACACAGAGCACGAAGATTGACCATGAATGGTAAGCCTACTGATCAAATAGTCATAGTCTGGAAAAAGCCTGACCCGCCACCTGCCCAGCATTGGTTTGGTGGGTTGTATGCGCCCCCCAGCACGTTCAGGGTGTGGGAGCCGAACCCTGTGGAGTGTTACGAGTGCTGTGGCAGTGGCCACATAGCTAAGCACTGCTGGTGCCCCACACCCAAGTGTGCTCTCTGTTCCGGTCCTCATCCACTGAAGGACTGTCAGTATAAGAAGACCAGAGACCAAAGAAAGCAGGAACAGGAGCAACAGAACACTGCAACAGAAGCAGGGCAACATCCTGAATCTGTGGCTCCGTCTAAACCGCCGCTGAAGTGTCTCAGATGTGGTATGGAGGGAGTCACCATCTGGCACTCAGATTGTACCAAACGGCCAGCCTCCCTTGGCACAAGGAGGCAAGTGCCCGAGACACAACAAGTGTCTACTGATGCCGGCTCTAGTACTGTTGACCCATCCCATAGTGGTGACAGTACCAGCAACGCCCCTGACAACACACAACAGCCTGATACAACAGTTAAAGAACAGTTGGCAACCTTGCAAGCAAAGGTAGCTGAACTGACTGAAATTATACAGGCGCTACGTCAGGCTCCTCCACAAGAGATACAGCAGCCTCCATGCTGCTGTGTCACAGCCGTGGCCCGCGCTGGTAAAGGTTCCTGTGGTGGTGGTGACGGCGGCGGCGGCGGCAGCAGCAGCGGCGGCGGCGGCGGCGACGGCAGCAGCAGCAGCGGCGGCAGCGGCGGCGGCAGCGGCGGCGGCAGCGGCAGCAGCGGCGGTGGCGGCGGCGGCAGCAGTAGCAGCAGCAGCAGCGGCAGCGGCGACAGCAGAGGCGGTGGCAGCGACGTCGTCAGTCAACTCAGGGATGACAGCAGTGATAGTGACACAGAAACATTAACTGGAAAAGGAAGTCGATCTGCATCAACTTATTTTAAAATGATTCATGACCTTAAGGAACGCGCTCAAGCCAAGTACGAGAATGAAAAAGATAATATTCTGCGTGACAGTAATTATGCCCTACGACTTACAGAAAGCATTCACTCGCGGACCATCCCGAGTTGCTCAGTGATCAAGAAACTGATGATGTCACCAGATGTTCCTGACGACACCAAACGCCAGGTTGGTGTGGCTCTTTACGTCGTAGAGTCACTTATAAGTGGGACATTGTGTAAGTGGGACGAGGACAACAAAGGGACCACCAGTCCCAGGGAGGAACAACACCAAGACGATGGCTGCTGTTGACACAAGGACCATTAGGTTTCTCAGTTGGAACATTCATAGCATCAACAAAAGACTGAATGACCTAATTGCATATGTTACCTGTAACAACATAGATATAATTGCTTTACAGGAGCCCTACACGTCCAACATGATAAACAAAACCCCACCAAAAATCAGAGGGTATGCATCCTATAATAACAGTAACGCCACAGGCCTATTAACTTACGTCAGAAGTGATTTACCGCACATTCTTGTGAGCACGTCACACAATGTACACACACAGTACCATCACTTTCATGTACAAACTACAGCAGGCCACTTTTCATTCCTCAACGTATATGCCAGAAGCCAGAAACTCAATGTAACATTGTTCCCAGATCTAGACAATCATGGGACAATATACATGGGAGATTTTAATGCTAGACATATTACGCTGGGAGACAGTACTAACAATGATAATGGATGCAAATTTATCAAATATGTTTATGACAACAGATTAACAGTGTATACTACGGATACCCAAACTCATTTATTGGGAGGCAGATTTGATTATGTAATGGGTAGAAACCTTGTGCAAGATAGGATGGAATGTTCGTTGGTAAATCACTTGGTTAGTGATCACTATGCAGTTTCTGCTTCCTATGAGGTACAGTGTGATGTACCTAATAGACATCAGAGACGGAAAATGAATATTCCATATGGCTTGCATGACCACTTTATTAATTGTATATCAAAATGGTATCAAGATTACACAATAACGAATGTACAAGCCTTCTCCAGAGATTTCGTTGATACGATTACTACCTACTATGACACATGGGTGTGTTGGGGAACAGGTCGTAAGCCTAGCAGAAGTGGGCAACACCTACCACCACCCAAATGGGTCCTTGACCCCGTATTTGTTAAAGAACATGAACGAGTAAAGCAACTTGGAGATGCGTACAAACGAACCAAAGCACAAGGTGACTTGCATGCATTTCTAGTTGCAAATAGAGAGGTGAGAGACATGAGCAACGTTATACGAAATAAACATTGGGAAGAGTTCCTACAAAGTATAAATGAGCAAACAACACTTGTTAAAGTTTGGGAAAAGATACGAAAATTCTCTAGAAGCAGCCCAACCAAACCGCTGCACCACAGCCCACTAGAACAAGCAAACATCCTCCTTGATCAATGAACAATAACATCGAGCTACGACTCACTCCCAATTAACATACAGCACAAACTTGATGACACACGCCCCAACAGACAACGAACCATCAATCTTGCCGGTACAGCTATCGACGTGTCGGACCTTAATGCTGTAACTGAATGGGAATTAAATCATGCACTAAAGATGGGAAAATCAACTGCTCCTGGAGAGGATAGTATTACTTACAGTCTACTGAGATTAGTCTCACACGTACCAGGTAATCCACTATTAGTGTTGTACAGAATGAGTTTACATGAAGGAGTATTACCTGATGCTTGGACAAAGAGAGTCATTGTTCCTATCCCCAAACCACACTCAGATAATTATAGACCCATATCTTTAACATCGTGTGTTTGTAAAGTGCTTGAACGTATTGTTCTAAACCGACTCATGTATCGTATACAGGGGCACCTGTCACCCCAACTGTTTGGATTTATGCCTGGGCTCAGTACACAACACTGTTGGTTGCCTGCCTGGCTGCGTTGACGTGGCAGTTCTGACATGGGGGGCCATCTTCCTCCTGTTCAGCGTGTGAACTCCGTGGGCCTGGAGTTTACTTGTAAGGCTGGTTATCCGACCATCGAGATGGTGATGTGTGACATGCTTCGTGTTCCGGTGGAAGCTGTTTACGGTGTGGAGCTAGTTTCGGCCCATCGGGTTGTTATTAAGTTCGTGGGGGAGGACGAGTACCGGGACTTCCTCCGTCGGTACGAGGGGCGTACGTTGCCGTTGCCAGACGATGCCGGCTCTGTGGCGATTTCGGACCGCAGTGGTACCCTGACTTATGTCAGTATCCATGGTGCGCCCCTGGAATTCCCTGATGACCTCCTCCGGCGTTACTTCGGGGGTTTTGGTACTGTTGTCAGCGTGCGGGTGAACACGCTCTCCTCGGGGCGGTATGCTGGGAGGCGTACAAACATTCGCACGTTGGGGATGCGCCTGCGGTCGGATATACCTTCTTCTGTCCGGCTTATGGGGTACTACGTCCGGGTGTATTATGCCCGGCAGCCTCGTACCTGTTTCCGGTGTGGCCTGTTGGGGCATCAGGCTGCCGGATGCTCTGAGGCCCCTGCTGCTCCTGTCAACTTGTTCCGCGACGAGGATTTCCCGCCGCTCCCTCTGGAGGCTGTCTCCGGTGATGTTGATGAGGTGGTGCGCGTCCCGTCTGCTGCTGCAGCTTCCCCGGCGGCGCCTGCCGTTCCTCCGGTTCTTGTCGTCCCTCCTCCGGTTCTTGAGGTACCGTCGGTTGGTCTGCCTGATCCTGTTGCTGTTCCAACTGCTCCCATGGGCCTTCCTGGAGCTCCCTGTGTGACGTCGCTGTCTTCTCCCTCGTCTTCTGATGCTGCGCCTGGCCCTGTGTCCGTGACTCGGGTCCCGGATGTGCTTGGTGCTGGGGTGACTGCGGAGCCTCCTGCTGTGTGTGGCCCGGTTCCCCCTGTGGTAGAGGCTGCTGCCGTCCTGGCGTCGGTTCCTTCGGCTCGTGGTACCCGTGTTTCTGGGTCACTTACCGGCTCGGACGATATCCGGCCGGTGCCCAAACGTTCCCGGCGTTCGTCTTCTTCCTGGGCCGACGTTGGTGACTTCAGTGACTGTAGGGCTTCGGATGTTGACAGTGTGGATACGGATGCGTCGATGTCTCCGCGGTTCGTGGTGGCGGAGGTCCATGTGCCTGCTGGTGCTGGTGCCTGTGTCTCGGACGTGCCTTCGGTTCTTTCTCCGCCGGGGGACTCTCCGCAGTGGGGGGTGGTGGCTTCCGCTGCCGGGGATGGTGTGGACTCTGGTGCTGGGCGTGGCCTGGTGGTGACGTTACGGAAGGATGCGCGCCGTCCGGGTTCCCTGCTGTCGTCTGGTGGTGTGCCCGGGGCCGCGGGTACCCCTGTGGTGCGGGTGCGCGTTGGGGCCCTGGGGGACGTGTTGCCGGCGTCTGTGATGCCACCGGGTCACTGGTCGAAGATTGCCGAGTTACTGCTGTCTGACGGACCGGAGTGCTTTCGTGGGGGGCAAGTTCCCTTCCTGTGGGGGCGAGTGGCGACTTCTCGCCTCATGAGTTCTACCATCTGGGTCCCCAGTTTGCAGGTGTTTGTTGCCCCGGTTCCGGATGTTATGGCGTCCCCGGTGGATGGACGAGACCCTTGGCAATGGGTGCTCTGGGAGGCGTTCAATGTAAGATTCCCGCGGGCCAAGTTCCCGGGCAAGTATGTGCTCTGATTTCTTGTGTATTTGCTCTATGACATGCTGTGTGCCCTTCTGGCTGTTTGTTTGCCCTGTTCTGTAATGTGCTTCTGCCTCTCACTTTGTGCGTAGCTTTGCCGTGTGGCATATTAGTTTCTAGTGCTTGGCGTCACTCGTTTCGCGTTTTGGCTTAGCATTTCGCCTTTCCTGGCTTTGCGATTCACCCTTCACGGGTACGCCGGGGCGCATCCGATCCCACGATCGTCGTCGCCCCTAACTCAACAACAACAACAACACAACACTGTTTTGCTGAGTACTTCGCACATATTGAAGCTTCCCCTCAAACAGTCTTCATCGACCTAGCAGCAGCTTTTGATACAGCAAACAGAGAAATCATACTGGAACAGCTTGCCGAGCTGGGAATACAAGGAAAATTACTGAAATGGATAAAGGGCTATTTGTCTAATCGAACAGCATATGTTTTGTTTAATGGTGTTAAAAGCACAGAGAGCAAACACTTTGAACTGGGAACTCCACAAGGAGGGGTCCTCAGTCCCTTGTTGTTCAACGTTCTGATGCATAAACTTATTAAAGATCTTCCAACTAATAATGAAGACACTGTCATTTGTTATGCTGATGATATATGTTTACAGGCTGCCACCGAGCCTAGAATGCAAGTTCTGCTCGACGCTTTTGCTACTAGAGCTGAGGAATGTGGCCTCCTTATCTCTGTACAGAAAACTCGTGCCCTCATTCCATGTGGTATTCCACCACCCAATTATCATATAGATGGGCGAGCACTTGAGAACTGCGAGTCTTACAGATACCTTGGTGTCCCCATTAACGACCCTGGGTACCTTTCTTCTCTCAAGAGGAGACTTTGGGAGAGATTAAAGCCCTTGTTGGTGTTAATCATGGGCTTAACGTGAGACTTGCTAGAATGTTTTATGTATCATTTATACGCTCTGTGATTGACTACAATGCTCTACATCTCACACTGTATACTGACAAAGAGCTGAAATCTCTTGAAATCTTGCAAAATGAAGCTATGCGTCTCATCCTTGGGGCTCCAAAGTCCACGAGAATAGTTAACATGAGAGCAGAGTTAAAATTACCTACCATAAGTGAGAGAATCTTGTCTATTAGCACAGTTTTCGGCGTGAAGGCATTGAGTAGATCTAGACAACACATGAAGTTTCAAGCTAAACTTTCTAATATGCAACACTCTCCTGAGGTCTATAGAAGAAGAACGAAATCTGATTATGTATATTGGTTCTACAAGGTAGCCAACCCCATCAAAATATTAAATATGTACCCAACTCGACTAATGATTAATCAGCCAATTACTCCATGGGATAACTGGGATCTATCAGTTGATTTTGTAAATGCGCCCAAGAAAGATAGTGTGCACACTACATTATTAAAACAGTTAACACTGAAAAGCATCACTGAAAGTACTCAGAGTATGGGTAACGATGTTTATCAGTGCTATACCGACGGCTCTGTAGAAGAAGGTGGACGATGTACCGGATGTGCATGTAACATATTTGAACAACTCTCCTACATACAGCAATGAAGCGCGTCAATGACAGGGCAAGTACAACTCAAACCGAACTTGCAGGCATATACCTTGTCACTGAATTTTTAAAAGACAAAGGCAGTGGACTTATATACTGTGACTCGCAGAGTGCACTCCTGGCATTGAACGCACATAGTAGTGACACACAGAAAATAGTCAGTGATATTCGAATGAATGTTTTAGCTGCCAAAGAAAACAGATTTGAGATTAAATTCCTATGGATACCATCACATGTTGGCATCTCAAGGCATGACACTATTGATATGCTTGCTAAGTCAGCCTGCAGAAAACCAGTGGTAGAAATTGATATGGGTGTTTCATTAGCAGTGACAAAGAGAATACTTAAACAAATATCTAATGAAAATCTCACCGACCTAACAAATTCTCAAAGACCTGAAAGTTGTAGCATTAAATATTATGATAGATATCGTGAGGAGACATTCACATATGGGACTAATAGAACAAGAACCCGGCAATGTGATGTTATAGTGGCCAGAATACGCCTGGGATACAGACGTATCTGGCAGCTTTCTCAAAACCCAAATGTCGAGTACACAATGTGTCAACTTTGTGAAAGAGAAAACATGCACTCTCTTGAACATTATATTGTAGAGTGTCCAATACTGACTGACTTTCGCCCTCCTGGGCTAAGGTATGCTGAACTCTGTAGTTACTATATGAGTACTGGAACACTTGATGATATATTGGACTTGTATCCAAAATTGACCATGTAATGTATCAATCATACAATGTATGTATGTGATGTAACTATATAACCTGAGCTTGTAAAAGCACCTTCATCACCTTCAGTGATTAAGTGCTTAATTGCACACTAGTTTCTTTATCAGCTACCTCACTCTGTCAGGGTAAATGAGACAAATGTATGTGAATGCATGTGTGTGTGTATATATGTATGTGTATGTGTGTGTGTGTATGTATATGTATGGGTATAAAGCATATATGGAAGCTGATCAGAATTACATTTCACCTTTGTGAATGTACATTAATGACACTATGTAAAAGGCACATCTAATACTTTATGTAGGGCATACGTAAATCTGTATATCTATGTATTTACGTATGTAGGTTAGCTTAGCATTTTAAAAGCACCGAATCACCTTCTGTGGTTGAGTGTTCAATTAACCCTTGAACTGTAAGTTTAACACTTCTCTAACCCTGTCCATGGAGGACAGAAGAAAATGTATATATGCTGGTTAGCATTGTAAATGTGTGGCCACGTCTGTGGTAGAAAATAATAATAAAAAAAAAAAAAAAAATTGCTCACGTCATCTCAGGCGTTTCTTAATGTCACCAGGTTACTAGGCCGTAAACACCAACTGTGTATACCCTCGTACCGCCGACTTTAGGCCAAAGGAGACAATTTTGCGACCTTCTATTAGCGAGTCCCGGTACTCTGTAGGGAAACCGTGCCTTCCACCTGTGACCGCCTTACTTCCGCGTTCCTGTTGCTTCAGATGACTTAATCATTAATCTTCCGGCGAAATTTTTGAGTACTGCTACGTGCTTTCCATTTGTTGACCTCTCCTCCAACACTGCTGGAATGGCTGCAGTCTTGATGACGCAGCAGGTAGGTAGTGGTGATCTCGAGACAGCTACCCCGGCGTTGTATGGCACCTCCGGTGACTGCTATATGTGGACAGCTCGCTGGCCCTGACAACCTCGTTAGTGACGTGAGGCGTCGGCCGGGTGACTCTTGGATAGTCACTCATCCCCAAAGTAACTGATGTATGGGTTACTTGGTCTCGTGGGGGGAGGGCTTTGCGTAACGTGCCTCCCCCCTCGGTCTTTACAGACAAGGGTTCATGTGTGGCTGAAACAACTGGGTCGGTGTACCAATCAGACCTGGGAACAGATAGACACAACACAGCGGAAGCATAGATATACTCTGTGTTTGGTGGAGGTGGAATCCCAGAGCACGGTAAAAGCTGCTACCTGAGTTAAGTATAGTAATAGTTCATCTCATTGCTTCTACAGGAAAATCTAATGAATACTAAAGTATACTAACCACGGAAGTTACTTTACTGTATAGCGCGAGATCTCGTCACCATAGGGTGACGAGACTGCACCTGACTACTGATGAGCGATGACAGAGGATCATTCCCATCCTCTGACTCGTCGGTGAAGCCATGAGTCAGGAACTAGACCCGCTGAAGGGGCCAAGTCACCCGGATTTAAAAAATTGTTGTAGGGTATTCATAATTTATTATCCTGATACATGTGAAAGGTGCTGCACCTAGGCCAAGTTTCAGCATCTCAGCCTAAATAGAGACGGAGAAAAAACAAAAAAAAAGACGAATTTTTCAACCATGTTCAAAAAATTTCACAGCCCACAATTGTGAACCAAAATCATTTATAAGACACTCAGCTATGACCTTACTATATAATAAAGATTTGCATGTCACATTATTATCCCAGATGTATTTAGTGCAATAATACAGATTTTATAAAAGTTTCCCAAAAACGTATGCAACAAAATGAGGTGTATCATTATTTATAAAATCAATAAATCTACGTAGATAAGAATAATGACATGCGTTTATAGAGGCGTATTTTCTACATATAATGTGCAAGTTTCATGTAAATAGAATAATAAATAAAGGCTGTGAAATTTTATCTAGTTTTAAAAGTTGGAGTTGCGTAGCGCGCTCTCAAAGTCTACTGAACCTGCGGTCACTCGTGAGTGGTGATTTACGCATTGCGGCCAGCTCGTATGGAGAGCTCGCATGCATCTAGCTGTCAGTGCTTCTCTCTTGTTCGTTTGGTAAGTCATATTGCAGTACAAATAGCTAAAAATCCAAAAATAGCATGTTCTGGGAGATATTGTGTGAGCGCGTCAGCATACATCCTCTCTCCATGAGAGACACGCAGTCACTGACTGCACCACCCTCGTGTCAGACCATATGTTGTGTTGCCATATGGTTAGTTTATATTCATTTTATGCATAACATGTTATTTTCAACGCTATTACGAAAAATAAGACATCTACAACGTAAGATACAATACCCCGCGGCGTACTCACGGCGCGAGGACCAGATTCACGAAAGTTGCAGCGGGAAATTTGACTCTAATTACGTTATTTTTCAAGATATCATTAAACGGTTTGGACCACAGTGTTGCCAGAACGTTGTAGTATTTTTCGTAATTTTTCGTAAATATTCCATTTTTCATCGGATTTTCGGGTGACTTGGCCCCTGAAGGCAGTTCTAATTCTTCTCTAGCATGATATTGTTTCAATTTATTTACATGAATTCTACTTTCCACCTGGTCCTCGAATACTCCTTTTATAACAAGATTAACCGGCCCCGCCCTTTTAATTACTCTATACGGACCTCGCCACCTCGGAGCCAGTTTCCTACTCTGATTGGCGGGCGCAGCCTCATTCACTCTCAATACGAGGCTTCCTTCCTTCAACTCACGAGGGCGCACTTTCTTGTCATAAAAATGAGCATACCGATTCCGTGCCTTCTTGGATGCTTTAGCTGCAATATTCCATGTGTTTCTCATTTTTCCAAGGACCTCTGAAGGATAGTCCTCCCCGTATGCAACATTATGTCTCTTAAGCAGACCTGAGGGGAAATTGCACGAATTACCAGTAAACAAATGAAGGGGTTGGGTGTTAATTGACTGGTGGATGGCAGTATTCAAGGCTAATTGAACATAGGGTAGGTGTTCATCCCAATAGTTTGCATCATGTTCAGCAAGGATTGCAAGCATGTCCTTGATTGAACGATTAGTCCGTTCCATCATTCCGTTTGCTTGTGGGCGGTAAGCTGTTGTAAAAGCCGAAGTTGTCTCTAAAATCTTACAAACTTCCCTAAATATATTCCCATTGAATTCTTGACCCCGGTCAGAGACTAAAATTTTAGGAGGTCCGAATACAGTAACGAACCTACACAAGAACGCATCTGCAACCGTACGAGAATCCTTCTGAGGTAATGCAACTAGTGTACTGTACCTAGACAGATGGCCAACTAGCACCAACACGTATCTGTTACCTGAATGCCTGTGATGTAAATCAATCAAATCGGCCCCCACACGGTCTAGAGGTTCACGAATTTCAGGAAATTCCTGAAGTGGGGCTTGTACCTAAAGGGTGCCTTTCCTTCTCTGGCAACGATTGCACGACTTCACGAATTTTATTACTTCAGAAAGTAACCGTGGGAAATAAAATAGAGACCTTGCCGTTTAGTGGGTTTTAAAGACCCCCGGATGCCCTGCAATTTTAGATGCATGCGCAAGCTTTAATGCTGATGACCGCATCGCGTCTGGAATAACTAGTTGAAATACTACCCTATCATTCTGGCTATTAACATAATACAGGACGCCCTGTTTCATTTCAAAATCATGAATAGGTAAATTCTTCTTCTTTTTCGAGTATTTTCCTCCCTCTAAATACTTAATAATTTCTTTCCATCTAGGCTCGCTCATCTGGTATTCTCTCATTTTATCTGATGGAATGGTTTCAATATTTTCATTAACTTGAACTGCTGCTATGTTTCTACTTAGCGTATCTGGCACAACATGTGCTGGACCAGGCTTGTACAAAATCTGGAATGAGTGGGCCGAAAGTTCGTGAGACCAGTGTGACATTCGTGGGCATTTTGTTCTCTTCTTAAATATGTGTGTCAAAGCTCGATGGTCTGTGTAAATTACAAAGTGCCGCTGAAATAGGTAAGGCTCGAAATACCTAACTGATTCTATTACTGCTAGTGCCTCCTGATCTGTAGCTGAATAACGAACTTCAGGTCCCTTGACCTTTCTACTGAAATAGGCTACCGGAAGGGGTAAATTATCCGGATCTCGCTGAATTAAACACCCGCCAATAGCTATAACGCTGGCGTCAGTGTGCACTTCCCACTCTTTATCGAAATCAGGAATAGCCAATACCGGTCTCGTGATTAGTTGGTCTTTCGGTTTGCGATAGGCTTCGTCATGCTCAGATTTCCACACAAACTTCGCATTTTTCTTTGTCAGATCAGTCAGGGTGCTGAAATGCCAGCGAAACCTTCAATATGACGACGAAAATATCCGGCCGCCCCCAAAAACCTATGCACGTCCTTTGAGTAGGCATGTCAGCAATAGCGCGGCAAGAATCTGAGTCTGGCCGGATACCATCTGGGCACACCTGGAACCCCAGAAATTTGAATTTCTGAGCCGCCAGGGTGCACTTCTGAACGCTTAGCTTGAAACCTGCCTGATCTAACAATATCAAAGTTTCAGTCAAGTCCCGTAGGTGTTCCTCAAACGTCCTGGAATATATCACAACATCATCCAGGTACGCTAAAGAATGCCTACCCAGGACCGGGCTGAGGATGAAGTTGATGGCCCTCTGAAATGATGAAGGCGCTGTCTTTAAACCAAATGGCATCCTACGGAATTGATAAGTGTGCCTACCATCCGAGAATGCTGTTTTATCCCTATCCTGTTCTGCCACCGGAATCGCCCAATACGCCGATTTCGCGTCAAGAGTTGAGAAATACTTTGCAGCACCAAATTGATCTATTATCTCCTGTATTCGGGGCAATGGATACACATCACCCTTTGTTATTTCGTTCACCTTTCGGTAGTCAACACAGAAACGATAACTACTGTCGGGTTTCCGAACTAGCACAACAGGAGTGAGCCACGATGACGTACTAGGCTCTATCACGCCCTGCTTCAACATTTTCTGGCACTCCTCCCTGATAACGTTCTTTGCCTGTTCTGGCAACATCCACTGTCTCGTGTACACAGGCAAATGATTATCAGTTGGAATGGTGTGCTCAATCTTATCAAGGAGACCAATCTGGTCATCCTTCGTTGCAAATAATTTTGGGAATTTCCGCAAAACTCCTCTCAGTGCCTTCATATCTACCTGAGTAACTGTTACAAATCAAGGGCTGAAATTAATTTTTCTAATTCTTCCACATTCCGTGCAACATTTCTCGTCTCATATTGTACTTTGGATGGTGTTTTAGTATCTATCATGTTCAATGCACTACATTGTGCAGTGACGGTTGGCGTCTCAGCTGACTCATGGTGAAAGATTTCTGTGCCCTCCACCATGGTTCCCTGAGATACCCTATCACCTGCCCTGAAGCGAAACGTCTTGTGTGAAAGATTGACAACCGGAATAAGTGCACCTTTATCGAGCACAACAATTAAGTGATGAGGAATTAATAAGTTATCACATCTTCCAGCCACCTGAAGGGTGGTACCTGGTTGTATGTGACGTCCCACGGCTACTTAATAAATTTAACAGAATGTGGGGGGCAACTCTGTTTGGTCAATGCATGCAATGCACAAGACCTCTTAATTGTGTCTGGAAGAGACTTAAAAATAAATTTTGGATAGTGCGCATTATATTTTTGCTTCCTCGTAATTGAAGCTACAACTGAGGGATGGTCGATCATCTCCACTGGGTAGAAATTCTGTCCCAACTGCAACCTGCAGTTCCTAGCCCCTCTTTGAGCAGACAAGGAATAATCAAATCGCGACAGAAAATCAGTCCCCATTAAGATGTGACCCGGAAAATCAAGGTTCTCTACGATCGTACATGTGTGAGGCTGCAATTCCCCCGTCAATCTCAAAATTAACTGTACCTTGACCTACGATCTCAATCTTTTCCCCATTGACCGCTGTTAATGTCTTTGCGCAACGTTTAAGACGTGCATGCTTAAAATTGCTGAAGGCTGACTTTTTAATTACAGTTGCCTGGCTTCCTGTATCAACAAAAGCTGTCCATCTTACACCTTCCACTTTCAACTCAAAAGTAGGCCTACCATCACTAGGGGCCTTCTTTCATTGTTTCGAACTAGTAACTGGACAATCCCTCTGTATATGTCCGCTCTCCCCACAGGAGTAACACCTCCGCGGGTCCCTGTTGGTACCCCGCGCAGGGTGGCTTGAACGTGCAGCTGAGGGCTGCTTCCCGCCTGACGAACCCGCGCCACTTCTCGTCTTGTCCCCCTCGCCTTTACTTAACGCCCCTACGTATGGGGACGACCGAGCGCCCGACTTTTCGATTGATTGATTGATAAAGATTAAGCCACCCAAGAGGTGGCACGGGCATGAATAGCCCGTAAGTGGTACAATTTTGTTTTTTCTCAGTATTCTGAGGCTGCATTTAACCATCAAGCTGTTATCGCGGGGGAGGATACTGCTGTACAATCTTTATGAGGGTGTCCAGCTGCTGGACACCTTTGTTGACCAGGAGAGTGGCTGTGTTGATGGCTTCAGGGTGGCCACTGCATGATTCAGGAACTCTCAAAGCTCTTTTAAGGTCATTGGTTGCTTCACATTCCAGAAGATTCTGTGGTGATTCTGACCCTGTGGATTCCTTTTGGGATATTTAACCTTTCTAATTTGGTTGCCTTAAGATACCATGTTGCAGATGGCGAACCTTCAGCTATTCTCTGGTGTAGGTAGGCTTTGTTGAGATGTGAGAGTTTTTTGGTGATGATGTTTTTATGTTCTCTAGGCTGGGTTGAATTGTTTTATGTATCACTGGATGACGAGTTGCCAATTTAGCAATTTCATCAACTTTTTCATTTAATGGGATTCCAATATGGGATGGGATCCAGTTTAAAGTTATGTTGAGTCCTTTGCCTTTAGCGACTGCTCCAAGATACAAAATGGTGGTAATTATTTCCACATTATCTTTCCACTGTTTTTGTCCTAGTATTTGAAGTGCAGCTTTTGAGTCCGTGTGTATGATTGCATTTTGAGTGTTTTGTGCAATCACATATGCGAATGCCTGTTGTATAGCAAACAGCTCAGTTTGGGTTGATGATACTAGTCCTCCCAGTCTCCAATATGCCTGTACGCTGGTCGTGCAAAGAGCAGCGCCAGCACTCTCATATTCTGTGTCCACCGATCCGTCTGTGAAGATGTGGGTGGCTCCTGCTACTGCTATGCTATACATTTGCTCTTCTATTATGCGCCTTAGGATTGTCGGATCATAGGCAGCCTTTTTCATTGGGAGACTTTCTATTACTATTTTGAAAGTAGGCTCTTCCCACGGCGCGGAAGGAGTGTAATTTGGGTGTGGATGATCACCCTCTCTATCAAGAATCATGTTTTTTAAATGTAGTCTGTTTAGGACTTTTCCTGCTCTTGCAACCCAAGAGTTTCCATTGTTTTGGCCTAGTCCAACCACCAAGGCCTGCCGTACTGGGATTGGATAAGAAGAAATAATTATCTTACTGATAATTGTAGCTGTCCTTTGTGATATTCTTTCTTGTAGAGAGGGCAAACCCGTCTCCAGTCTAAGAGTTTCAAGCCTGGTCCACATGGGGGCTCCCAGTGCAGCTCTCATAGCATTGTTTTGGGCAACTTCAAGCTTTTTCCACTGTTGGTGTGATAGATTTGTGAGTGCAGGTGCGGAATAATCGATCACTGATCTGACTGCCTGTACATAGTATGTGCGAAGGACTTGCAGATTGGCTCCTCCAGAAAGGGAGGTTAGCGACCTGAGGATTGCCGTCCGGGCTGCAGTCCGCTCTCTCAAGTAAGTGACCTCAGCATTAAAATTCATGTGTGTGTCCAGGATGATTCCTAGATAGTTCACATTTGTGTTCCTCACGTGTGCCCCAAAGAATGAGGTGATTTGATAAAATGCTATGCCCAAGATTACCATCCGAGTGCCGGCGGGGAAGTGGTCAAATAGCTTCAGCTATCACCTCCTTTTGTCCGGTCGTGATGGTCAAGTGAATGAAGGCGTCCTTTAGTTACCTGTTGCGTTGCTCCTGGGAGTTGTCATACATATATATATTCAGTTGTCATATATATATATATATATATATATATATATATATATATATATATATATATATATATATATATATATATATATATAAATATATATATATATATATATATATATATATATATATATATATATATATATATATATATATATATATATGTCGTACCTAGTAGCCAGAACACACTTCTCAGCCTACTATGCAAGGCCCGATTTGCCTAATAAGCAAAGTTTTCATGAATTAATTGTTTTTCGACTACCTAACCTACCTAACCTAACCTAACCCAACTCTTTCGGCTACCTAACCTAACCTAACCTATAAAGATACGTTAGGTTAGGTTAGGTAGGGTTGGTTAGGTTCGGTCATATATCTACTTTAATTTTAACTCCAATAAAAAAAAAATTCTCTCATACATAATGAAATGGGTAGCTTTATCATTTCATAAGAAAAAATTAGAGAAAATATATTAATTCATGAAAGCTTGGCTTATTAGGCAAAACGGGCCTTGCATACTAGGCCGACAAGTGCATTCTAGCTACTAGGTACGACATATATATATATATATATATATATATATATATATATATATATATATATATATATATATATATATATATATATATATATGACAACTGAAAACTCACACCCCAGAAGTGACTCGAACCCATACTCCCAGGAGCAACGCAACAGGTAACTACAGGACGCCTTAATTATATATATATATATATATATATATATATATATATATATATATATATATATATATATATATATATATATATATATATATATATATATATATATATATATATATATATATATATATATATATATGTCGTACCTAGTAGCCAGAACGCAATTCTCAGCCTACTATGCAAGGCCCGATTTGCCTAATAAGCCAAGTTTTCATGAATTAATTGTTTTTCGACTACCTAACCTACCTAACCTAACCTAACTTTTTCGGCTACCTAACCCAACCAAACCTATAAAGATAGGTTAGGTTAGGTTAGGTAGGGTTGGTTAGGTTTGGTCATATATCTACATTAATTTTAACTCCAATAAAAAAAAATTGACCTCATACATAATGAAATGGGTAGCTTTATCATTTCATAAGAAAAAAATTAGAGAAAATATATTAATTCAGGAAGACTTGGCTTATTAGGCAAATCGGGCCTTGCATAGTAGGCCAAAAAGTGCGTTCTGGCTACTAGGTACGACATATATATATATATATATATATATATATATATATATATATATATATATATATATATATATATATATATATATATATATATATATACATATATATATATATATATATATAGATATATATATATATATATATATATATATGAAAATGAAAACTCACACCCCAGAAGTGACTCGAACCCATACTCCCAGAAGCAACGCAACTGGTAACTACAGGGCGCCTTAATCCGCTTGACCATCACGGCCGTCAAAAGGAAGTGATAGCCGAGGCTATTTGAGCCACTTCCCCGACGGCAACTCGGATGGTAATCTTGGGCATAGCATTTCACCAAATCACCTCATTCTTTGGGGCACACGTGAGGAACACAAACGTGATGGTCAAGCGGATTAAGGCGCCCTGTAGTTACCAGTTGCGTTGCTTCTGGGAGTATGGGTTCGAGTCACTTCTGGGGTGTGAGTTTTCATTCGCATATAGTCCTGGGGACCATTCAGGCTTGTTCGCATATATATATATATATATATATATATATATATATATATATATATAAATTGCTGTACCAGCGTTCCTGTCCTCTTCAGTGGGGTCTGACAACTTGGTGAAGGAAATCCTACCTGAGCACCTAGTTCAACAGGCTGGGGTACATGATCCCAGCTTCACAGACTGCACAACCAAATGGGTCTCTCTCGCAGGACCAGCACCCCAACCACCGCCTTCTGAAGCCCATAAGCAATCCAGCTGGGATCGCCCCATTGCCGACCAAGAAGCTGCAACTTTGCTAGAAGCTGCGACAACACCACATGACACTGCCCGACTTAGAGCTGTAGCAGCTCCCCATGCAGGTGATTTCCTATTAGCAACCCCAATGTCAGCAACCGGCACCCGTCTCACACCGCAGGCCCTCCGAATTGCTGTGGCTCTCCGCCTAGCTGCCCCCAATCCACACCGAATACAGGTGTATTTGCGGCGAGGCAGAGGCCGACAGATATGGACGGCATGGCCTTCTTTGCCAAAGGACGGGAGGATGGCATGCAAGACACGGCGAGGTTAATGACATTATTAAGAGAAGCCTTACCACAGCCGGTTGTCCAGCAGAGAGAGAGCCCCGTTACCTAATGTCCAGTATTATAGACTGTGGGTTGGTTGGTGTTGTCGTCGTTGATCCTTCTCTACGGACAACCCAACCCACAACTCGGTAGAGTGCTTATACTAGGAGATCACCCTTGGCGCTTCTGGCTCTTGGAGAGGGGCTCAACGTCACACGTTTAGGGGATGCGGCTCCAACACTTAGCCTCGTTGTCACGTGCACACACCCACTCGAGCCGCTGTGACTCCCCACTCTCTCCTTAGGTGATATGATCTCCTCAATCCCCTATGACTTACTAGTATTACCTCCTACCCTGTCCACAGCAGTGGTTCTTGGTTCTTTCTCCCTCCTTCTTTACTACCTCCTGGGAAGCCTCACTAGGACAAGGGCAAACACCAGCAAATTGTGACACATTTACTGGACAAAGCACATACACGATACATACACACATATAATAATAATGAATCCTATACTCTATAATATCACAATCAGGTTGCACTCCAACACCATCAGAACTCTATTATCAGCTTATCAAGGGGTATCCTATCTCCTGGTTCGCCACCTGATGCTATTAACCTCCTCAAGTTGATCAAGTCTACATACACTGTTGCACCATCAGCAAGATAATATATATATAGAAAATCAGCATTTGAATGCAATCACATATATCAGTATAAATGTTCATTGATACACAACAATGATCCATCAATCACTGTCAGTCCTGGAACGCATACATCCGTAGGTAATCCAGCCTACGACTGTAACTCTAAACTTCAGTATAAAACACTCCTTGACATGAGAATGCAAACAGTCACTCACCTCTCACTGCGTCTTGCACGCTAATGACAACCAAACACTATCAACTCCCTACTAGTAATCCACCAGAACTTCCCCTTCCACCTCTGGAAGTTCACTACCCTAATATCTTTAGGTTCTGCCGGGCTTCACTACCAGGATCCTCTGCAGCTCCTCCAGGCTGCTATCATGAAGTTTCCTTGTGCAACTACGGTGCTTCACCCTTCTGTTAGGTTCTTCCACAGCTCTCTTGGCTGCTACACCACCTCTACAGAAGCACGTGACACTCCTCTTCACTGCTGCTTCTCCTCACAGCTCGAGGTCCTCTGCTCCACTACCTTGGAGTCTCATCAGCTACATCATCTGCTGGCTTCGAAGTTCTCAGCAACTTCTTCCCCAAAGACAAACCTGCAACCCATCGACGTTCCAATAAAATGTTCCCCTTTAACACATAAACAAAAATAACCACACAATATGCTTGCCTCAAACCTCTATCTGTCCTCTACATACAGTGAGAGTGGACTCCCCCGTTTTGGGCGGGTCCATACTCCACCTCGCCTGGCGGCGGTCCTCACTCGCTGGGAGGGTCTTCCTCCATCCGGAGCCAGGCTCCCTCAGTCGTCCGCCAGCGCTCAGAGGGGGCGGACGTCGCTCCGTGCTCCTCCCTCTTCACTCTCCTATTTCAGGCTTTCTGCCTTATTAAAACATGTCTAACTTATAAATAAACATTGCTACTGTCGCTGGGCACACGACCAACTACAATGCAATCACTATGAACTGGCGTATATCGTGCTTACCACAGAACGTCTGGTCGAGGGCGCTTTCCCTCTGACGGCGTCTGGTCAGGGCGCTCCCACGGCCCACAATAATGCCTCCGGGCGGCTTAATATTCACTAATTATCGTCCACGACTTGAGACCACACGTCCCCAGCTCGATTCCACAGCTGGCACGTCTGCACACTTCTCTTCTCTTAGAGATATATCACTAGGGGTTCCCTTCTGACGGGAGCTCAACGGAGCGCGGCTTCCCCCTGCGATGTCTGGCACTCAAGTGAGGTCAAGGTCCTCCAGAAGCGAGCCTCACGCCTCCAGCAAAATGTCCACATCTCCTAGCCCGTCATTTATCTATTTTCTTCTGCATTGCCCATAATCTCAAACTGTTACACATATCCAACCAACTATTTTACATCTGCGTTATCACCTCAATACTTGCTAGACCTTCTAGTTAGGTCAGGCTTGCTGAATAACTCTCAAGAAGGGAGACTCGTTTCTCCTGCAGGCTGAGATCATAACACTCCCCTCCCCTTATTTTTGAGAGTTATTCCAGTGGCACAGCTCGGGATAATACATCCGCCACTACACTGTCTCGTTCTTCACCCCATATACTCTCTTAGGAGTCTACAATTAACTCGTTGCACCTTGCAACATCTGGCTCACAACTCTCCAGAAACACGATCTTCTCATAAACGATTTGACTTCTCTGGCACCTCTTGGCTAGGCTGTCCTCCTTGGACGCCTGCAATCCACTGGTCCACTCTACTTACTGTCTCCACCCTCCGTTTCCTCGTCTTCTTCTCTTCCCGTCCAGAGTCAGACATCTACTGTCTGTATCTCCTCTGTCGTCTTCATACTTCCATCTACTGCCATTATACTTTCGCCTCCTGTCATCATAGTTCACTCCCTCGTCTTCACCAACTATCCTCCCTTTCGTCTCCTCATTTGTCCAAGACATCGTCTTGTTTGACCTCCATCGAGTCCTCGGCTTTCTTCTATTCCTCCATGCTTGCATCATCATCCTCTTCCCACACTTCTCACCTCTATACCACTCCATTTCTTCTCCTTCAACTCTTCTTCGTTCCCTAAAAGTTTCTTCGGGCACTGTATTACATCCAACAGCACTCGACCGTACATGTCGCCTTACCTCTCCTAGAGTGCTCGTAAGCATCTCTCCACACATACTGTCTCTTCTCCTTCCATTTTCTCGGCTACTACTCTTCTTCACTATCTTTACTTCACGTTTCCTGTGGAACATGTCAACTCTTGACATCTCAAACAACTTAATTCCACTATCCCTATGCCTCTGTGCTCGTGGACCACTTGACGCTCTATTTCCGTCCTCAGTATGTCCACATCTTTCCTCATTCCTACTCAGCACAGTTGCATTCACCTTCCGACTCTTAATTTCAGCAGTCTGGGCTCTACTCAGGTCCGCTCTCTTCACATGATTCTTCTTCGGCTGGGCCATCTTCACTTTCGACCTCACCGAGACTCCATTTGCCTGGGCTGGACCTTCATCAAACAGCCACGCTATGTCTATATCGATCTCTTCCACCGGCTGAATCGACACTGTCTCACCTTCTCCAGTGTCTTCCTCGTCGGCCACTTCTGCCTTCGTCACTACCGAGACAGGGTACTCAATGGCTTGGCGGTCTCCTGACGCATCTCCTCGGATGTCAGTCAGGTTCACACTCTCAGGTGTCCCACCCGTGCCGTGGCCTTCTGGGCACTCCTCTGGCACAGTCTCCGCCATGACTCTTGTCAACACCTTTGTCCCACACAAGTCATTTCCCCAGGATCACTTGGACTCCTGGAACAGGTATGTCGGGGCACACTCCCAACATCACCTCCGCCGACACATATTTCGACCTTAGCTGGACAGTACATACGGGCATGTCACTCTCAGACAATAACCCATATACTCTCATCTTACTCCTGCCAGCTAACCGTCGATCATTCCCAATCAGGCTTCTCGTAATCAAGCTCTGATTAGCTCCGGTATCCCTGAGGATACTAACCTCCACCTCGGGTTGACCTTCTATGCCGACCCAACCTTTACTAATGAACGGCCTATACCTCTCGTTCACTAAATTCGCTCTCTGTGGTTTGTCTCGGAACACATTAGTATATTTACCTCGGGGGTCACACATGGCCAGGGTCACAACTCTCTTGCCCTGCCGACAATATCGCATCACGTGACCCAATCCGTTATAATTGTAACATCTCATCTGGGAGAAATCTCTCCTATACGTACCAAAGCGGCTCTGACTTTGTCCACTCACATGAGAGTTCCTCGGGCCAGGCACACTATTTGTACTCTGTGGGGCTTTACTGGACTCTTGATTCCCTGGATCACGAATAGTTTCTCGTTTGGCTCCTCCATCCTCACTTTCAGACGAAGTGCGCGACCTACTCTTCTGAGTTTTAGGGTACTTACTTTTATCTGCCCATTTATCAAAATTTTTCTCACCCCAGACTCTTCTGGGTCTCTCATAATTTCTTCCTCCCCAGACTCCATTGGGTCTGCCATTGCTGCGTCTCACCTCATTCTGCACTCTGTTCTCCCTCAAGCTCTTGTACGCTTCAGTAATCATATCCGCCCTATCTGCGGCATCTTTCACCTCCATTATCCCTGCTTCTTGGATCTTGAACTTTGTTTCGGGATGCATCATCTCCAAGAACTTCTCCATGACCATCAGTTGCTTCAGGTCAGCGTAAGATCCAACTCCAGCAGCCTCAATCCACTTCTGGAATCGTCTTTCCAGATCTCTTGCTGTCTCAGCAAACGTACATGCTCCAACTTTGATCATTTCTCTGAAGCGCTTCCTATAAGCCTCTGAGGTTAAATGAAACGAGCGCAATATGCTGCTCTTTACTGTGGCGTAATCCTGGCACTCTTCCAGTGACAATTGGGTGTATGCCTCCCTGGCTGCACCGGTCAATCTTAACTGGACCAGCTGGGCCCATTCCTCCTGTGGCCACTCCTTGATGCTGGCTACTTTTTCAAAGTGCTCGAAAAAGCTCTCTGCCTCTTCGGGCACAAACAAGGGAATGTCCTTCTCCCTAACCCTAACATCTGGTGGGTGTGATACCTGGGTGGTGCTCTCTGGCAACCCATGTTCAATCCTTTGTTCAGCCAAGGTTCTATTCGCTTCTATCTGCATTTGTTTTGTTCTCTCTTTTTCTTTTTCCACCTCTAGCCTTGCTTTCTCTTTTTCTTTCTCCACCTCTAGTCTTGCTTTCTCTTTTTCTATTTCCAGTCTGGTTTTCTCTTTCTCCTTCTCGGCTTCATTTTTCATCTGGAGTTCCAATTTCATCTTTTCCAGCTGGAACTGTCTCTCCTTGTCCTCACGCTGCATCTGGAGCTCTAACTGGAATCTCTCCAAGCTCCTATTCCGGCTACTCCTGCTACTGCGGCTACTCTTGCTGCTCCTACTCGATCCCTGGGATCTCACGTCATCCTGCCCATCATCCTCCTTTCTACTTTCAGCTCCTTCCTGGGCTCCTTGTTCTGCCGCTTCACTTCTGGCTCTCAACTGCCTCAGGATCTCATCCTTCATCCCAGCTACTTTAGATGCTTTCAACCTAATGCCACATTTTTCTGCTATTTGTTTCAATTGATCCCTCGTGCAACCTTCTAAATCCTCAGGCTTGCCTGACTCCACAAACGCTTGTACCTTATCCATCTTGTCCTGTGAGTCTTCCCAAGAGAGAGAATATACACCTGCGGTCACACAGTTTATCTCAGCAAGGGTGTACAAATCCACTCTTGGACAGGGTGTGGGTGTGTCAGTTCACTCTCCCGGACACAGGCCCCCAATTTATTATAGACTGTGGGTTGGTTGGTGTTGTCGTCATTGATCCTTCTCTACGGACAACCCAACCCACAACTCGGTAGAGTGCTTATACTAGGAGATCACCCTTGGCGCTTCTGGCTCTTGGAGAGGGGCTCAACGTCACACGTTTAGGGGATGCGGCTCCAACACTTAGCCTCGTTGTCACGTGCACACACCCACTCGAGCCGCTGTGACTCCCCACTCTCTCCTTAGGTGATATGATCTCCTCAATCCCCTATGACTTACTAGTATTACCTCCTACCCTGTCCACAGCAGTGGTTCTTGGTTCTTTCTCCCTCCTTCTTTACTACCTCCTGGGAAGCCTCACTAGGACAAGGGCAAACACCAGCAAATTGTGACACATTTACTGGACAAAGCACATACACGATACATACACACATATAATAATAATGAATCCTATACTCTATAATATCACAATCAGGTTGCACTCCAACACCATCAGAACTCTATTATCAGCTTATCAAGGGGTATCCTATCTCCTGGTTCGCCACCTGATGCTATTAACCTCCTCAAGTTGATCAAGTCTACATACACTGTTGCACCATCAGCAAGATAATATATATATAGAAAATCAGCATTTGAATGCAATCACATATATCAGTATAAATGTTCATTGATACACAACAATGATCCATCAATCACTGTCAGTCCTGGAACGCATACATCCGTAGGTAATCCAGCCTACGACTGTAACTCTAAACTTCAGTATAAAACACTCCTTGACATAAGAATGCAAACAGTCACTCACCTCTCACTGCGTCTTGCACGCTAATGACAACCAAACACTATCAACTCCCTACTAGTAATCCACCAGAACTTCCCCTTCCACCTCTGGAAGTTCACTACCCTAATATCTTTAGGTTCTGCCGGGCTTCACTACCAGGATCCTCTGCAGCTCCTCCAGGCTGCTATCATGAAGTTTCCTTGTGCAACTACGGTGCTTCACCCTTCTGTTAGGTTCTTCCACAGCTCTCTTGGCTGCTACACCACCTCTACAGAAGCACGAGACACTCCTCTTCACTGCTGCTTCTCCTCACAGCTCGAGGTCCTCTGCTCCACTACCTTGGAGTCTCATCAGCTACATCATCTGCTGGCTTCGAAGTTCTCAGCAACTTCTTCCCCAAAGACAAACCTGCAACCCATCGACGTTCCAATAAAATGTTCCCCTTTAACACATAAACAAAAATAACCACACAATATGCTTGCCTCAAACCTCTATCTGTCCTCTACATACAGTGAGAGTGGACTCCCCCGTTTTGGGCGGGTCCATACTCCACCTCGCCTGGCGGCGGTCCTCACTCGCTGGGAGGGTCTTCCTCCATCCAGAGCCAGGCTCCCTCAGTCGTCCGCCAGCGCTCAGAGGGGGCGGACGTCGCTCCGTGCTCCTCCCTCTTCACTCTCCTATTTCAGGCTTTCTGCCTTATTAAAACATGTCTAACTTATAAATAAACATTGCTACTGTCGCTGGGCACACGACCAACTACAATGCAATCACTATGAACTGGCGTATATCGTGCTTACCACAGAACGTCTGGTCGAGGGCGCTTTCCCTCTGACGGCGTCTGGTCAGGGCGCTCCCACGGCCCACAATAATGCCTCCGGGCGGCTTAATATTCACTAATTATCGTCCACGACTTGAGACCACACGTCCCCAGCTCGATTCCACAGCTGGCACGTCTGCACACTTCTCTTCTCTTAGAGATATATCACTAGGGGTTCCCTTCTGACGGGAGCTCAACGGAGCGCGGCTTCCCCCTGCAATGTCTGGCACTCAAGTGAGGTCAAGGTCCTCCAGAAGCGAGCCTCACGCCTCCAGCAAAATGTCCACATCTCCTAGCCCGTCATTTATCTATTTTCTTCTGCATTGCCCATAATCTCAAACTGTTACACATATCCAACCAACTATTTTACATCTGCGTTATCACCTCAATACTTGCTAGACCTTCTAGTTAGGTCAGGCTTGCTGAATAACTCTCAAGAAGGGAGACTCGTTTCTCCTGCAGGCTGAGATCATAACACCAGCAACTCTGATGAGCCTGTCGGTCGCCCAGACGGAATTATGGTGAACTCCTGGAAGAATGGTAGACAGTTGGTGTGGGAGTACACTTGCGTTTCAACTTTAGCCAATACCTATGTTGACTTCAGTGCTACACAAGCAGGAGGAGCTGCCAATCACCAGGAAGCGGCCAAGTCACGTAAATAAAGAGACCTTGAGCACCACTACAATTTTGTCCCCATTGCCTCAGAGACACTTGGTGCCTGGGGTAAAAGTGCTGCTAGCTTTTTGAAGGAGTTGGGGTCTAAGCTAATCGAAACAACTAGAGACCCTAGAGCTGCCAGTTTTCTTTTTCAGCGCCTTTCAATCCAGAGAGGAAATGCTCACTGCATCCATGGTTCCTGCCCGCCATCTGAAGAGCTGGAGGAGCTGTTCAACTTGTGACAAGCAGCCTTGTACCCTGCATGTAATCAATATTGTAACTTTTTTTGTGTAATGACATTTTCAAATAAAGTTAGATAAATATACACACTTAACAAAAGAATTGGGGTGGTAGAAGAAAATATCAAAGTGTTCAGTGTGGATCCACAAGGTCTTCTCTGAGTACTCTTTATTTTCTTCTCCGAGGCTATGGGTCCCTACACTTGCACTAGAGGTGGTACCCCTTCTAGGTTTGTATATATATATATATATATATATATATATATATATATATATATATATATATATATATATATATATATATATATATATATATATATATATATATATATATGTATATATATATATATATATATATATATATATATATATATATATATAAATATATATATATATATGTATATATATATATATATATATATATATATATATATATATATATATATATATATATATATATATATATATATATATATGCGAACAAGCCTGAATGGTCCCCAGGACAATATGCAACTGAAAACTCACACCCCAGAAGTGACTCGAACCCATACTCCCAGGAGCAACGCGACTGGTATGTACAAGACGCCTTAATCCACTTGACCATCACGACCGGACATAATGAGGTGATAGCTATGCTATTTTATGCTATAAAATGCTATGCCCAAGATTACTATCCGAGTGCTGGCGGTGGGGTGGTTCAAATAGCCTCGGCTATAACCTCATTATGTCCGGTCGTGATGGTCAAGTGGATTAAGGCGTCTTGTACATACCAGTTGCGTTGCTCCTGGGAGTATGGGTTTGAGTCACTTCTGGGGTGTGAGTTTTCAGTTGCATATTGTCCTGGGGACCATTCAGGCTTGTTCGCATTTGTGTTCCTCACGTGTGCCCCAAAGAATGAGGTGATTTGGTAAAATGCTATGCCCAAGATTACTATCCGAGTGCCGGCGGTGGGGTGGTTCAAATAGCCTCGGCTATCACTTCATTATGTCCGGTCGTGATGGTCAAGTGGATTAAGGCGTCTTGTACATACCAGTTGCGTTGCTCCTGGGAGTATGGGTTCGAGTCACTTCTTGGGTGTGAGTTTTCAGTTGCATATTGTCCTGGGGACCATTCAGGCTTGTTCGCATTTGTGTTCCTCACGTGTGCCCCAAAGAATGAGGTGATTTGGTAAAATGATATGCCCAAGATTACTATCCGAGTGCCGGCGGTGGGGTGGTTCAAATAGCCTCGGCTATCACCTCATTATGTCCGGTCGTGATGGTCAAGTGGATTAAGGCGTCTTGTACATACCAGTTGCGTTGCTCCTGGGAGTATGGGTTTGAGTCACTTCTGGGGTGTGAGTTTTCAGTTGCATATTGTCCTGGGGACCATTCAGGCTTGTTCGCATTTGTGTTCCTCATGTGTGCCCCAAAGAATGAGGTGATTTGGTAAAATGCTATGCCCAAGATTACTATCCAAGTGCCGGTGGTGGGGTGGTTCAAATAGCCTTGGCTATCACCTCATTATGTCTGGTCATGATGGTCAAGTGGATTAAGGCGTCTTGTACATACCAGTTGCGTTGCTCCTGGGAGTACGGGTTCGAGTCACTTCTGGGGTGTGAGTTTTCAGTTGCATATTGTCCTGGGAACCATTCAGGCTTGTTCGCATTTGTGTTCCTCACGTGTGCCCCAAAGAATGAGGTGATTTGGTAAAATGCTATGCCCAAGATTACTATCCGAGTGCCGGCGGTGGGGTGGTTCAAATAGCCTCGGCTATCACCTCATTATGTCCGGTCGTGATGGTCAAGTGGATTAAGGCATCTTGTACATACCAGTTGCGTTGCTCCTGGGAGTATGGGTTCGAGTCACTTCTGGGGTGTGAGTTTTCAGTTGCATATTGTCCTGGGGACCATTCAGGCTTGTTCGCATTTGTGTTCCTCACGTGTGCCCCAAAGAATGAGGTGATTTGGTAAAATGCTATGCCCAAGATTACTATCAGAGTGCCGGCGGTGGGGTAGTTCAAATAGCCTCGGCTATCACCTCATTATGTCTGGTCGTGATGGTCAAGTGGATTAAGGCGTCTTGTACATACCAGTTGTGTTGCTCCTGGGAGTATGGGTTCGAGTCACTTCTGGGGTGTGAGTTTTCAGTTTATATATATATATATATATATATATATATATATATATATGTATATATATATATATATATATATATATATATATATATATATATATATATATATATATATATATATATATATATATATAATTGGGATTCATGATCCCAAATCATGAATTCGCGGAAGGAGCCGGTCAGTGGGACACTCTTATCAACTCTCATCCTCGACCGACTTTTCCAAATGACTGCAAACAGTCCAAATGGGATAGCCCCATAGTGGAGAACATCGCCACATCATTGCTGGAGGCAGCTTCCAAGAAGGACAAAGCGCGTCTTCTAGCTGTGCAAGCTCCCCATGCCGGGGACTTCCTGTTGGTAGTCCCTAATTCCGCCTTAGGCACCCGCCTGGACCATTGGACCCTAAGTATTGGTGTTGCTCTGCGCCTTGCCGCCCCTATCTCCACCGAGCACCAGTGTATTTGCGGCCATGCACGGGCAGACCAATACGGCAACCATGGTCTCATCTGTCGTAAGACACAGGGAAAGTTTGCCAGACATGAAGCAGTCAATGACATCATCAAGAGAAGTTTGGCTTCAGCTGGGTGCCCAGCACAAAGGGAACCTCAGTTGTCCAGGCCTGACAACAGCCAAAAACGCCCAGATGGAGTCACCCTGCAGCCGTGGAGGGAAGGTAAACAGGTCGTGTGGGACTACACGTGTGCATCCACATTGGCTCATACCTATCTACCTTACAGCGCAGCTGAGGGAGGCGGGGCGGCCACCTTCAGGGAGACCCAGAAAACTAACAAGTACAGGGACCTAGAACGTTGTTACAGGTTCGTGCCAATAGGCTCTGAGACTCTGGGTGCCTGGGGTAAATGTGCACTTAAGTTCCTGAAGGAGCTGGGCGAGGAACTCATTGGGAAGACTAGAGACCCAAGAGCGGCCAGTTTTATGTTCCAGCGCCTCAGTGTCGCTGTTCAGAGGGGAAATGCGTGTTGTATCTTGGGTACGCACCCGACCCCCGAGGAACTGGACGAGGTCTTCGAACACTGATTGGTATATTGTTATATTGTTATATAAGTGTGTGTTTTCTGTAAACTGTTACATTGCAATAAAATCGAAAAAAAAAAATAATAGGGGTGGTAGGAGAGGAAAAGATTAAAGTATTCAGTGAGAATCCACAAGGTCTTCCCTGAACACTATTTATTTTCTTCTTCGAGGATGTGGGTCCCTTTAATTAAACCAGTGGTGGTACCCCAATATATATATATATATATATATATATATATATATATATATATATATATATATATATATATATATATATATATATATATATATATATATATATATATATATATATATATACTTATATATATTTATATATGCAGCGAATCAAACTACAGTATTAAGCTACTTATATTAGTAATAATAATTAATATCTTATCTTATTGTAAAGTAGGCTTAGTCCACCAGGTATACACATGAATGAAGGCACGAAATAATCTTCATAACAGAATCTAGCATCTCCATTCCTGTGATGGAGTACCAAGCAACTGTACTGCTTCCTCTTTTATTATTCTTGTCAAAGGGCACTAGCTGTAAAGCCAGAATTCAAATATTAAACAGCTATATCAGATGAAACATTTGTTATATTATTAGACCAAGGATTTATTACAAGGGGTTGAGTCGTTGCCTCATGTCCTAACCGGAATTAATCCTATCTACCTGACATTACTGGCCAGAAATGACTTTGATAAGATTTCGGAAAGACACTTCCATTATTTAGATGTTGACTGCGTGTTGATGATGGAAGAAGCACTAATTTGATCTCCATAACACTTTGTCCAAGGGAGAATTATAGGAGCTGAATTTGCTCAAAGCGACTCAGTCTAACAACAATGGTTGGCCTCCCTCCCACCTCTGACACCTGGCTCACCTTGTCCAGATGTCAGTAATTGCTAGAAGTGTCACATTTATCCCATTTTGATTCTGATAATTAAGTTAATTCAATTGAGATGTTTTTATGATGTTATTAGTCCAAAGACTGCAGTATTAAGAATAACTCCCAACAGAATAGGTGGTGAATTTATAGCGCTATGTGGCAATGATATCTTGTAACTAGCAACCCGCCTCTATGACCTTTTGACACCACTACTGTCACGAGACACCGTTGGTACATCCAGTTCTGCTCTGCTGTGGTCATCTGCACCGTCAAGTTTAACATCAAGACTGCCATGTGAACTGTGATTGATATGAAGGCCTGTGGACTGTCGGGAGCAAGAACAATGTCCGAAGTAACAGTATTCTACAGCTGTCACTTGGCCCTCAGCTCTACTACACTCTGTCGTCATTCAAGACTACCGGATGGGAGTACAAGAGGACCAGGTATTGATGTCTACGCATGGGAGAAGCAAGATCGACAAAATCATTGTCAGCGACTACATTCAGCGTCCATCAGCATCGATTTTTTTTTACTCAATATAAACAGTTGGTACAAAAGACAAAGTTGGCTCTGAACATCTGTATAAAGAATATCTGGACACTTTCTTAAATGTTGAAAAACAGATTTAGAACCACAATACTTTATAAATGTTGAAAAACAGATTTAGAATAATTATTCTGGTATAAGATGAAAATCTTACTCTATAAATTGGTAAGTGATTAAAATCGAAGCCCCTGTATAATTGTCTAAGCCCTGAACAAACGGTTATGGAAAATTATGTTGTTGTTTTTTTCAGAATGTTTGAACACAGGAGAGGCGGACCAATATAAACATTGACACTCTTACAGTGAGTGCGAACACTTGGCTGTACAGTCAGCTGTAACCTCTGATATACTATAGTAGGAATTTTTTTATTTTAGATACATGTAATAAACATTAGGTGTGTTCCTTAGCATGTCAAGGTTGACATTGATTGGGGAGTGGATAGTACACGGATGTGAACTTGATAGAGTTCAGTAGCACGCTCCCGGATGACTGAAAGTTCAGTCTGAAGATATAACTTTTATGTTTTATGGTGGAGCACGGTGTGGCCGGCTCTAGAGGACACATGAACTTGGCTAGTGAAGAGCCAAGAGATTTTAATAGCTAGTCTTTGCTGTTAGGAGTAGGGACATGTTATTTAGCTATGTCAGTAGGAGTAGGATGTATGTTTCCTGATGTTGGAGGATTGCTGTCAGTTGACAGCTGAGATATTTATGAATTTGAACATGTTTATTATGATGTTGTTGGACAATCTAAAGATTGCCAAATTTTCTTAGTTAGGTTAGCTTTTGTTTGTGGCATGAGTTGAGTTTATTGTGGGTTTGGATACTAAACCTCGTTAGTTTGTACAAATTAACAAGGTTTACTAAATTGCTTGTGCGAGGGGGGGGGGGGTTGTAACAAACTAGCTGTTGTGGGAATGATCAAGAATGTTTTATCTCAGAAAGAGGAGTTTGGGAAGATTGGAGTCAAGTGGAAGTGACCTGACCCTGGAAGCACAAGATGCATCCCCCTGGGAATTAGCAAGTCTGGGTCACAAAATGGCTGGCGCCCTTTGTCTCATAGCAACGTATAATGAATCATTCTATAGTATTCACTTATTTAGAGAAATTAGTCTTCATTCAAATTATATAATATTTATCAAGAGGATTCTAATTATTAGGAGAATGAGTTAAGTCACCATAACTGAGGTCACGAGCCAGGACTAGGCTGCAGCGCAGAGTGACCTCGGCGACCTGGCGGTCACAGGTCAGCAGAGTTTCCACATTCAGTAATTCTCAAAGGTCAAATAGCCATTTTGTAATTGGGAATAGCAACTAACCTCAGTGCAACAGAGGTTAGTTGTTAAACTTAAGCTTTGCTAAGTGACTTGGTAAACTAGGCGGAACAATACTCTGCTCTGGGCTCTTGGGTAGAGGAGCATCAGAGAGAGCACAGTGTGGGTTCTGGAGCAACACAGGGAAGGTGTCCACTCCACTTCTTTCCCCAGACCAGCACAAACATCTAACTGGTCGCCAAAAAAGTAAAGTTTGCTCAGAGTTTTTGAATAGGGAGTAGGTCAACTCATTGCCGATAAGGTCAAGAAGGAAGTGTTCAGGTTAGGGAGTGAATTGATTTAGATTTTGTTTAGTTTTTGAATAAACCATTTAGCTATTAAATTGTCTTTTTTATGAATTTCCACTTTTTGTGTAATTTATGTGAATTGGTCTGTACCACGTTGGTAGCCGGCGAGGCCGATTTGAGTTGGGCGCCGATTCTAACACCGAATCATAATTCAGTATTCTCTTTGATTATCAATTAATTCCACACTTTCGGATATCCAAGTCATCTATTACTAGTGGGGATCAAGCCCCAAAGTTTATTGATTAGCATGATCGATCCAGAACTCGATCATTGCTCAGTGTTACTGGTCTGGTGGTGACAGCAAAAAAGTGATTCTAGAGTTTTGCTAGAAGTCTATTTCACGTCATATGGGTTGTAGAATCTTCAGTCGGTCAATCGTCTTAAGACCACTTGGTGCGGGGTCGGCTCAAGTAAAAGTTTGGAGTCCCTTGGTAGAGATTTAAAGTAGAATACGGGTAAAGAGAGGGGTAGAGAGAGAACAAAGATACAAAAAACAGAATGAATACCCCCACCCCCCGTGTTACAATGGCTAAACTAGAAAAACTGAAAAGGACCCCTCATAGGTCTCAAAGATCACTTGAGCATACAGATTAATAAATGTGAAGATCTGTCCCAGCAATCACAAGTCGACTATGTTCAACTGAAAAGATACTTTCACATAGCCACAAGTAAGTTTGAGCAAGTCAAATGCCAGATAGAAAATTATTTGGTCGATCCTGCCAAAATCAATTTATCTGATACTGTATTAGACGATTTTATGACTGATCTGGCACTGTAAGAGGATTATATACAGACCAGTTTGAATCTTTTCGCTAAAATAATTAACCAGTGAAAGGCAACAGCCAAAGCTTCCTCTAATACAGCATAACTAGAAGTCAAGCTGCATTCCATTAGTCTTCCTACATTCTCTGGAACAGAGAATAAAAGTTAGGATAACTTCAGGAATAAATTTGTTGACTCAGTGTATTCTAAAGCCACTATACCTACAACCTTCAAATTTATATATTTTCAGTGTAAACTTAAAGGAGCTTTAAAGATATATGTTTACCTTTATCTATAGGTAAAGAAAAACAATTTTGGACATTGTTCAAAGTAACTGATAATAATATTGGACAATGTATTTATATGAAATATAACAAAATAGAGCATAATAACATAATTACTCATTATTATTTGTGTTATTATGTATTACTCACCAATGCTATAGAAGCACCAGCTGTATATCCACTTTGTGGACACTTCTTACTACTATTCTTCTTTGTGTGCCGAACAGGTGCTTTCATCTCTTTATTCTTGCATTATCCATCAGTTCCAGTTAATAGGAGCTGTTCTCTTTATCAACAAAACGTTCTTTTTCTTAAATATTCGTCTAAAATCAATTTCTGAAAATAATTTGATGAAAGTTTCACGAAGCTGAAGCAAATAAGTTGGTTTGTTTATTTTTTTTTAGTAGTTTTTACATAATTTGAATATTTTTGAGCTTATACCCCCCCCACCCTTCAATGTCAGACATATGACGTTTTGTGCAGTTTAATGGTTAATAAAGTGGTCATTGCCACAGTTAGAATTAACCACCATACTGGTAGGCGTAAGATTGGCTCATAACATGATCAAAATATTAATTAACCTCCACTTTGAAAAAACAGTGGTGTGGTCAGATAATGAGGGAGTTCTTCAGTGGGAGGGAAACAATAACAGTTTTCTGGATCAATCCAGAGACCCAGATCATTAAAAGTTTTTATCAGGCTCATTCTAAATGTGATTTGTGATACAATGATTTGTGGATTATGTTTAGGCCACTATTCACTGAGGTCCATTAACCACATCACGGGTTTTGGATATTGCCTTAAAGTCAGGCCTCTGGAGAAATAGTCAGTGGGATTCTCCTTTGTGGGCACATATCTGAGTTTGTATCTAGTTGACAACTCTCTTATCTCCTTGACACGATTGCTCACATAAAGAGTTTTACTATTGTTGTTTTTCAACCACTAAAAAACTACCTCATTATCGGACCATACCACCCTTTCTTCAAAATAAAAATGACATTTCTAGCAATTACTGACATCTGGACAAGGTGAGCCAGGTGTCAGAGGTGGGAGGGAGGCCAACCATTGTTGTTAGACTGAGTCGCTTGGAGCAAATTCAGCTCCTATAATTCTCCCTTGGACAAAGTGTTATGGAGATCAAATTAGTGCTTCTTCCATCATCAACACGCAGTCAACATCTAAATAATGGAAGTGTCTTTCCGAAATCTTATCTAAGTCATTTCTGGCCAGTAATGTCAGGTAGATATGATTAAATCATTGGTCTAATAATCCTTAATCAAATAATATAACAAATGTTTCATCTGATATAGCTGTTATATATTTGAATTCTGGCTTTACAGCTAGTGCCCTTTGACAAGAATAATAAAAGAGGAAGCAGTACAGTTGCTTGGTACTCCATTACAGGAATGGAGATGCTAGATTCTGTTATGAAGATTATTTCGTGCCTTCATTCATGTGTATACCTGGTGGACTAAGCCTACTCTACAATAAGATAAGATCTTAATTATTATTACTAATATAAGTAGCTTAATACTGTAGTTTGATTCGCTGCATATATAAATATATATAAATATATATATATATATATATATATATATATATATATATATATATATATATATATATATATATACATATAAATATATATACATATATATATATATATATATATATATATATATATATATATATATATATATATATATATATATATATAAATATAAATATATATACATATATATATATATATATATATATATATATATATATATATATATATATATATATATATATATATATATATATATATATATATATATATATGTCGTACCTAGTAGCCAGAACGCACTTCTCAGCCTACTATGCCAGGCCCGATTTGCCTAAAAAGCCAAGTTTTCATGAATTAATATATTTTCTCTATTTTTTTTGTCATGAAATGATGAAGCTACCCATTTCATTATGTGTGAGGTCAATTTTTTTATTGGAGTTAAAATTAACGTAGATATATGACCGAACCTAACCAACCCTACCTAACCTAACCTAACCTATCTTTATAGGTTATGTAGCCGGAAAAGTTAGGTTAGGTTAGGTTAGGTAGGTTAGGTAGTCGAAAAACAATTAATTCATGAAAACTTGGCTTGTTAGGCAAATCGGGCCATGCATAGTAGGCTGAGAAGTGCGTTCTGGCTACTAGGTACGACATATATATATATATATATATATATATATATATATATATATATATATATATATACATATATATATATATATATATATATATATATATATATATATATATATATATATATATGTCGTACCTAGTAGCCAGAACGCACTTCTCAGCCTACTATGCAAGGCCCGATTTGCCTAACAAGCCAAGTTTTCATGAATTAATTGCTTTTCGACTACCTAACCTACCTAACCTAACCTAACCTAACTTTTTCGGCTACCTAACCTAACCTAACCTATAAAGATAGGTTAGGTTAGGTTAGGTAGGGTTGGTTAGATTCGGTCATATATCTATGTTAATTTTAACTCCAATAAAAAAAATTGACCTCATTCATAAAGAAATGGGTAGCTTTATCATTTCATAAGAAAAAAATTAGAGAAAATTTATTAATTCAGGAAAACTTGGCTTATTAGGCAAATCAGGCCTTGCATAGTAGGCCGAGAACGACGTTCTGGCTACTAGGTACGACATATACATATATATATATATATATATATGTCGTACCTAGTAGCCAGAACTCACTTCTGAGCCTACTATGCAAGGCCCGATTTGCCTAATAAGCCAAGTTTTCATGAATTAATTGCTTTTCGACTACCTAACCTACCTAACCTAACCTAACCTAACTTTTTCGGCTGCCTAACCTAACCTAACCTATAAAGATAGGTTAGGTTAGGTTAGGTAGGGTTGGTTAGGTTCGGTCATATATCTACGTTAATTTTAACTCCAATAAAAAAAAAATTGACCTCTTACATAATGAAATAGGTTGCTTTATCATTGCATAAGAAAAAAATTAGAGAAAATATATTAATTCATGAAAACTTGGCTTATTAGGCAAATTGGGCCTTGCATTGTAGGCTGAAAAGTGAGTTCTGGCTACTAGGTACGACATATATATATATATATATATATATATATATATATATATATATATATATATAACTGAAAACTCACACCCCAGAAGTGACTCGAACCCATACTCCCAGGAGCAACGCAACTGGTATGTACAAGACGCCTTAATCCACTTGACCATCACGACCGGACATAATGAGGTGATAGCCGAGGCTATTTGAACCACCCCACCGCCGGCACTCGGATAGTAATCTTGGGCATAGCATTTTACCAAATCACCTCATTCTTTGGGGCACACGTGAGGAAGACAAATGCGAACAAGCCTGAATGGTCCCCAGGACAATATGCAACTGAAAACTCACACCCCAGAAGTGACTCGACCCTATACTCCCAGGAGCAACGCAACTGGTATGTACAAGACGCCTTAATCCACTTGACCATCACGACCGGACATAATGAGGTGATAGCCGAGGCTATTTGAACCACCCCACCTCCAGCACTCGGATAGTAATCTTGGGCATAGCGTTTTACCAAATCACCTCATTCTTTGGGGCACACGTGAGGAACACAAATGCGAACAAGCCTGAATGGTCCCCAGGACAATATGCAACTGAAAACTCACACCCCAGAAGTGACTCGAACCCATACTCCCAGGAGCAACGCAACTGGTATGTACAAGACGCCTTAATCCACTTGACCATCACGACCGGACATAATGAGGTGATAGCTGAGGCTATTTGAACCACCCCACCGCCGGCACTCGGATAGTAATCTTGGGTATAGCATTTTACCAAATCACCTCATTCTTTGGGGCACACGTGAGGAACACAAATGCGAACAAGCCTGAATGGTCCCCAGGACAATATGCAACTGAAAACTCACACCCCAGAAGTGACTCGAACCCATACTCCCAGGAGCAACGCAACTGGTATGTACAAGACGCCTTAATCCACTTGACCATCACGACCGGACATAATGAGGTGATAGCCGAGGCTATTTGAACCACCCCACCGCCGGCACTCGGATAGTAATCTTGGGCATAGCATTTTACCAAATCACCTCATTCTTTGGGGCACACGTGAGGAAGACAAATGCGAACAAGCCTGAATGGTCCCCAGGACAATATGCAACTGAAAACTCACACCCCAGAAGTGACTCGACCCTATACTCCCAGGAGCAACGCAACTGGTATGTACAAGACGTCTTAATCCACTTGACCATCACGACCGGACATAATGAGGTGATAGCCGAGGCTATTTGAACCACCCCACCTCCAGCACTCGGATAGTAATCTTGGGCATAGCGTTTTACCAAATCACCTCATTCTTTGGGGCACACGTGAGGAACACAAATGCGAACAAGCCTGAATGGTCCCCAGGACAATATGCAACTGAAAACTCACACCCCAGAAGTGACTCGAACCCATACTCCCAGGAGCAACGCAACTGGTATGTACAAGACGCCTTAATCCACTTGACCATCACGACCGGACATAATGAGGTGATAGCTGAGGCTATTTGAACCACCCCACCGCCGGCACTCGGATAGTAATCTTGGGTATAGCATTTTACCAAATCACCTCATTCTTTGGGGCACACGTGAGGAACACAAATGCGAACAAGCCTGAATGGTCCCCAGGACAATATGCAACTGAAAACTCACACCCCAGAAGTGACTCGAACCCATACTCCCAGGAGCAACGCAACTGGTATGTACAAGACGCCTTAATCCACTTGACCATCACGACCGGACATAATGAGGTGATAGCCGAGGCTATTTGAACCACCCCACCGCCGGCACTCGGATAGTAATCTTGGGCATAGCATTTTACCAAATCACCTCATTCTTTGGGGCACACGTGAGGAACACAAATGCGAACAAGCCTGAATGGTCCCCAGGACAATATGCAACTGAAAACTCACACCCCAGAAGTGACTCGAACCCATACTCCCAGGAGCAACGCAACTGGTATGTACAAGACGCCTTAATCCACTTGACCATCACGACCGGACATAATGAGGTGATAGCCAAGGCTATTTGAACCACCCCACCGCCGGCACTCGGATAGTAATCTTGGGCATAGCATTTTACCAAATCACCTCATTCTTTGGGGCACACGTGAGGAACACTAATGCGAACAAGCCTAAATGGTCCCCAGGACAATATGCAACTGAAAACTCACACCCCAGAAGTGACTCGAACCCATACTCCCAGGAGCAACGCAACTGGTATGTACAAGACGCCTTAATCCACTTGACCATCACGACCGGACATAATGAGGTGATAGCCGAGGCTATTTGAACCACCCCACCCCCGGCACTCGGATAGTAATCTTGGGCATAGCATTTTACCAAATCACCTCATTCTTTGGGGCACACGTGAGGAACACAAATGCGAACAAGCCTGAATGGTCCCCAGGACAATATGCAACTGAAAACTCACACCCCAGAAGTGACTCGAACCCATACTCCCAGGAGCAACGCAACTGGTATGTACAAGACGCCTTAATCCACTTGACCATCACGACCGGACATAATGAGGTGATAGCCGAGGCTATTTGAACCACCCCACCGCCGGCACTCGGATAGTAATCTTGGGCATAGCATTTTACCAAATCACCTCATTCTTTGGGGCACACGTGAGGAACACAAATGCGAACAAGCCTGAATGGTCCCCAGGACAATATGCAACTGAAAACTCACACCCCAGAAGTGACTCGAACCCATACTCCCAGGAGCAACGCAACTGGTATGTACAAGACGCCTTAATCCACTTGACCATCACGACCGGACATAATGAGGTGATAGCCAAGGCTATTTGAACCACCCCACCGCCGGCACTCGGATAGTAATCTTGGGCATAGCATTTTACCAAATCACCTCATTCTTTGGGGCACACGTGAGGAACACTAATGCGAACAAGCCTAAATGGTCCCCAGGACAATATGCAACTGAAAACTCACACCCCAGAAGTGACTCGAACCCATACTCCCAGGAGCAACGCAACTGGTATGTACAAGACGCCTTAATCCACTTGACCATCACGACCGGACATAATGAGGTGATAGCCGAGGCTATTTGAACCACCCCACCCCCGGCACTCGGATAGTAATCTTGGGCATAGCATTTTACCAAATCACCTCATTCTTTGGGGCACACGTGAGGAACACAAATGCGAACAAAGCCTGAATGGTCCCCAGGACAATATGCAACTGAAAACTCACACACCAGAAGTGACTCGAACCCATACTCCCAGGAGCAACGCAACTGGTATGTACAAGACGCCTTAATCCACTTGACCATCACGACCGGACATAATGAGGTGATAGCCGAGGCTATTTGAACCACCCCACCGCCGGCACTCGGATAGAAATCTTGGGCATAGCATGTTACCAAATCACCTCATTCTTTGGGGCACACGTGAGGAACACAAATGCGAACAAGCCTGAATGGTCCCCAGGACAATAAGGAACTGAAAACTCACACCCCAGAAGTGACTCGAACCCATACTCCCAGGAGCAACGCAACTGGTATGTACAAGACGCCTTAATCCACTTGACCATCACGCCCGGACATAATGAGGTGATAGCCGAGGCTATTTGAACCACCCCACCGCCGGCACTCGGATAGTAATCTTGGGCATAGCATTTTACTAAATCACCTCATTCTTTGGGGCACACGTGAGGAACACAAATGCGAACAAGCCTGAATGGTCCCCAGGACAATATGCAACTGAAAACTCACACACCAGAAGTGACTCGAACCCATACTCCCAGGAGCAACGCAACTGGTATGTACAAGACGCCTTAATCCACTTGACCATCACGACCGGACATAATGAGGTGATAGCCGAGGGTATTTGAACCACCCCACCGCCGGCACTCGGATAGTAATCTTGGGCATAGCATTTTACCAAATCACCTCATTCTTTGGGGCACACGTGAGGAACACAAATGCGAACAAGCCTGAATGGTTCCCAGGACAATATGCAACTGAAAACTCACACCCCAGAAGTGACTCGAACCCATACTCCCAGGAGCAACGCAACTGGTATGTACAAGACGCCTTAATCCACTTGACCATCACGACCGGACATAATGAGGTGATAGCCAAGGCTATTTGAACCACCCCACCGCCGGCACTCGGATAGTAATCTTGGGCATAGCATTTTACCAAATCACCTCATTCTTTGGGGCACACGTGAGGAACACTAATGCGAACAAGCCTAAATGGTCCCCAGGACAATATGCAACTGAAAACTCACACCCCAGAAGTGACTCGAACCCATACTCCCAGGAGCAACGCAACTGGTATGTACAAGACGCCTTAATCCACTTGACCATCACGACCGGACATAATGAGGTGATAGCCGAGGCTATTTGAACCACCCCACCGCCGGCACTCGGATAGTAATCTTGGGCATAGCATTTTACCAAATCACCTCATTCTTTGGGGCACACGTGAGGAACACAAATGCGAACAAGCCTGAATGGTCCCCAGGACAATATGCAACTGAAAACTCACACCCCAGAAGTGACTCGAACCCATCTCCCAGGAGCAACGCAACTGGTATGTACAAGACGCCTTAATCCACTTGACCATCACGACCGGACATAATGAGGTGATAGCCAAGGCTATTTGAACCACCCCACCGCCGGCACTCGGATAGTAATCTTGGGCATAGCATTTTACCAAATCACCTCATTCTTTGGGGCACACGTGAGGAACACTAATGCGAACAAGCCTAAATGGTCCCCAGGACAATATGCAACTGAAAACTCACACCCCAGAAGTGACTCGAACCCATACTCCCAGGAGCAACGCAACTGGTATGTACAAGACGCCTTAATCCACTTGACCATCACGACCGGACATAATGAGGTGATAGCCGAGGCTATTTGAACCACCCCACCCCCGGCACTCGGATAGTAATCTTGGGCATAGCATTTTACCAAATCACCTCATTCTTTGGGGCACACGTGAGGAACACAAATGCGAACAAGCCTGAATGGTCCCCAGGACAATATGCAACTGAAAACTCACACCCCAGAAGTGACTCGAACCCATACTCCCAGGCGCAACGCAACTGGTATGTACAAGACGCCTTAATCCACTTGACCATCACGAACGGACATAATGAGGTGATAGCCGAGGCTATTTGAACCACCCCACCGCCGGCACTCGGATAGTAATCTTGGGCATAGCATTTTACCAAATCACCTCATTCTTTGGGGCACACGTGAGGAACACAAATGCGAACAAGCCTGAATGGTTCCCAGGACAATATGCAACTGAAAACTCACACCCCAGAAGTGACTCGAACCCATACTCCCAGGAGCAACGCAACTGGTATGTACAAGACGCCTTAATCCACTTGACCATCACGACCGGACATAATGAGGTGATAGCCAAGGCTATTTGAACCACCCCACCGCCGGCACTCGGATAGTAATCTTGGGCATAGCATTTTACCAAATCACCTCATTCTTTGGGGCACACGTGAGGAACACTAATGCGAACAAGCCTAAATGGTCCCCAGGACAATATGCAACTGAAAACTCACACCCCAGAAGTGACTCGAACCCATACTCCCAGGAGCAACGCAACTGGTATGTACAAGACGCCTTAATCCACTTGACCATCACGACCGGACATAATGAGGTGATAGCCGAGGCTATTTGAACCACCCCACCGCCGGCACTCGGATAGTAATCTTGGGCATAGCATTTTACCAAATCACCTCATTCTTTGGGGCACACGTGAGGAACACAAATGCGAACAAGCCTGAATGGTCCCCAGGACAATATGCAACTGAAAACTCACACCCCAGAAGTGACTCGAACCCATCTCCCAGGAGCAACGCAACTGGTATGTACAAGACGCCTTAATCCACTTGACCATCACGACCGGACATAATGAGGTGATAGCCAAGGCTATTTGAACCACCCCACCGCCGGCACTCGGATAGTAATCTTGGGCATAGCATTTTACCAAATCACCTCATTCTTTGGGGCACACGTGAGGAACACTAATGCGAACAAGCCTAAATGGTCCCCAGGACAATATGCAACTGAAAACTCACACCCCAGAAGTGACTCGAACCCATACTCCCAGGAGCAACGCAACTGGTATGTACAAGACGCCTTAATCCACTTGACCATCACGACCGGACATAATGAGGTGATAGCCGAGGCTATTTGAACCACCCCACCCCCGGCACTCGGATAGTAATCTTGGGCATAGCATTTTACCAAATCACCTCATTCTTTGGGGCACACGTGAGGAACACAAATGCGAACAAGCCTGAATGGTCCCCAGGACAATATGCAACTGAAAACTCACACCCCAGAAGTGACTCGAACCCATACTCCCAGGCGCAACGCAACTGGTATGTACAAGACGCCTTAATCCACTTGACCATCACGACCGGACATAATGAGGTGATAGCCGAGGCTATTTGAACCACCCCACCGCCGGCACTCGGATAGTAATCTTGGGCATAGCATTTTACCAAATCACCTCATTCTTTGGGGCACACGTGAGGAACACAAATGCGAACAAGCCTGAATGGTCCCCAGGACAATATGCAACTGAAAACTCACACCCCAGAAGTGACTCGAACCCATCTCCCAGGAGCAACGCAACTGGTATGTACAAGACGCCTTAATCCACTTGACCATCACGACCGGACATAATGAGGTGATAGCCAAGGCTATTTGAACCACCCCACCGCCGGCACTCGGATAGTAATCTTGGGCATAGCATTTTACCAAATCACCTCATTCTTTGGGGCACACGTGAGGAACACTAATGCGAACAAGCCTAAATGGTCCCCAGGACAATATGCAACTGAAAACTCACACCCCAGAAGTGACTCGAACCCATACTCCCAGGAGCAACGCAACTGGTATGTACAAGACGCCTTAATCCACTTGACCATCACGACCGGACATAATGAGGTGATAGCCGAGGCTATTTGAACCACCCCACCCCCGGCACTCGGATAGTAATCTTGGGCATAGCATTTTACCAAATCACCTCATTCTTTGGGGCACACGTGAGGAACACAAATGCGAACAAGCCTGAATGGTCCCCAGGACAATATGCAACTGAAAACTCACACCCCAGAAGTGACTCGAACCCATACTCCCAGGCGCAACGCAACTGGTATGTACAAGACGCCTTAATCCACTTGACCATCACGAACGGACATAATGAGGTGATAGCCGAGGCTATTTGAACCACCCCACCGCCGGCACTCGGATAGTAATCTTGGGCATAGCATTTTACCAAATCACCTCATTCTTTGGGGCACACGTGAGGAACACAAATGCGAACAAAGCCTGAATGGTCCCCAGGACAATATGCAACTGAAAACTCACACACCAGAAGTGACTCGAACCCATACTCCCAGGAGCAACGCAACTGGTATGTACAAGACGCCTTAATCCACTTGACCATCACGACCGGACATAATGAGGTGATAGCCGAGGCTATTTGAACCACCCCACCGCCGGCACTCGGATAGAAATCTTGGGCATAGCATGTTACCAAATCACCTCATTCTTTGGGGCACACGTGAGGAACACAAATGCGAACAAGCCTGAATGGTCCCCAGGACAATAAGGAACTGAAAACTCACACCCCAGAACTGACTCGAACCCATACTCCCAGGAGCAACGCAACTGGTATGTACAAGACGCCTTAATCCACTTGACCATCACGCCCGGACATAATGAGGTGATAGCCGAGGCTATTTGAACCACCCCACCGCCGGCACTCGGATAGTAATCTTGGGCATAGCATTTTACTAAATCACCTCATTCTTTGGGGCACACGTGAGGAACACAAATGCGAACAAGCCTGAATGGTCCCCAGGACAATATGCAACTGAAAACTCACACACCAGAAGTGACTCGAACCCATACTCCCAGGAGCAACGCAACTGGTATGTACAAGACGCCTTAATCCACTTGACCATCACGACCGGACATAATGAGGTGATAGCCGAGGGTATTTGAACCACCCCACCGCCGGCACTCGGATAGTAATCTTGGGCATAGCATTTTACCAAATCACCTCATTCTTTGGGGCACACGTGAGGAACACAAATGCGAACAAGCCTGAATGGTCCCCAGGACAATATGCAACTGAAAACTCACACCCCAGAAGTGACTCGAACCCATACTCCCAGGAGCAACGCAACTGGTATGTACAAGACGCCTTAATCCACTTGACCATCACGACCGGACATAATGAGGTGATAGCCGAGGCTATTTGAACCACCCCACCGCCAGCACTCGGATAGTAATCTTGGGCATAGCATTTTACCAAATCACCTCATTCTTTGGGGCACACGTGAGGAAGACAAATGCGAACAAGCCTGAATGGTCCCCAGGACAATATGCAACTGAAAACTCACACCCCAGAAGTGACTCGAACCCATACTCCCAGGAGCAACGCAACTGGTATGTACAAGACGCCTTAATCCACTTGACCATCACGACCGGACATTATGAGGTGATAGCCGAGGCTATTTGAACCAACCCACCGCCGGCACTCGGATAGTAATCTTGGGCATAGCATTTTACCAAATCACTTCATTCTTTGGGGCACACGTGAGGAACACAAATGCGAACAAGCCTGAATGGTCCCCAGGACAATATGCAACTGAAAACTCACACCCCAGAAGTGACTCGAACCCATACTCCCAGGAGCAACGCAACTGGTATGTACAAGACGCCTTAATCCACTTGACCATCACGACCGGACATAATGAGGTGATAGCCGAGGCTATTTGAACCACCCCACCGCCGGCACTCGGATAGTAATCTTGGGTATAGCATTTTACCAAATCACCTCATTCTTTGGGGCACACGTGAAGAACACAAATGCGAACAAGCCTGAATGGTCCTCAGGACAATATGCAACTGAAAACTCACACCCCAGAAGTGACTCGAACCCATACTCCCAGGAGCAACGCAACTGGTATGTACAAGACGCCTTAATCCACTTGACCATCACGACCGGACATAATGAGGTGATAGCCGAGGCTATTTGAACCACCCCACCGCCGGCACTCGGATAGTAATCTTGGGCATAGCATTTTACCAAATCACCTCATTCTTTGGGGCACACGTGAGGAAGACAAATGCGAACAAGCCTGAATGGTCCCCAGGACAATATGCAACTGAAAACTCACACCCCAGAAGTGACTCGAACCCATACTCCCAGGAGCAACGCAACTGGTATGTACAAGACGCCTTAATCCACTTGACCATCACGCCCGGACATAATGAGGTGATAGCCGAGGCTATTTGAACCACCCCACCGCCGGCACTCGGATAGTAATCTTGGGCATAGCATTTTACTAAATCACCTCATTCTTTGGGGCACACGTGAGGAACACAAATGCGAACAAGCCTGAATGGTCCCCAGGACAATATGCAACTGAAAACTCACACACCAGAAGTGACTCGAACCCATACTCCCAGGAGCAACGCAACTGGTATGTACAAGACGCCTTAATCCACTTGACCATCACGCCCGGACATAATGAGGTGATAGCCGAGGCTATTTGAACCACCCCACCGCCGGCACTCGGATAGTAATCTTGGGCATAGCATTTTACTAAATCACCTCATTCTTTGGGGCACACGTGAGGAACACAAATGCGAACAAGCCTGAATGGTCCCCAGGACAATATGCAACTGAAAACTCACACACCAGAAGTGACTCGAACCCATACTCCCAGGAGCAACGCAACTGGTATGTACAAGACGCCTTAATCCACTTGACCATCACGACCGGACATAATGAGGTGATAGCCGAGGGTATTTGAACCACCCCACCGCCGGCACTCGGATAGTAATCTTGGGCATAGCATTTTACCAAATCACCTCATTCTTTGGGGCACACGTGAGGAACACAAATGCGAACAAGCCTGAATGGTCCCCAGGACAATATGCAACTGAAAACTCACACCCCAGAAGTGACTCGAACCCATACTCCCAGGAGCAACGCAACTGGTATGTACAAGACGCCTTAATCCACTTGACCATCACGACCGGACATAATGAGGTGATAGCCGAGGCTATTTGAACCACCCCACCGCCAGCACTCGGATAGTAATCTTGGGCATAGCATTTTACCAAATCACCTCATTCTTTGGGGCACACGTGAGGAAGACAAATGCGAACAAGCCTGAATGGTCCCCAGGACAATATGCAACTGAAAACTCACACCCCAGAAGTGACTCGAACCCATACTCCCAGGAGCAACGCAACTGGTATGTACAAGACGCCTTAATCCACTTGACCATCACGACCGGACATAATGAGGTGATAGCCGAGGCTATTTGAACCAACCCACCGCCGGCACTCGGATAGTAATCTTGGGCATAGCATTTTACCAAATCACTTCATTCTTTGGGGCACACGTGAGGAACACAAATGCGAACAAGCCTGAATGGTCCCCAGGACAATATGCAACTGAAAACTCACACCCCAGAAGTGACTCGAACCCATACTCCCAGGAGCAACGCAACTGGTATGTACAAGACGCCTTAATCCACTTGACCATCACGACCGGACATAATGAGGTGATAGCCGAGGCTATTTGAACCACCCCACCGCCGGCACTCGGATAGTAATCTTGGGTATAGCATTTTACCAAATCACCTCATTCTTTGGGGCACACGTGAGGAACACAAATGCGAACAAGCCTGAATGGTCCTCAGGACAATATGCAACTGAAAACTCACACCCCAGAAGTGACTCGAACCCATACTCCCAGGAGCAACGCAACTGGTATGTACAAGACGCCTTAATCCACTTGACCATCACGACCGGACATAATGAGGTGATAGCCGAGGCTATTTGAACCACCCCACCGCCGGCACTCGGATAGTAATCTTGGGTATAGCATTTTACCAAATCACCTCATTCTTTGGTGCACACGTGAGGAACACAAATGCGAACAAGCCTGAAAGGTCCCCAGGACAATATGCAACTGAAAACTCACACCCCAGAAGTGACTCGAACCCATACTCCCAGGAGCAACGCAACTGGTATGTACAAGACGCCTTAATCCACTTGACCATCACGACCGGACATAATGAGGTGATAGCCGAGGCTATTTGAACCACCCCACCGCCGGCACTCGGATAGTAATCTTGGGCATAGCATTTTACCAAATCACCTCATTCTTTGGGGCACACGTGAGGAACACAAATGCGAACAAGCCTGAATGGTCCCCAGGACAATATACAACTGAAAACTCACACCCCAGAAGTGACTCGAACCCATACTCCCAGGAGCAACGCAACTGGTATGTACAAGACGCCTTAATCCACTTGACCATCACGACCGGACATAATGAGGTGATAGCCAAGGCTATTTGAACCACCCCACCACCGGCACTCGGATAGTAATCTTGGGCATAGCATTTTACCAAATCACCTCATTCTTTGGGGCACACGTGAGGAACACTAATGCGAACAAGCCTGAATGGTCCCCAGGACAATATGCAACTGAAAACTCACACCCCAGAAGTGACTCGAACCCATACTCCCAGGAGCAACGCAACTGGTATGTACAAGACGCCTTAATCCACTTGACCATCACGACCGGACATAATGAGGTGATAGCCGAGGCTATTTGAACCACCCCACCGCCGGCACTCGGATAGTAATCTTGGGCATAGCATTTTACCAAATCACCTCATTCTTTGGGGCACACGTGAGGAACACAAATGCGAACAAGCCTGAATGGTCCCCAGGACAATATGCAACTGAAAACTCACACCCCAGAAGTGACTCGAACCCATCTCCCAGGAGCAACGCAACTGGTATGTACAAGACGCCTTAATCCACTTGACCATCACGACCGGACATAATGAGGTGATAGCCAAGGCTATTTGAACCACCCCACCGCCGGCACTCGGATAGTAATCTTGGGCATAGCATTTTACCAAATCACCTCATTCTTTGGGGCACACGTGAGGAACACTAATGCGAACAAGCCTAAATGGTCCCCAGGACAATATGCAACTGAAAACTCACACCCCAGAAGTGACTCGAACCCATACTCCCAGGAGCAACGCAACTGG